>NW_004955435.1:1022834-1093944 GCF_000276665.1 Chinchilla lanigera
CTTCCTTCCTTCCTTCCTTCCTTCCTTCCTTCCTTCCTTCCTTCCTTCCTTCCTTCCTTTTCTCTTTTGCCCTCCTGCGCTCCCTTCCTATTTCTTTGCTCTACTTCTTCTTCTTTCTTTTCCTTCCTTTCTCTCTCCAATCCTCTCCTTTTCATTCCTTCGGGGTTTTTTTGAAATTTAAAAACACAGAACTGGGTGAAATAGAAGAAATCACGATAGAAAGGAGACAAGGAAGTTTGTGATTTTAAAATTTTACTTTTAAGAAAAACTCTAACTTCGGTACACAAAGGTTACTCACCTTTTTCCCTCCCAGGAAATGCACTGGAAATATTCCTGAAGGTCTTAAGACACAGTAAGTCTCCAAGTTGGGCTCCGGGCCCATACTTTTCACCTGTACAGCACTCTGCCTTGCACAGATCTCCATCCTCAGGGGAGCAACAGTATTAGTGGCAGCAGACTTCAGTTTGGAACGTGTGTAAATGTTTTGCATTCTAACAAGCCTGTCAAATGGGTCACTTGACAGACCGTAGAATACGTATCTAAGATCACATAAACACGACACCAGGACCTCATAAACATACCTAGTGCAGGCCATAATGCGTCTCACTCTCTGAACACTTGTCCTCCTATCTGAATATTTTTTCCACTAAATAATTCCTTTCGGTGCCTCTTACTAATGTGCTCAGAAAATCCACCCTCTGTGACGGCAGTCAGCAAACTTGTTCCATGAAATGTGTGAGTTGAGTTCTCTCATCTCCTTTTTCCGGAACCTACTTGCACACTCTCCTGTGACAATACATCTCCATGAAGAAAATACAAATATCCGTACCTTCACCATGCGAAGTTAACGACCACTAACGTCACCACAGCACAGGCAGACGTAGTCCAGGTTCTTGTTTAGGATGAAGAGAGAACTGCCAAGTGTACCCCCAGTAGCAAGGGGCAAGCGGTTAGCTTTATTGAAAATCATGGGAAGTTTTAGGGCAAGGCCATGCCAACCAAAGGTACAGAAAAGTAAAAGCACTGCACACAGATCGGTGCACATGGAAACAACAGTACCAACCCCAGAAAAATCAGTCTTTTGGAATTTAAAGATTGCGCTCCTCACTCCGGGTTTCTCCCCCAGAATCTAGGTATGATTGACAGCACTGACTGACAGGGGCCGTCTCAGGGGCTCTCAACACACATGCTTGTCCCAGAATTCACTCTTACCTGAATTACATTTACGGTATGCAGTACACATTTAAGGACCCTTAATGAGGTGGGAGTAGGGGGAAGTGACTGAAGGTCAGGCTTGGAGAACCAAGAGGCGTGTGCCTTCAGCTAGAACATCAGAGATTGCTTGAGTTTCTGCTATTTTATTTTTTTACCTCTGTTGGAACAGGGGAAGGAGGAATGACCATAGGGTGTTGGGCAGAATGAAATGGAAGGAAGGGAGGGACTCCTTCAGCTGTACTGTATCTAACTGGACGAGCTAATATTTAAATACATTTGCTGTTGCCTCCGTTTTCCTTGAGTACAGATAAAGCCTAGATGTCTATGTATTCCACTGAACCCTTCCTATGGTAGAGTCCTGACTGCCGTTAATTTTTCTCCCATTATTGTTTTGTTACTATTTTGTGTTTAAAATCTCCTGATTAACATATTTACACATTCATAATAGAATATATTTTCAGATGTATGTTACTTTGGTCATTGATTTATTATGCGATCTCTATATCTATCAATTGGTATCACATATTTCGAGGTTTTGTAATAGAAATTATAAGCCATGTGGTAAAATACTTGTTTGTCTATTCGCGACTTAACCATGAAAAATAAAATAAATATTAACATGAGGCACAGGGTTAGGGTGATTCCAGTGACAGTAATAGGGAAGATAAAAATTAGTATTGATTAATTTAGAGGGAAATGACAGAGTTTTAAGTCAAATCTTAACTTATACACCAAATGGCAGCTGCTAAATAGAAAGCTTGAGAACGAACAATTAAGACTAAAATACAAAGAAGGTTAAAGATATTAAAGTTCAAGGGTTAATATGTATTTATCAGATATGGATACAGTAAGCCCCCAACTTATGAATAAGTTCAGTTCCGGGGAACGTTTTTTACATCAGATTTACTCCTAAATCTGACAAAGTGAGTTTATACACCTTTGACACAAATATATAATGTAAAGCATGACACATACACACACACACACACACACACACACACACACAAAAGCACGTTAAGTCCCTGGCTGTACCTCTGGACACCACCGTACTGTACAGTAAGCACACAGCAGCACAACTGCGGCAATGTCTGGCAGACATGTGAGCTACTACTGCGATGTGTTCACATCCATCAATGTTTGCAATGTGAGGTTCATTCATATCTGTGAAAGCTTGCAATTCAAGTGTTCATGAACTTGCGACTTAGAGTAAAAAATACTACGCTGGGTTTTAAATAAGCATCAGTTTACGTATGCAAACATACTTTGCCCAATTGTTAGTTGTAAATTGTCTTATTTAAAATTCTTGACTTTCTGACTCAGTTGAGTTAAATCAATATCTAAGCTGATCCTCAGCCATTTATTAAAACAGAAGCAAAAAGAAGAAGAGGGAGGGGCAGAAAGAATGCATGTGACCGCTTCTCAGGGTGGTTATACTGCAGGATTACACAGTAATTTGAACGGTACTGCACTGCTCAAAAAAATTTTTGGAACTCTCTTTTGGAGACTGCCTTCGAAACTTAAGTGTTTTAATTTTTTTTCCATAGGAAAACACTTTTATCTTTGAGGATTGGTTTGTTCTAGGCAATACTCAGAAGTTCATTTCAGCCAAACCTATAGAAAAAGGAAGGTCATCCTTTTTAGGTTTAGAGGAGTATGCGTAACTAAACTAAAAAGAGACTGTTTTTTTTCTGTGGTTCATAAATTGTTTCCTGGAGGCAGGCCTAACAAAAAGAGCCACAACTTATCTTTTTTAAAAAATCACTTGGTATAAAATTGGATTATGTGCATAGATTTCCATGGTCATTGTTTCAGAGATAAACACTTTATAAGTATGAATTTTGTTACATTAAATTATTCATATTTTTCAATATTTTTAATAAAAATATAAGGCATATAAAAAATTTAAAAGAATTTTACCATCAATATCCTCTATGTATCACCTATATGCTATGATTAATATTTATGCTTGCTCAATATATCTATGCATTTAAATATCCATTTATCTACCTATAAGTAAATTTTGTTTTTGATACATTTCACAGGAATTTACAGATAACATTACTGACTTAGTAACTGCATGCACATGACTAATTAGAATTTAATATTGTAATTTACCTTTTGGTATAAAATCTACATACTGTGAAGTATATAATAGAACTCTTCCAATAATGTGTAGTCACTGAATGTTGACAAGTGTAATACACAAATGTATACAAGCAAAATCCTTCTGCAAAGTACTATCAGAACCCTGGAAAGCTTCCTAGCATCTGCTCCCAGGTAATCTCCACTCCCAGCCAGTTCCCCCAAGAGAGGCATTTATGATTTTTTCAACATAGACTAGTTTTACTTGTTTTAAAATTCATGTAGAAAAAGTCCTATGGTTTGTGTTTTTGTATAAGGTTTCTTTTACCTATAATATTTTTAGATTAATGGTATGAGTTGTATATGCAATAATTTTTCCTTTTACTTTCTTTTAATTTTAAAAATAAAAGGAGGTACACATTCACAGAATTTTTTCTTTTAAATTGCTAAGTATCATTTCATTCTATAAACACAACAGGGTTTTTGTCCATTCTCCTTTTGATGGATATGTGTGTTATTTCCAAGTATGGATTATCATTAATAAAGCTGCTGTGAAAGTTTTTCTGTGTCTCAGGCAAACATTTATGCGTGGAATTTCTGGTTATAGTGTATGATGAGTTTTATGACAAATGTCAAATCTTCTTGAACCTTTTACATTCTGTCTAACAGCAGTGCATTAAACTTACTCTATAGCCTTACCATTATTTTTTATTGTCAATCTTTTAAATTCTAGTCATCTGGGTTGGTTCTATAGTGTTTTCTCATTATAGTTTTAATTTTGATTTTCCTGATGTTAAATATACTTTCATGTGCTGATTACTCACTCATATATGGTTTGTTTTTATTCATCAGGGTGGTTACTTTCTGTGAAGTCATGGCAAACACAGAATTTATGAATATTGGACCATTTCTCCTCAAGGAAAGAAGCATTTGGGTTCCCCTAGACCTCTGGGAGCAGTTTCACTCGCCAATCAACGCATAACTTTCTGTTATGTGTATTTG
Organism: Chinchilla lanigera; assembly: GCF_000276665.1. Classification (NCBI taxonomy): domain Eukaryota; kingdom Metazoa; phylum Chordata; class Mammalia; order Rodentia; family Chinchillidae; genus Chinchilla; species Chinchilla lanigera. The sequence goes on from NW_004955435.1 coordinate 1,027,134, forward strand.
TGTGTAAAGAGCCCTTATTTAATACATATTGCTAACTTATCGATATTGAGCTCATCACCAACTATAACTTGTGCTTCACTGAACTTTATTAGATATGTGTTTCTTCTAATAGGGCACTGTAATCAACATTACCTGGGTACAGATTCCAAGTGTACCTGAAAATAATGTGCACTTTTTAGTGAAATGCGCTAGTGCTCTATAAATATCAATAAAGTGTGGGTAGCCAATAAATGTTTTTCAGATCACTTATTGTTTTATAAACATTTGTTTAGTTGCTTAATTAATTGCCAGGAGAGTTGTGCTGAACTCCCCAATCATGGCATTGCTGTTGCCTAATTTTGTTTTTAAAATCTATCAATTTTTTCATCCACATATTTGATTCATAATGAATATTCTCGTGATCAATTGACTGTGTCATCCCTTTGAAATGGTCACTATCTATTATAATATTCTTCATCTTTAAGTCTACCTTATCTGATATTAGTATCCAGAAATTTTATGTTACTCTTTGCATGGTATGCCTTTTTTCTACACATTTTCTTTCCACTCATCTCTATTTTCATATTTTAAGTGCATCTCCTTTAATTACTTTACAGCTTAATTAATTTTGATACTTTTTGCATTTTAATTATTATGTATTACATTAACATTTGTTATGATTATTGACATGATTGTATTTATTTCTACTGATTATCTATTTATTACTTTTGGTTTTGATTCCTCCATTTTTCTATTCTGCTTTCTATGGATTATGTGAAATAGTTTTGTACTAGTATTTTGATATATTAATTTGATTTTTTAGTTCTACCTCTTTGCTCTGTGTACATCCTGTTAAGGTTTTTGTCTAGATGTCCCCCAAAGCCTCCTTGGTCATTGGTGGAGCTTTTTCAGAGGTGGCTGAACCTAGCATGTGTGATGCTGGGATTGAAGGTGGGTGATTATTAAATCATTCTACTGATAGTTTTGGTACAGTAAGGGCACATTTACAAAGGAGCAGACTTGTCGCATATTATAGCACAAGTTAAAAATCAGTCAGTGGCCTGTGACCACAGGCTCCTGCTTCTTGCTGGGTAGCCGGATTACTGCGTTCATTTAGCCTCCACTGTCTAGGCCCTGGTGTTCCCCTTAACAATGTGTGGGGTCAAACTCACTGCGTCTAGCTTATGTTTTAAAAATATGCAGTGATTCCAACTTGCTTCAAGGACTTCAAGGACGTCCTGTCTGGGGAAGTCTGGCCCCATGAAGGACACTTAACTCTACTTGCTCTGCTCACACCCTTCCCTCCTTCCCCGGAATATTCCTGTCTAACGATAAACAACTCCTTTTAAGTAAATCTGCCTGACAACATATGACTTACTTCATGTAATCCATGTATCCAATCATGTCATAACCTGCTATCAACTTTGTGCTTCCCACTTGCAAATGTATTTAAACTAAATTCAAACTTGACTCTGGGCTGGTGATTTGAACCTCTGGGCTCACCAGGCCACTGGTGTAATAAAAGGTGCTTCTAACTCCTCAGTGCAAAGAGCCTTCCATTAAGTTTGGTGCTGGTTTTCTGTAACAGCACCACCTTACTCCCGGTAGCCTATCTGGAGTATAAAGGGGCAGAAAGAAGCTGCTGAGGCCCCTTGCTTTGCGACCTTTTGTCTGCCGTGAACTCTTTCTCCTCTGCTGTATCTGCCTGCCATGCCACCTTGCCTTGTAGCCAGGTGATTATGGACTGAAAGCTCTACAAGCTGTGAACTAAATACATCTTTATTTCTTTGACTTTGGGTGTTGGGTATTTTGTCACAGCAACAAAAAATATAACTAAGACACGTCCTTAAAATTTCACAGTCTAGTTAGAGTGACTATTATACCACATTCTATAAAATGCAAATTAATCTCACACCCTAAATAGTAATTTGCTGTCTCCAATCTTATGCCCTATATATTATATCCAGATAGATTATAATCCCTCACAGTCTAATTAAGTACAATATTCATTTTAAACTATCATGTATATTTTGTAAAGATGAAGGACTTATTTATTTTCTTTACACCTTCTTTATCCTTCCTAGTGATCTTTTTTCTTTCTTCATGAAGACTTGCTTTTATCTGATTTTATTTTACTCTACGGAAATTTCTTTAGCATTTCTTTTAGTTCAGGCATGCTGGAAAAACATTTTTTCACTTTTTACTTAAAATTTATTTATACACAGTCATTATTAAAGAATATACACAGCGCCTGTCTGACAAGCACAAGGTCGTGAGTTCGATTCCCGGTACCAGAAAAAAAAAACAAAAAAACAAAAAAAAAACAAAGAATATATCAGTGGGTATAGAATTCTGGGTTGATAGCTTTTATTTGAGTACTCAAAAAATGTTGCTCCACTATCTTCTGTCTTCCATAATTTCTGAAATCAGTAGAATTTAAATCTTTGCTCATTTTGTATAAAATATCATTTTACTTTGCTTTCAAAAATCTGCTTTTACTTCCATTTTCAACAGTAATACAACCATTGTTAGTTTCCTCTCACCTTGACTAAGACTCTGTGTTGCTTGTGTTGTTTTGGTGCTATTTTGTAAATGTCTGTGTGTCTGCTAATATGCTTTCATTCTTTTATCTTTAAAATAAAAAAAAAACAGTTTAAATATGTTGTGGCTATCTGTATTTATACATATTTTTCATTTTTTTGTTTCTGGATTTTTCAGATCTGTAAATTCATATCTTTCAGCAATGTGTTTTCATCCCATGTGGCTTACCTCGTTTTTGGTACTTCAATTATACATATGTTAGAAATTTTGAAATAATTTCTTGAGTCTTTGTTGTCCTGCTTGGTTTTTTTCCTTTCTTCTTTGCCTTTGATAATTGCTACTGGTGTACCTTCAAATTTCTGATTTTCCTCTGGCATCTTCATTTTTCTGTCTAGCCTACCCATTGATTTTCTTTTTTAAAAAATTTCAGGTATTTTCATTTGCAGGTCTAGAAGTTCTATTTGGTTTTTTTAATAAAGTATCCATTGCTTGCCTGAGTACCTAATTTTTCAATTGTTATGGTTGTATCTTTGTTTATTTAAGTGACAATACTTATGATAGCTTCCTTATAACCCTTATTTATTAATTCCAGCACTTTGGTAACCCTGGAGTTAGTGTTTGATGATTGCCCTTTTTTTCTGCAGAATGAACCATACTTTTATCTTTGGATAGTATCCTGGACATTATAATTTTTTTCTGTGACAACCTTAGATTATATTTTTCTCTGTACAGTGTTATATACAGAGAAACAATGTTATGATTTCATCTTAGTAGGAAATTAGCATTTGTATTTAACTTAAAGATTTGCTTTATAAACTGCAGCTCATAGATCATTTTTTATTTTTATCTTTAGCTGGAATGCTTTGAATATACCTCATACATGCTCCTCCAACCCAGAGGCTCACGGTAAATTCAGTCTCTGCGTGTGTGTGCATGTGCGTGCGCGTGTGCATGCACATATATATGTATAATTTAGGGCAGTTTTCTCCTTTTCAGTATTTCTTACTTACTTTCTAACAGTTTGATTGCCTCTAATATTGAATTTTATAGGTCAGAGAAACAGAATTTCCTATTGAGATTTTAACCACTCATGTATTACTATCCTCAGCATTTTGTCACATTAAAAGTCAAAAATATATTACTCATTATTGTACTATCTCCTTCAGCTCAGTTTTGACTTCCTTCTGGCCTTTGATTATATTTGTCTAAACTCCAGTATTTTTATAACAGTATTTATCTTATATTTTGCATAGAACTTATAGTTTTTAGCTGTAGAATGGCTAGATCTGGTAGCACAATCAACTAGAATGGAAGTATAACTTCATTATTTCTCAAATGTAAGTCATTTTAATCTGTGTGTTATACTATACACAAAAAATATTCATTAAAGTTGACTTTATATTGTTTTCTATATGTGTTATTTTATAATTAATACATTTTGGTCAATTATTTATATTATAAAAAGAAGTGTGTAATTTATGCTATATCAATAGATTAAAATATACTAATTATACAATGATCTATATTCTCTTGCATATTTACTATTTTCCATAGTAATTATAGATTTCATTTTAATAGCACGTCTCTAACATGTAGAATAGGATTTAGGGTTTCTTTAAAATCCATCTCAGTTGTTACTGAATCTAAGAGTTTCTTTAACAGCCCATCATTCTCCCAGCCTCTGCTCCTGAATGTTATGATTGTATCCACTCATTCATTTACCACAATTGTAAATTATGTGTCATTTCTTCCACTGCTCCGAGAAGTGCTTAAGGAAGGAAGCTGTGCCCGGATTGCTGAGGTGATGCCTGACATGATGGACCCTTGTTGGATTGCAGTTAACACTTTAACTGGCATCCGTCGTCTTCCCCAAGGAAGTTCTGAGCACGCAGGGTGAGCATTTTCACCTTTATTTACAGAGGTGAAAAATGAGACTTGGCCATTTACAGATTTGCTCAGGGTCACACAGAAAGAAAGTGACAGAGTCAAATCTCTGCTTTGTGATCAGAGCTAAGTAGTTGGTACTAATCTTGTACAAAGGATTTCTTTTTGTCTTCTGAGCAACTTTACAACTAGAAGATAAACATAAACACAATTAATATATCTAAAAATAAAGCAATTTTCAAGTAAAAACATGATAAATAAACATATATACACAAGCTGTGATCAAAATATACAGTGAATATTGAAGTTAAAAATTTTACTAAAGACACATTGCTATTAATGCCCTTCAAGATAATTTCCCTTGCTTTAAACGTGCCCTATAATTCTTGCCACTTTCCGAGGTTGCTCTGGAAGTCTTCTTTCATGTGTTTAGTTGCACTGCTGCGGCTGTATGGATCTCTTGGATTGGTTAGAACATTTGCCTTTCATGGTCACTGTGACTGCGGGGAAGAAGTTGCACAGGTGTCAGGTGCATCAGGGTGTGGAGACACACTGTGATGTCCTCACAGAGCTCCCTGTCTGCTGGATGGTTCTTCGCAGCACCATTCCCTGTGTTTTTGATCAGACCTCACAAAAAGACTCTCAAGAGGACTTCCAAAATTGCTTCAGAAAGTGGTGAGAACAGTGTGATAAGTCTGTCTGAAGCGAGGGGGAATATTCTAACGAGGGTTAATAACAATGTGTCTTTTACCATAATAAATATTTTATGAAATAGTTATGTATTTAATTACACTTCATACACATCCCAAATACTCGATCAATCGTGGTAAATTTTACTGGATGAAACACTGGCTTTAAGATTAAATACATCTGTGAAGGAATGCTATCTACCACACGTGAGTGTCTAGTATTTCTTGGGACTTTTTCCCCTGCCATTAAATATTCAAAGTCCACTTTTTCACCACTATAGATCCTGGAGAGCGTGGTCCACCTCGGAGCACGGTCCATCTGTTCCTCACGTACATTATTAAACCGGAGGCAGCTAGAAGGTAGGCGAACCCTCGCCAGCTGTAAGCTAAATTCTCAGAAGCTTTGATACATTCTATAAATTTCCTAAGGTTCATTGCCAGGTTTTAACCATAGGGAATTTTAGGCTCGGGGTGTGTATGTTGAAAAGTTGCACCAAAATTCACTACCCTTTCATTATCCTCAGTATGTAAACTTTGGATACAGTTTCCTAAATCCCTAGAGTCTTTTAACCATATGGGTTTTGTTTTGTTCAGTTTTTCTACTCTACATGTTTTTCAAGAAACAACTAAGTCACTTTAGCTATGAACGGGACAATGGGGTCCCGATGAGCACCCTTTGCACGTACTTTGGGAGCCCATAGGAGTTAGTTTGTCTGTTTACAGATTATAGCAGTTGGGAGTTGAATGTTTTATTTTCAGTCCCAGTTGGTGCAGTATGTTCACAGCCGATGCTAATGGCCGGCCCACTTGATTTCACATATGGCCCACTATTTGGGGCCCTCAAAGGCTTTCTTTTGTAGTTCGCCTTCTCTTACACTATCATGCATTTAGTTTTGCTTTTGTCTGCTGGCCAAATGAAGAAAACACCCTCTGGACCTTGGCAGCTGTGGAGAAAATCAGCAACTCAGTGATCAAGATTCGAGGAACTGGGTCAAGATGTCCCAGGAAGGTTTTTGTTAAACGCTGCAAACAAACAAAATGCCTCTCTGCACTGTATGAGCCCAAGAGCACATGCAAAGTGTTCTCTTCTGTTTTTCTCCCACTTTGAAGCTGTCGTAAGCTGTTCCTAAGTGTTTTCAGCACGGCTAAGTGTCAGAGAGTCCGTGCTGTCGTGGGCTTCCACTGACACTGAGAAGCACATTGAGAAGCACTGTGCCACAAATACTTCAGAAAATGTTTCCTTTTGGGCAGTTTTCAGAAGTTAATTTATTTGCTGCTAGCATTCAACAAGGAAGATGGTGTCAGAAGTGAGCTGGAGTTCTTTTGCCATGACTCACTCCACAGAGCGTATTAGACGGGAAGAGTAGAGCTACAAAATTAATAATATTGAAAATGCAGGCACCCTCCAGCAGTCACTGTAATTTGATACATAGTTAGTGTTTATTCTGACTCTAAACTACAGCTGATAAAGCCACAATCTCATAAAAGGATTATTTTCAAGACTATTGCATTACCCTCTGTGAGCTAAAATACTCATTTATTCAGAGTTGCAAACTGTAATAGCGCTAATTCCCCAAGAAGTGGGCATTGTAGGACAATTGAGTGGGCTGGGACGTTAATTGTCCTCCACTTCACCTCTAGATGTTTAACTGCTTATCTCTCCAACCAGCAAACGTTAATGTTGGCATATTTGTGCCTTACTGTTCAGAAAATTTTGTGAGCTGAGCAATTTACTTGTAATAAGGGGGAAAAAGTATCTGTGCAGAAGAAACATTTAAATTGCACCACGTTTACATATTAAGCCAAATTGAAGATGGTGTTGTAGACTGACGGACTTTTCCTAAGGAGCTCTTCTGCCATACCTGGACAGTAATTGGATTTGTGGGAATATAATCGACAGATACAGGGCCATTAACAGGTATCACTAAATTAACACTGCTTCGTCTATGCTGTTTTCTATTAGGAGCAAATTGTTTCTCAAACTACTCTTATTAAGCGTATAATGTTGATCCTCCTCACTGCTTCTTTTCAGACTTTGATAAGTGGAAGAATACAGAGACCATTTTGTAGGTTACCCAGACATCTTTCCACGGTGCTATTGCCCACGAAGCTTCCTTTTGCAGTGCTAACAGTACTACGGGGCTGTGCAGAGGGAGATGGAAAAATCCTCGTAGTCAGATATTTTGCTATCCTTTGTTGCATATCTGTTATACAGAATGCCTTGGGTTGTCCAATTTATATAATATTTTGTGGATTTTCTCATAACTATTTTATAGATGAGTATAAGACAATCGTACAAAAATTATACAATGCTTGAAAGTAAGGCAAAGAATGACTATATGTACTTTCAAAGTTATACTATAGCATTGTCTAATACCATTAAGACTTATTTAATTTTCTAGAGAATGCAGTATTTCTTTGATAGACTGACAATGCACTATCGACTGGGAAACACATGCTGCGAAAATACAGGTAAATTTGCATTTTACTGTCCAGGAGAAATGAAAACGCTTTTTTCCCAGCAGAGAAAATAGATAATCCTGTGGGTAAGGTTACATTATGTAGAGTATTAAACAAGTTTTTCCTAAATTAAGGAATTTATTTCAACATGATTTGCCTGATAGGGTATGTAATGTCTTCCTCTTTGAATTTTCCTTGAAAATAGTTTTACCTCTTGAAGTTTCCCTTATTAGCAATGCATATTTTTAAAACATGGTTTGTTTAATTTGTAGGTGAGTTATATTTTTAACTTTTCTGAAACTATATTTGCATGAGCTTAAGTTAAATTGCATAATTAACTTTCCCCGGTTGGCAGGCTACTGATAAGTTGTGTAGGAATCTAAATCTATTTGAGACCAGACATCTTGACATGTTTCAAATTCATCACCCTGTCCCTTCCATCTCAGATGAAGCAAAATTTCAAGTACAACTGAACTATTGCCATGCAGTCTCCAGCCATACCAGCCTGAATGTGCCTGATCTCGTCTGAAACATTGTCATGCGATTCTTAGACCTCGTGTTGCTCTAGGGCTTAAACTTCCATGAAATTTTGTCCAGACCGATTGTTTCTTTAGCCTCAGTAAGTGACACATTGTGAGGCCCACAGTGAGAACACAATAATTTATTAAATAAAAGAGTAAACAAAGTATAAAAGGAAAATAAATAATTGACCATGTGCTAATTGTTCAACATATTACTTGACAGCAAGTTTATCTTCTTTAAACTTGGTGAGGAAAAAATTAAAAATACATTAAAAATCCTTTAGTGTAGGATCATTGAAGTATAACAGTGAGCCACTCTGTAAGATGTATATGTCCCTGGATGTATTTGTTTTTAGATTAAATTAAATATTTAATTACAGAAATACGCCATATTCAGAATTAGAAGATAAGTCTCACCTCTTCTGATTACTGGCTTTGAGACTGAGGAATGTCTTTGGAGTGTACTTACTCTATGAAATGATTTATTGAACCCTTAAGCTTCAGGTTTATGGTTTTATGACACTGCTTAGCAGACCAAAAAGAGCCCCGCTCTCTTTCCTTAGTTCTCCTGTTTATAAGTGTCCTGCACTAGTCAAAAAGAATAAGAAAGTCAGTTAAGATACTGATTAGTGCCCGCTGGGTACTGGGTCTCCGCAAGATGTGTCTATGTCTTACGTTCACCGTGTGTGGTTGCGCACATGCACCACCATGCCCAACCTACGGTTTTCCTACAGTGTTGACTACACTGAACACACGAGCATGTGCATTATAATAATTCTTGAATGAAGTTAACCCACACATTTTCTCTGTAAGGCACACAGTAGCACTTGTGTACGTAAAGACATGTGTCAGTATTTTAGCACTACATGAGGAAGTCACTTTGAAAAACAAAATCAACAAAAGGCATGAAGACAAGAAAATGTGGCTGAAACAAGCCCTCTATCATGTGATTTAGCAGTACCCTTGTCAAAAATGGGTGAACTATATTTTGCCTTCATATTGGTATTAAACTGGACTACACTCCTTGCTTGCTAAACCAAGTGTTGGTGGCAGAGTGAGCATGTGACTGCTCTAAACTAAGGGTTTAAGCAGCAGTGTAAGCTTTTATTCACACCCTTAAGCCATCTGCAGTTCAGAGGCAACAGATATCCTCACAATCGGAACCCCAGGACAAAGACTTGTGGAGGCAACCGAATTCCCTGGGATGCACCCTGGCTCTACCTGGCTCCAGACCCATAAGAATAAAAATAAATTTTGTTTTGTTGTAAGATTTGAGAGAATGAGCAGCAGCTCTCATTAAAGTACTTGACTTTTGTCCTTCACCCTCTTAGTCTCATTTTTTAAAACTTGCCTTTCTCCATAAAGCCTAAAAATTCTCAGGAATCCTAGGATTTCTTCCTAGGACTAGTGTACCTTTTTGTCTTTAAGTGATTTTCAACACTCTTGTGGACTACTGTGTTTAAAACTGCCTTCTACATCGGCAGTAGTCCCCAACATTTTGGCACTAGGATATTTTCATGGAAGACAATTTTGTCTACAAGGAGGCCACTGGGTGGGGGGGCTTCAAGATTAGATTTTTATAAGGAGCACACAACTTAGATCTCTTGCATGTACACCTAGCAGAAGGGTTTGTACTCCTATGACAATTTAATGCAGTGCCAGCTCTGACTGGAGGCTGAGCTCCGACAGGAATGTGAGAGGTGGGGAGTGGCCATAAATCCAGGTGAGGCTTCCCTTGCTCAGCCACTGCTCACCTCCTACGTGCTTCCTGGTTCCCAGCAAGCCGCAGACTGGTATCACGTGGTCTGCGGCAGGGGAGTTGGGAGCCCCTCTTCTACAGTGTGGTAAAGGTTCTTATCTTTAGCTCTTACCTTTGCCTGTCCTCTGGGACTTCAGACTCATGCCGAGTATTGTTAGCTGGTTTTCTCCACTTAGATCAATGATGACCATCTTCAAGGTTTCCACAGCCAAATATATACCTCCTCTTCCCAATCGTAATCATGCTCATTTTTAGGAATTAGCCTTCTGTACGAACGCCAGGCTCCATCCTGTCTTGGGTCCTTCTTGTCATTGCTGTTCCTTCTCTGTAGTGAAAACTGCATCTGCCTGAGAGCACTCATTGTCACCCCTCAGACTTCTGCTCAGAAGATACTTACGGAAAGAATCCTCTGCTACAACTATGAGTGAAGGAACTCCTCTACTCAGTCCATTAGCTATTTAAAAATTATGTTTAGCCATAGTACTTAACACTTTTATACTTATTCATTTAGATACTTATGTGACCACCTTCTCAACTAGAATGCAAACTCCATAAAGGCCAAGAACTTTGTGATCTATTTATCATATATGCAGTTCCTAGTCTATAAACTGGCAAGCAATAGTTTCCCATTAAATATTGAGAATTGCCACATCCAGCTCAGTTCTCAAAGTTCCCCAGGGGAGATGGTGGTGGGAAGATGGAGAAATAAAGATAAGATTCAGAAAATAGAAAGCTGAGGTCAGGTGAAGCCTCATCTCTCGATGGGAGGAACAGAAGGGCTCAACCACCGCAGCACATTTATTTATACATGAGGCAGGCTGATGTCACGTGACACCCCTCTGCCTAGCAACCTATTTACAAGGCAGCCTCGGGTGCCTCCTCATGTCAGAGCTGGAGCAGCTCCTTCAGATGGCTCACCTCTAGTGCTCCTTGTTCTTGAGACCAGCCTTGTTCCAGCCCTGCACTTGTGATCAGCCTCCAGCTTCAGCTAATCCCCACATAGAATGAATGAATAAATTTGTTTTCTACTTTATTTCTGGGTAAATGACACTGTCATTTATCTAATTATCCACAATCAAGAAATTTAAGATCCAACCTCCAGTTATCTCCCCCATTGCTGCACTCTATTTAATTGTCAGAACAAGACTTTTATAATACTCCTTATCTATATCTCTATCTTGTCTGTTCTTCTCTACTTCTACTGCTATACTCATAGCTTGATCATCTCTTAGTCTGTATCCACTATCTTCTGAGTGATCTTCCTGTACCATTTTTCTATCTCTGTATTTATCTAATGTCACCTGCAGTAATGCTGAATACAAAATGACTCCAAAGTCACAATGACTGAAGCAACAAACTTTTATTTCATGTTCATTGTGGTAGTTTTCTGTCACTGAGAAGAAATACCTGAGAAAGTTAACTTAAAGGATGTATGGCTTGTTTTTGGTTCAGAGCTTCTGAGGTTTCAGTCCATGGTAAGCTTGCTCCATTGCCATAGGTCTGTGGTCAACCAGAACATCAAGGCAGAGGGCTAGGCAGAAGAAAGTTGTTCACCTCACAGTAACTAACAAACAGAAAGAGGGTGAGAAAGCGAGAAAAAAGTGTCTGGAACCCAGATGTGATTCCCATGGTGAGACTTTAGTTCTACACTCCTTTCAACTAGGGCCCGCCTCTTCTTTCATCACCTCCCAAGAGTGCCACCAAGTTCTGTTCTCACCAGTGGATTAGTACACTTGAAGCTAGAGCCTCTTATGGTCCAATTTCTTGTGGCAAAGGAGGAAACTCAAAGACAGCTGGAGAAAACTTTTAGCACTTCATAACCTTTTAGTTTAAAAAGGCATCGTGTAACTCCTGTCCATCTCCCATAGGATAATCCCAGACCCAACTTAAATGGGATAGGAAAGTTACCCACGGACTCTAATAGGAGGCTGTAATTAATGCAGCATAAAATTTCAATGCATAATTTCAGTATATAACTGAAAAGTTGAGACTGATAATATGCTTCAAATAATTACACTAAAACTATTTTTCACTATGACTTCTGAAGGGCTCTTGGTAAAAATAAGCTCCATTTCACTCCTTTTACTGAAACACCCAATGACTTTTAACATTGTGAGATAAAATTCACCCGTTCCTACCCCTGTTCAGACCTCCTTTCCTCGTTACACTTTTGCTCAGCAACAGCAAACTGCTTGTAGCTCCTAGTTGCTCACACCCAGGTTTCATGCCTCACCACCTTTGCTGGTGACATTTCTGCAAAGAAGTGATTTTCTTACCCTCAACCCCATTTCCAGTGGGCTGAATCATACTCATTCCTCAAGACTCAGCTCATGTGTGATCCAGCGGATGAGTCTTTCTCGATCTTCTCCTTACTGTGTTCAGTGTACCCACCCTGCTAGCAGGGACCTAATGTCATTCCTATTGCGACACTGATCAGATTAAGTTGCAATGACCTGTATGTGAATATTTACACCAGTCATAAGGTACTATAATTTTTATAAGGGTGAGAACATTTTTATAAGAAATATTGTGTCATCGGGTTTAGAACAATATATATGCAGAGAGACACTCTGTAGGTGTTGAGCATAGAATCATAGCAATATTTTCACTGTATCAAAGTTTTCTACCCTGAACCATAATGCATTCCACTTTACACTGAACAAGTCTGCATGTATTTTGTAATTTTAGTGTATGAAACCATATTCCTCCACTTTTCCTAGAGTATTTCATCAGTGCATGGCTTGCTAGTCAGTTTATCTCAGGTTTTATAACATTACCTTTATCTCAGCGAGTTATGACACATACCTTTCTACACTGTTTAGTCTTCTTTTGGAAGAACTTCAATCAAAAAGTTGAACAAGTGTTATCAGCAAGAAATGTTACGATACTTGTCACAAAATGGAAAAAATACCCAGCATATAAATGGACTCTTTTTATTGAAATCTTAATAATCCTCACTACTGCAAGAATTTTGGTGCCACTTTTTCTGTGTGAGGGAGCAAGGGTGGAGTCAACCAAAAGGCTGAAATGGTCTCAGGGGAGAGTGAAGTGAGGAAAGATGAAAAAGAAGGAAAATCCCTCCTTCTGCTAGCTAGCAGGGACCTGACTATAATGAAACCTTGAAGAGAGAAGGACTGATTTGTTTTCCTTTTCTTCTAAGAAGGTAAGTGGCAGGCAGAACTTAAAAAGAATGACTCTAATGGCAACTGTCACACAGTGATGACTTCAGGTAATCATTGGAAAGGCAGCATTAGGAAAACTGTAATCATTTTATAGGCAGGAGTCCTGCATGAAAATAAAGGACTGTTTCTTAATTGACATCATTATATCACCCACCACCTAAGGCCACAGGTAAGCAAGCCTTAAACTGTCAGTTGTTTTCATTTATTTCATTTGCCTTTGTTAATTTCTTTGGTTCATAATTCAGCCAGTGGCAGGAAAGAGAGTAATTTTTTATTTATGTTTCCTCCTGTTTAAGTGGCAGACCCCAGAACTGACATTTCATAATGAAGACTGTTGTAATGGGTTGTGTTCTTACTTGTGTTTGCATTTTCTTATTAAGGCTGGGGGAAAATAGCTGCTCTCCTCTGTGTTTTCCTTTCCCTTATGAAGCAATATTTAGTTTTGGATTCTTAAGGGATGTTAGCTGTAGGTGGCAAGGCCATTCTCTAGGACTGTGAATTTTATGGGAGACATGTTACTCTTTGAAAATATTGTGTATCTACTGCCTTATTATTATTTTTAAGTGATATACTACCTTCAATCCCTCCTTTTATTATAATCCACATTTGACACCTTTCCCAAGGTTTGTGAGTAATTCTTGTTCTACTCTTAGAGCAGGTATCCAGGTCACTTTGATTTCTTCCGTCATAATTTTTACTTTTCAAATACTAAGCTTCTTGGATTTGTTGAACCTGGCCTATTCTGCCCAGCACTTCCCATGTCTAAGACACTTTCTTTAGGGTCTTCCATCTTGCATAGTGAGGCCACGCTTTATCCTGCAAAGCCAGCAGATGCCTCCGCTGCTCTGCTGTGCCCTCCTATTCCCACCTCTTCCAGCCTTGCCACAGTCCGCCGCAGTCCCAGCTGCCTCGTGCCCTCCTCTTTGTGTCTTACTTCCTGTCCCTTCTCGGGAGAGGACTAGCTACTCAATATGATGTACTTCCTGATTTCTCTCACGTCTCTTGAATTCCACTTCCTTCTACCACCGAGGCTTTACTAGTTTCTGGAACGTGTCTCAATTTATGCTTTTCAATTCTTTCTACCTTGTAAAGAGCCCAATTAAGCCCCACTTTAAAAACACAAAAAGGCATTAAAATTAAAAATAATAATGGCTAATATTTATTAATATTTCATTATGTGTCAGATACGGTTTTCAGTGAATTATCTCATTTAATGCCCATAAAAGTCTTGTGCAGTGGTTACTCTAATATGCCTATTGGTCTGATGACAAAACTGAGTCGAAAAGAACAACAGAATGAAGATATATCACGTACTGGTACAAATGCCCTATTATTAATGTGGCCATTACATGTATCTAAAAGGTACCAATAAATTTAATTAATAAAAAAAGAATTTAAGTACCTAATGATGTATGACAACAGTAGAGCTAAAAGAATTACTTTATTTCAAAAATAATATTAGCTATACTATTGTAAATACAATATATTGGGTAATAATTCAGCAAAATCGAATTTGTAAGATGTCATGTGAACTCCCAGGAAGCGTATGTGGAAGACAGGAAGCGCAGTGTGGGTCCGTCAGCTTGGATGTAGGTGAGGAGATGTGCTGCCTTTCGGGGCAAACTGGACCTAACCGGTTAAGCATTTTTGAACAGAGCTTCAAGGGCCATAGAAGAGAATTAGTCCATGAAGTCCAAACCCTGCTGAAGCACCCCTTTATGTAGGGCCCAGACTGAGATCTTTCTGAAAGCTCAGCACCGATGAGTTTGTACTCATCTTTTTTCTTAATGTTTTTCCATCATTAAATTTTTAAGAAATGTAAAAAATTGACATACAAAAAGTCAGTAGTGTTGCCATACACCAATAGCAAATTATCTGAAATAGAAATCAGAAAAGCAATCCCATGTATAATAGCTACAGAAAAGAAAATACCTAGAAAGAAACTTTAGAAGCACCAATGAAAGAAATGGAAGAATACACACATACAAAACCAAACCACATCCCATATTCATGGATTGTGAGGATCAGTATGGTTAAAATGTCCACGCAGATTCAGTGCAGTCTTTATCAAAATACCAATGACACATTTTACAAATGCAGAAAAGAAACATAGCAAACTGTGAAAAACCCTGAAGATCTAGAGCAGTCTTAATATAAAACAGCTAAGCAGGAAGTACTATATTACCAGACGTTAAAATACACTACACAATCTATAGTATTCACCACATGGGACTAATGACGTTTTAGTCATAAGCAAATTTCCCTTGCATTACTGTTAGAGTATTTTTATACCTGGCATAAATGCATACAGATAGACCAATGGGTCAAAATAGATACCTGAGAAGTAAAGAAGAAAACTTACACATTCACAACCCACTGACTATTTACAAAGGTGCTAGGAAAACTCAGTGAAGAAAGAACTGACTTTTCAGTTAATGTGGTGGGAAAATTGGACAGCTGCATATAAACCAAGACACTAGACTCCTCTGTCTCACTAATTATAAAATTAAATGAAAACAAATTAAAACCTTAAATTTCAAAACTGAAACAGTGAACCTACTAGACAAAAAAAAAAAACCAAGAGAAATGTTTCAGGATACTAACAATGGCCATAATTTTTTGAAGACTCCAAAACCACAGGGAGCAAAAGTAAAAATAGAAAAGTTGCCCCATGCTAAAAACCTTCTATATGGCAAAGGAAATAATTACTAGAGTGAAGAAACAAACTGTAGAATGGGACAAAATATTTACAAACTCTATAGCTGGTAAGGGAATGATACAGGTATAGGACAATATAAGATTATATATAGACTATGTAAAGAATTTATGAAATTATATATAGACCATGTAAAGAATTTTTAAAAACTCAACAAAAAAGTTAAAATAAGAATGCGATCTAAATAGGCATTTCTGAAAGGAAAGCATAGAAAAGATCAATGGAAAGATGCTTAACCGCACTAATTATCAGGAAAATGCAATCCAAATCACAAGGAGATTTCACCTCAATGTAAAAATAACTATCAGAATTAAAAAAGACAAAAGGCAAGTACTGGTGAGGTTGTGAAGAAGAAAAAAACACTCATTGCTGGTGGGAATGTAAACTGGGCAACCATTATTGAAAACAGTATGACGGTTCTCCAAAAAAGTAGAAACAGAGCTACCAGATGACCCCACAACCCACTAGTGGATATGCATCCAAATGAAATGAAATCTGTACGTCAAAGAAACATCTACACTTCCGTGTTTATTGCAGCAGTGTTCACAAAAGCCAGAAAACAGAAACAGCCTAACCTTACCCCAACTGATCACAGGCTAAAGAAAATGAGTGCATATGCGCAGTACAGTAGTATTTAGCTGATTATTTGCAGCAGTGTGGGCGGAACTGGAGGTTTATGTTAAGGGAAATAAGCCAGGGAACATAAAACAAGTACTTTGTGCTGTGGTAAAAGCTGGATGCGGCGTGTGCACTCCTGATCCTTCTGCTAATATCTCAATAGCTGCTCAAGATATTAGATAACAAATTAATGACGTGTCAGACTCTGGTTTCCTGGACTTATTCTTATCCTCTTTATGGGAAACTACTACTGGCCCCTCCTGGCAGAAACCTTTGTTGACTATATTCATAATTATCCTGGTGGTCTGATTATTGCCCACGTACACTTAATTATTTCTTTGGCTTTGTCTCCTCCAGACTTAAAGCTACATGCCTATCTGAGACAAGAATGCGTGGAGTCCACTGAGGGCCTTTCGACAGAGCCTCTGAGGAGTGTCTCTGACTGCTCATCCCAGCTATGACCCCCTTCAGCCTGAAGAAGCCAGACTGGTCATTGCCCATTGCTCCTTCATGGCAGTTTGGGGTACTTCATCAGAGTGGGGAGTGGTATAGACAGCTGAGCTCGGTAGAAATACTACAGACAGTCAGACAGGACCAGGCCCTCAAAGGAGGCAACACAGAAGATGGGACATTTCGCAACTGCTGGAGAGACACAGACACATCTGCTGAGGGCCGGGCTTCAAGACAAAAGATGAAACAATGCACCCACACACTTCCTCTGAGGATAAGCAATAGTGTGTGATATCCCAAGTAGGCATTAATCACCTTGGCAAAGCCAGGAAGAGCCACTGGCCCACCCTCTGCAGGAAGAGCCCCTGGTCTGTTTCATGCCTGCTTGCTTTTATTCCCCATGACTGGGGGATAAGACTTATTTCCCCGTTTGATCCCAGTGTAATCAATATTACCTGAGCAACTATGCTCGTAGTCTTATGTTTGACCATAGTTCTGCTCCGCCTCAGGCCCGCCTTGTGATTTCCCATTTTTCCCCTCTTGGACACACCTCACCTTGTGGTTTTGCTCAATAAAAATCCCTAGAAAAGGCGGGGTCCTCAGCAACCCATTCAGGATCTCTTCTCTGTCTCTCTCAGACAGGCAGAAGCTTTCTTTCTCAGTAAATATATTCTGCTCTTAAAAAAGGATGAGTACTATACGATCTTACTGCTAAGTGGACTATGAAACGATTAATCTCATAGAAATGGAGAGAGCTGGTGGTTGAGGGTGCTTGGGGAGAGGAGAGAAGGGTGGGGAGGGGTCAGGCAGTGGGCACTAGCTTACAGCTGGGTCACAGGGAGAAGTCCCGCCCAGTACGTAGGGAGACTGCAGATAGCACCAATGTGCCATACATTTCAAACAGCCGAAAGGTAGGAATTTCAAAGGTTTTACCTTAAAGATCTGATAAATGTTTTAGAAGATAGATGTATTTCAGCTGATTTAAAAATTGTACTGTATATGTGTGTGATTGAAACCATATCACCACAGCATGATATATAAATTTATGCATGTTGAAATAAATTTAATAAAAGGAAAAATACATGTAAAAAATGTCCTGTTCTTATAAAGATAAAATATCTATAATAAAACATCTGTTTTAGTGCCTGTGTATCAGGTAATGCCCTAAGAAAGGCACAAAAATATTCTATAAATAATGCAAGGAAAAATTGCTTATGACTAATAGTCATTAGTCCCATGTCAGTGTGTTCTCCTAAAAGCCCTAAATATGAGCTGCAGACCTGCTGTGCTCCTGACTGGACGCCTGGGAGGTGGTTCTAGAGGACGGTGAGGTTGCCATCTGTCAGATCTCATTTCTATCTTTCCTAGAACAAGGAGTTCCTCAAAAACAGGGATAGCTCCTGAATTCCTTTGTAAGACCAGCCCTTAGGTGTTTTAGAGATGATGCCAAAGATGGTGTGGTTTAGGAGACAATCAAGAAATAAACTCAAAAGATAGTCTCTAATCTAGACTCACAAGAACTCTTAAAACATCTCCTTTACCACATAAAATTTAGGTGTAGGAAAGGAACCAACTGTTTGTTCAGAGTATCTTGGGCTTGGCCCTGATTCACATTAAAGTAGTTTCTTATCTTCAGATGTGAAGTAAGCTGAGTAAGATAAACTTGTTTTCTTTGAACAGGAATATGCGACATTTTGTTTGTGTGCTGTGTATAAATGTTCATATAACATTCTTGAAAGGAAAGTCTCAAATGCAACAAGCATTGTAAACCATTGGTCCTGTTTTTTCAACAATTCACCCTGAAAAATATAATTAGCTGCACTGGGCTAAAGAAAAACTGCTCTGTCTTATTTTAATTTAGCTAGTGAGATAGATCATTCTGAAGCCCTGTCTCTTATCTTCCTCCGAATCTGTCCTAGAGGCTCGGAGCAGAGACAAGCGTCAGGTCTTCCGCATGATGCATTTTGCCAGCTAAATTTTAATAAGAAGAAACTGTGTTTCTGTACCCTGGTGCACCTAATTGTGTTTTCAGGGTGAATGGTGGTAAATCTGAGGAAATTATACCCTTGAATTGTCGGCCTCCTCTCTTTGTACTGCTTCAAGAATCAGACGAAGCAGTCTCCATTAAGCAGCAGAATTAAATTTAGGATAACACACTAGTTTTGAGAAAAATCTAAATCTGTGTTTAATTTTATTAACAAGGAGCTTGAGGAACCTTGATATGAAACTCTTTACATATTACAAAGCAGTTTCAATTTATACTAAATATGCTTATCATAAAGACCCAAGCTTCAACAATTTCTTCAAATCTTAGGTGCAATCAATTATTGTAAGTGATGTTCATAAGCTTGGAACTCATTTACTTTTCTCTATAGAGCCTCCTCCTCACAGCCTGTAAGGTAGAAAATCTTTCACATGCAATAAAATATCGTTCATTTATTTATTTCATTCACTTAATAAGAATTACCTTCAGTTCAGCTGCTGTTGTTGGTTCTCCTAGAGGGTGCTGAGTCCAAGGATGTTGCTACAGGAATCTGAAGATCTATGAAAAATAAATCTTTGTTATAAAGCAGTGCATTATTTAGAAGTAGTTTTGATAAGCATAAAAATTCTGCTTTGAAATGTAAAGTCCATTAATAGAGAAATGTGAGGTCACATATGGGAGAAGTGTCAAAGGATGCTGCATGGGCAGTTGGAGCCAGACAGGATATACGCTGGCGGGGACTGGCACAGGAATAGAATGACTTTGTTGCGTGTTAAAAAGTCTCTTTGATATTTCTTTTTTGACTACACGAGAGTTCAAATAGAATGCACTATATTTGCACTACACATTTTCTTCTGTGCAGTTTTTAAAAATAACATTGTCTTTTATTCAGTTCACAACCAGCACATAGAGATTCAGTTTATAAAAATATGCACAGTATGACATTCATAGTTTGTGTTAATTTTATTCCATCAATATTTATTTTTAAAGCTATTTTATTATTTTACTAAAATTTGTTCCATAATTTACTTAATCAGTACACAATGAATGATAAATTATTTCTATCATATTTTCTAGATAAACACTGTTTGGCTAATTCTACATTTGGAAAATTTTGATTATGTTACATCACTATAGGTATAAAAGCCGTTACTGCAGGTATTCCTACCCACATGTACAAACCTTTCTACACAGGAAAACTACTAGGTCATTCAGGTGTGCACATTTTAATATTGATCGTTGCAGTCATATTTCATTCTATGTTGATCAGTTTTTCTTCCCACAAATAATTCAGAATATCGCTGGTTTTCCTGATATCTCCCACATAGCGTATAGGTATTCTTAGACTTACGATGTGGCTACATCTTGATAAAACCATCATAGGTAGAAAATATTACCTTGCTCTTTCTCTTATTAGAGACATTTTCTACACTACAGTGCAGGCAGAATGAAGCAGCAAACACAGGTTTCCTGTAACTAAAGTGGAAAGGATCAGAATTTGGAAACACAGATGATTGGAAAAAGGTTTATCTCCAAGATTTCTGCTTCTCTTTAACAAGGGAGGAAAAAATATTAGATTTACATTGCCATTTTAAAGTGTTAAAAGATTAGACAACATATACGGAACCACATTTTTCATTCATTGGTTGTACAGGACTGCAACTCCCAAGAGAAGGGAACTTCACAGAAAAAGACCTCATAATTTCTGCTGAGAGGTCTCATTCTGAGTATAAGTTAAGGAGAACACTACAAGTCTGGAGAAACAACTGTGGCAAGCAATTATGATAGTTCATACATACTGAAAAAGCTTATGTTCCCATTAGTCCCTGGGAAATTATCTAAAACAAAAAATCCCCGGAGAGTTAGATAGATTCCTTTAGGAATGAGGTTAAAGGAGCTCTGCTGTTCCTTTGGGTAGTTATAAACCAGTAAAGCCAGTATTGCCAAACCTAAACTGATTCCCAGTAAACTAACTGCATCCAGAATAATGCCCAGCATCCATACCAAAAATCCAACAGTTAACAGCATAAAATAAGCCATATAAGGCTTTCAAAAATAGTCCTAAATGCAAGTTGTGCAAAGATGCAAGAAATTATGACCCATAAGTAAAGGAAACACTAACTAATTGAAACAGACACAGGGATGAGAAAAAGAATCAAAGTGGCAGGCAATTTAGGTTCCACATGCTCAAAAGTGATGAGAAATTAGAACACAACAAGAAGATAAATAGACTATATAAAAAGACCTAATGAATTTTCATTGAAAACTATGGTCTTTACATAAAATATATACTGGTTGCAATTGAAAATAAATTAGACTATAGAAAACAGATCAGTGAATCTGAAGACAGAGCAGTAGAAACTTTGTAAATATAGATATATATATATAAGAAATATATATATTATGTAAAGGAAAAATATATATGGACAATGAAAGATATTCTGAAAAAAATCTCCAAACTTTAGTGGCCGGTAGAACAATACCAAATAGTCTAATATAAATGTCATTGTATAACCAACATTTAATTACAAACAACAGCAACATTAAATCATGTTTGTAAAATAGATAGCAGTGATTAGTAAAATGTCTGATAAAAATAATAAGAGAGAGGAAATATATGCATGCTGTTGGAAGCTCACAGTCTAACTATGAAGTAATATAATTTCAAGGAAAAGTAAAAATGGCCAATAAGTACATAAAAGTGTTCATATCTTTGGGCATTAGGGAAATGCAGATCAGAACAGTACTGAGACTCCATCTTACTGGAGTGAAAATGGCCATGATCAATGGCTCCAAACACAACAGTTCTGGTGAAGGTGTGAGGAAAACGGAAGAATATGAGGTAACGCAGTGACTGTGGAAATCACTACAGAAAGTTCTCAAAAAACTAAAAGTGCAAATTCTGTCTGACTCTGCTGTAACTCTTCCCTACATCGTCTCGAAAGAGTTGAAGATGCACCGTGACGATACACATATGCCCATGCTACAGCAGCACAATCGGTAAAGCACGGGAGAGGCCTGTATGCCAAACCAACAGATGAATGGGCAAAGAAAACGGAGATTATGTTGGTGCACACGCGACATATAGCACGAAATAATAAACTTGAGTCATTTATGGGAAAATGGATGGATCTTGGGCCATATGTTAAGCAAAATAAATCAGACGCAGAAGGCTTAATGTCACACGGATTCTATTACAGGAAAACCTCACGTGTAAATAGTTTAAAGAGCAAAATTAAAGGGATATGCCAGGGAAGAGGCCAGCAGACGCTGTGGAGATGGAAAGCGGATTTGGGAAAGGGGAAGCGGGGAGGAAGGGAGGGCCGAAGGAGGGAGGGCGGTAAAATAGTTTACTTCGGTTAGGGAGAAGACGGAATAATAAAATGAGACATAAGTCCATAAAATAGGAAATCAACTACAATTCTAGATAGAAACAAACATTATAATATTATTAACAAACATCATAAACATGAAACACTAAAGAAGTTATAAATTATGTACAACCCTGCAAAATATACGATATTGTTGAGAAGTTAAAGAAGACATAGAAGGAGAGATATACCACAGTGCTCATGGGTTGAAAAGATTCAGTATTGTTATTATAACAGCTTTCTGCTAATTGATTTACAAATCCAGTGCAGTCCCAGTGAAATCCAGGAAACCAGTTGTTTCATTAACATATAAGCTATTTCAGAATTTATGTGGAGATATAGTGGATCTAAAGTGGGTGACACTACGTTTTAAAGGACCAAGTTCAAGAACTGACATCACTGGTTTTGAAACATCTGTAAGACTGTCATGACTAATATAATTATATATCAGGGCAAAGATAGAACCATACAGTTTGAGTAATTCAAGACTTATGGCACATTACCTAAGCACTGACTCACAGGATGATAAATAATAGCAGTAAGCATATTTTTAAAACTTGAACATGAAATTTCTACCACAACAGAACATATGCTGACGCAGTACAACAATTCCATTTTTAAAATAATTGAGAGAATAGATAAAGTATTATTTGACAAAAGTGGAAGTAAAAATGGAAGTTCTACATTATTTGAAAAATAATCGCTCCCATTTTGTGACAAAAAATCAAAAAGGAAATTGAAAATTAGTTTGAGTTGTATTATGAGAACACGGCATCAAATTTGTAGGATACAGTTAAAACAATGATTGGAGAAAATGTGTAGCTTTAAATACTATATTAGATGATAAAAAAGTTTAAAAATCATTTATCTAAACTTCAATCTTGAGACTCTTAGAACACTCAATAAATGATATATCAATTCTCCCTATCGATACTTATCCAAATAATATAAAATATTATCTACACCAAAACTTGAGGCAAGCTTTCATAGAAGCTTTATTCACAATAGTCCAAATCTGGAAATATCCCCAATATTATTTAACAGACTGATTAAAAGTTTTTCCATATTTGCTCAATGTAATACAAATATCAATAAATAGTAATCAATAGTATTAATGAAATGAAATATGTTACTCATCAGAAGAAGGCTCTCATAAAAGTGAACATATGGTATGATTTAATTTATATAGAATTGTAGAAGAGACAGATCTAGTGGTTAGTGACAAAAGTCAGATTATTTGCATCTTTAGTTTAGAAGAAGAGGTACAATGACTGCAAACAGGAAAGCAATTATATTTGAAGATCAAAATGAGTCAAAATGCTAAAATGAAGATTTGGGCAAATTTTATATTTAGGGAAAAAGAAATAGAAGTTCAATAATTGGAATGGAAGAGAAACTGCCATTATTTAAAGGTAATATCTTCATCAATAATAAAAAATCCAACAGATAATCAATGATTTAATTATTCTAATCAGGGAATTCAGCAAATTTGCTGTATGAAATAGGTTAAGCAAATTAATGCCACTTCTCTGTAGCAGAGGTTAGCAAACTAGAACCTACTGGCCCAATCTGGTTGTCAACTATCTTTTGTAAATAAATTCTTATTGGATGATAGCCATGTCTTCTTGCAGTGTACTGCCTAGAGCTTCTTTCTGGATTCCATTGGAGAGCTGAATGGTTACATTAGTGACTGCTTGGCTCAGAACCCCTAAATTACTCACTGTCTGGTCCTTTATACAAAATATTTGTTGTACCTTGTTTTATAGCAACAATAATCAAATAGAAAAATATAACAGAAAGTCAATATCCAGTTTATAAAAGTTACAAAATTTATTTTTTTTGTTATGAATCTATAAATTAACCTAACAAATAAGCACCACTTTATGGTAATGATGTCTTTGTTAAAGGATTTGAAAACATAATTAAATGGAAAGGTATTCCACACTTACAGATGGGTCATTAGAGGTACAAATTTCCTTTAAATTAACTTACAAACTCAAGGCAAACCCAATCAGTATTACAGATATGATGTTTAGGGACTTGGCAAAGTCTTTCTAAAGCTTATGGAGGACATTAAAGATCCATATAAGGGAAAGTGAAGATATGCCTAGTATTTGGGAAGAAATAGTCCTGGACCACTAATTTACAGTGTATACTCTATACTCTAAAAATGGCTTTTGGTGTTTCAGGTATCTAAATGTAAAATATCATAACATTGTTGAAAATGAAGAAAACTACATTGTCATTTTGGACATGATTCATAAAAGTCTTAAAATTCCCCAAAGCAAAAACCATAGTGTAAGAATATGAATGCATCAGGTCACACGAATAGTATACATATGGAATTCTTAAAATTACAGCAAAAAAGGACAAAATTAATTCAAAATGTGCAAAGGATTTATATTTAGATTTTATAGAAAAGTAGCTTCACACTGATCATGAATATCTTATGAGATGCTCAAACTCACCAGTAACTGGATAAAAAAATAAACAAGACAATAATCCACTTCTATGAGATAAGCAAAAAATTGATAATACAAGCAAATTTGCAGATACGGGGGGATGGGAACACGTGGGCACTTGTGGAAGACTGCAGTTATTCTACAACATAATCTGCAGTACTTACATGAGGAAGTACATCTACAAGCTTAGTTATGAATACTGAGCGTGCGTGTGCTCTTGCTGTGCACCTGAGCACCATCACGGAGTACGTGTTCACTACTGCCCACTCGAGTACCTCCTCAGCGAACTTGGCTCCACCCTCACTCAACGTGTTCAGCCTTCCTGAGTGTGTGTGCTTCTCTATACCCGTGTCGTGTCGGCATTTGCGTTTACGAGTACTCACTCTGCCAGTCACATCTTCTTGCTTAGTGTGTGTGAATGATTTCTGAGTATGACTCAGGAAGCCCACTCCTGTCAAGTACCTTAGAGAATATTTTCATAGGTTTGTAAGGGACATGTATGGAAGCATTCAGTAGCTATTATAGTAGCAGGTTGGAGGCAATCTATTGATGCACAAATGAACGTGAAAAGTGCATACTTTGGAAACCAAAAACAAATAGTATCACAAAGAAATGGATACTTATAAGAATTCTAGCAAGGGGAGAAAGTAAGAAATCACCAAGGGGTTTGTTTAAATCCAATAAATGCACAAAAACCTTCATATTTTAAGAGAAACATATGTTTAAGGCTATAACTAAACACATTATAGTAGGTACTTAGCTGGGTACAAGACTTGAATGAAACTCAAGATTTAGGGTGAAAGGTGATGAAATCAAAACAAAAAAGACCTTACATTAACTTCATGTGTACAAATGCCCTGCAAAAACAGTGAGGTGGCTTTTGGCCCTGATTAAGAGAAAGAGGATTAACTCAACTCTTTTACTTGCTCGGCACAGAAAACAAAGAAGGATGAAAGAGAAAAAGTCAAACTTCGTTTTAAAGCTTAGACAGTCGCAGCTAACATGCACTGAGAGAAGTTGAGTATATATTCTGATGTTTTCTGAAGTTATTTTAGTGCATATTTACCAAAAACTACATAAAAGATAATTCAATCTATCCTGACTAAATTCTTCACTTTGTCTGCATTTGGATCATAATTTCTAATATGATTTAAGTATATTTTCCTCAAATTGTAGTAAATATAGTTTGCTAAGTCACTCCTCTTAGGTGCAATTAAATTACTTATTGGTAATGGAGAGTCACCGGAAGGATGTAAATGAGCTGTTAACATGGCACTTCACTGCCACAATAATTTAGAGCCACTAGCTAGCTTGATGTGTCTGCAATAAATGTTTTATTATTTAGGAAAAATTCGCTATACAAGTTGCAACGTGTCACGCTCATTCATGCTGTAAATCAACAAAGATCAGCAGGCTGAATAGGGGAATGAAAAGCTTGTTTAGAAACTGACATAAGCTTTCAGATGGGCAGGGATGGTTGAAGTTAGCTGCATGCATTTTTCTTTGCTTGTCATAGTTACCACTGGAATTTCAGTGCTGAAGATAGAAGATAGTTTTGCTTTATGAAATTATACCCACAGAAACAGTGCTGCATGTACACAGATACGGTCATAATGAAGTAGGCTGTAAGGAAGCCACAGGAAAGTGAGAGCAGCCCCGCGTTTGTGAAGTGTGGGGTAGAGTTTCCACGTGATGTCTCTGGACACAATAAAATTGCTCCACGGAGATTAAAGCTCATGCTAGAAGCCACAGCGTGCCCTAGCACTATATAGTAATTGCCAGACAACACTATAAAGCATCATGCAGTTTAGCGTTTGCAAAACACCTGGGAATTTTCCCCTTATTTGCTTTGTCTCCGTTTTCAAAGGCACCAGCTTGCAAAAAAACTCCATCATGATGTCTCCAGATCGTGGTAGTGACAGCAAAGAGGTTAATGCAGACCTACTAAGTGTGATCCTCACCAGCACCGCCCCACACTCAGTGTGCTAACTGAGAAAGTGCCACAATTGGCTCCAAGGATGCCCTTGGTCTTGAAACAGTGACGCACAGACTCTTGTATGTGCCTCCTCTTGCGCCAGAGAAGACAGTGTCCTGCGCTACCAAACACTGAATACTTCTGTGCAAAATAGCCACAGATAATTGACACATGTGTAACTTATCTTTATAGTATAACAGCATTGTCTTACCTTTAGAACAACATCCTTATTCCCTATTTCATACATTATAATCAGTACTATGCAATAAGACTTTTCTATTTAAAGTTCATCAAGGAATTAGTAAAATGCTAATCACCATACTGAGATTGTCTTCCTGGAAGTAGACTTGTCACAGATATCAGCTCCTGAAGTCCAAGTTAAAAAAAAATAAAAAAAATTAATATTATGATTTATTAATGATGTTGAAAAGATTGAGATTCGAGAAAGGGATCATTTAAGGTAAAGGGAAATGCAACAGTACGTAGATAGGAGGGGAAGAGGTGCCCGACAGTGAGCTCCTGAGTGATAGGCTCCCATCAGGCTCTGCTTGTGTCAGTCCAGGAAAAGATCTCAGGGGAACTGTGAGGTCACGGTGTCTGTGGAGGATACTCCAGTGATCACAGAACGCAGCCTCACAGCCAGTGCTACATTTCTGGAAGCACGAGGCTGGGTGTAATTTGCACTCACTAAAATTTGCAAGTCTTAAAAGTATAATTTAATAAATGTTGACAAATAAATATATCCCTTGAATCCCTGCTGCTAACAAGATGAAGAATTTTTCGATCACTTTAGGAAAGGTTATGGAGTTTTCTTGAAAAAAATTCTCTCTCTCTCTATCATAGGTAATCAACATTTAAATTTTCATCAACACAGAGGCATACATTGCTTTTGTATGTTTTCAACTTTGGGTCAAGAAAAACATTAGATACTTTCATGTCCAACTTCTTTCACTTGTTATGTTTTTGTGATTCATTGCTATTGCAAACATCAAAGATTCCTCTCTTTATGTTCTGAGATGCATCATGTTGTGCGTTTTATTTTCTCTAACTGATGATTTACTGAGTAATTCCCATTTTTATTATCACGAATAAAACAACTCTGGGCATTCTTACGCAAATCTTCAGGTAGACTTTAAAAACGTTCTCTTGGGAACATATTTGAGTGGAGCTGCTGTACAAGTGTACATCTAACTGTGTGTGAAACTTCCCAAAGTGACTATACCACACTGTGCTTCAACAGCACTGTATGAGAGTTTTGACTGCTTCAAGTTCTCACCAGCACTTAATATTATCAGTGAAAAGTATGCGCTTAAAAACACTTTCAGATAGAAATAATTCAAAATTTAAAATTATGCACAAATATTTACCTTGTGCTGGTAGTGAAAGCATTATTATAAGCTATAATCAGAGAGATGCCCTAAAAAATTAAGAACCATTACTTAGCCAAATTGTTTCATTGACATTCATCCCTACCCTCCTTTGATAAGTTAGTGTATATTTTCCCATTACTTCAGTGGGTGGGAAGTAGTACGAATAGGTCTTAGTTTGCTAAAATAAATACCTACTGTTTTAGTAAGCTAACGATAAATGCATTAGACATTAATACAGGCCCTCTCTGAAAAGTTATTATGCAATATTTTTTCATATTCAATTTCTTAGATCAGGCAAGAAATCTAGAGATTTGAAAGCCTAAGAGTTAAACATCTCTCCCACTCAAAAACTAAAAAGAAAATTACCACATAATCCAGCAATTCCATTACTGAGTGTGTATCTAAAGATTAAATCATGAAACCAAGAAGATACTTTCACTCTCATGTTTATTGCAGCACTACTCAAGAGCTAAAACACAAAATCAACTCAGATGCCCTTCTATGGAGGAACGGGTAAAGAAAATGTGGTACATGGAATATTATTCAGCCATAAAAGAAATGAAGTCCTGTCATTTGTAGCAACATGGATTGAACTGAAGATTATTGTTCTGTGACATCAACCTGACAAAGAAAGGCGAATACTGACGGTTCCCACATACTTGTGGAAACTGGTAATTCCATCCTGAGGAAGCCTGCATTGGGTCGTGGTCCCTGGAGATGTAAGGACCCGGGCAGTGGGGATGGAAAGAATGTCTGTAAGGAGCACTTGATGAAGAGGAGAGGAATTACTTCTACTTTTTCTCTACACAGTAGGGTGACTGTGGTTTAAAATAGTTTATGATATACTTCAAAATGAGCAAAAGAGCTCAAAATTCTCAGCACAGGCATTATTTATGTTTTAAGAAATGGAAATGTTGTGTCTCCTATTTGACTGTTGCACATTGCCTGCATGGATTTAATTATCATACTGAATCCACAGATGTTGTTACGGTTTAGATCAAGAATGATCCTCCAGACTCTCACGTGCTCAGGGGTGGAGCACGAGGTTCAACAGCTGAAGGAGTTGTTGGGGCCCGGTCTGAAGAGGTGTGTGACCTGCGGCAGGACCTGGGAGGGTGTGTCTCCTTCCCATGCTCTTGTCTTTGCTCTCTGCTGCTTGACTGCGTAACATGAGCAGTTTTCCTCTGTAGTAGGCCCTTCCCCTGTGCTGTTTTTCTCTTGGAACAAACTGACCATGGACCGTAACCAGGAGCCCAAGTAAGCCTCTCCTCTCGTAAATTTTTGTGAGGCATTGTGTCTCAGCAACAAGGAAAATGACTGAGACAGATGCACAGATACTATGTCTCAATAAAAAATAAATATAAAGAAGCTTACAGTGGGTGAGCAGGGATGTGGTGTGGAGGAAGCCATATTCATATGTATAGTTGAAACATTTCACATGAAAAACACCCCCAGTTCTGAAAGAATTTATCTTTGTTGAACTCTAGTTTTCTTTTCTGAATCTGGAAATGGTGTGGAACAGAAGGAAGGAGAGTAGACACAGAGGAAGCAGAAAAAAAGAGCAACCTGAGATCTGTAGAACTCTAGAGAGTCACTGTAGGCAAAATCTGGTACCATTCTGAAATTTGGGGAATACAGCCCCTCAGAATTTGTGGAGGCCAGGATGTGTGCTCAGAAATGTTTGCAGAACATTAACTTAGACAAGCCTGATCTACCTGGGGGCGTTTGGGGTAGATCTACTTAGAGAGGCTCTGTAATTTAACTGCTTTGGCGAAGTGAGTCCAACTGTTGTAGATCTCTGCTACTGGAAACAGCTCTTGCATATGTGTTTACTACGCAGGCATTACTTTATTACTTCATATGACTCTAGTTAAAAAATGTTACAAATCATTCCTTGTAAACAGTGAGGACTTAAGTCTGGCAGTTCAAAGTAGATGAAACTCTTGCTGTCTATTAGGAAGAAGAAATAGCATTGCTTTCTGTCTCCACACTGATGATAAAAGACAGTCTTCCTGACCCAACTGTTTTGTGAAAATAAAGTTGAATGCCTAAACACACAATGGAGAACAAGCGCAGGTAAGGTTTATGAACCATGACTAACCTTGTCTCTGCGCATTTTAGCACATCTTCCCAAGATGACCCAATGTTCATGCTGTCCCAGTTTAATCTGAAATTAACCTTCATGATGCCATTTCCTGTCTGGCACCTAACTTTGAATGGTGTCATTGTCACACGGTGATTTGGTTCACTAGTTCACGGTGTTCATTTGGACAAGTTACTACTAATGTGTCTATGCTTCAGTATCCTCAGCTGTGAAGGAGAAATGACCCTGTTAACAGCATGCTTCCCCGAGGTGCTGTGATGGACAGCCAATACAATTTATTGTGGAACATTTTACCTGATGCAAAAAAAGGAGTTTTTATGGGAAAATGATATGACTTTCTCTCTGGCATCACATAATGGTTCAGAGAGCTTGTGTATTGCTTTATGAAAACATTTATTTAGAAAGTGCCTAGACAACCTTAAACAACCAGTGTTTTCCAATATAAAATATTAAGACTACTTTTATTGCTTTTGCTATCATCAATTATTATTATTAAAAATGAGGACAGAGTACGGTTTTCAAAAGTATAATGAACCAGCTGAGCCATAATACGTTATTATGGCCCTCCCATTAGCTCACCCATCCTGAAATCTCTACAGGTGCTTATGATAGGTATGAGACTCATATCTAAGACTCTTCTTAACTACAAAAGAATAAAACAATTAAATTCAAGCTATGAATTTGATTGTTACCTAAGACATCTTTGGTAGCTTGGTTAGACTCTCATAACCCTACTAAGAGAGGAATTTCATTCTATTGCCCAAAATATGATAAGGCTTTAACTAAAAAATGACTAAAATTGAAACTTCAATGAAGTAAAATTCTCCCACTCCCTCTTAGAGCAGAATAATACATAATGCTTTTTTTAAAAAGTAAAAGCAAGAACTTAGGCAAAGACCAATGAATAAGGAAATAAATCCCCATTCTAGAGATATTAGAAAGAAAGTTACACGATAATGACGATGATGACAATGAACTGGTGCTTAATTAGAGTTCTGGGAAATCCTTCCATGTGACACTATGTTGGATGCTTTATAGGCAGCATCCTCAGTTCTTAGCAAATAATTTTTATAGTATAATACTTATTCTTTAGATGAGAATATACTGATCAAAGAGATTAATGTTTATTTTGGTCCTTGGTAAGTTACCAAGTCATGATCCAGACCCAACTTTGAAAAATATTTTGTACTTTTTCCACAAAACTAGAGCATGACCCACTGGACTCTAGTACTTAAGAGGTTGATGTTAATCACATTAAAAATAACTACTCAGTTCAATTAAGCTGAAATAATGAGTTTTGTGTGGTTATTCTTTTTCATAAGAAACAAGAAATTTCAGTAATTGTGTTATTACATTTTAGAGGTAACTATAATAGACAACATTATATATACAATAAATTTGTTTTTTGTCTTTTTGAGACACCGTCTCGCTATGCAGTTCAAGCTGGCCTTGAGCTCACTTTGTATTAATCAGGATTAATAAAAATATGATTAAAATATAGTCTTTACATTATACTTACTTAGGAAGGGTAAATCAGTTATATAAAAAGATATTTTATTACACTTTAAACAAAAGACTTGTCTTTAAAAAGCACAGTAAAGGAGAAGGTAATATGCTTTGACTATTCTATCTTAGCTTCTCTGTAGCAAACTTGATATTTCCATTATATTAAGAATTATTGTGGCTTATATTTAAAATTTATTCTGAGGCAGAGGCAGACCCCGTTGACGCTGTATCAAGTCAGGGTTTACTAGAGAAACAGATATAACACAAGGTATATAAATGAATAAGAAATGAAAAGTTCGGCTTGCTATGGCCAGCCACAAAGTCGGATGAGGAGGTGCGCAGAGGGTGTCTGCAGGCTGGAGACTGAAGGGTTCAGTCCAAGGTCTGCAGCTCACTGTGTGTCCATGTGAGTCCGTACCAGGAGGCCGATGGGTCTGTGGAAGAGTCTACACTGGAAGGCTGAAAGATCTGCCGCAGAAGTGGAAGGGTCTGCACTGGAAGCCAGGAGATGAAGTCCAAGGTGACGGTGAAGACTGGAGCTCCTCTGCAGAACAGAAGACCTGCTTTTCCTCATTTCCCCGTTGGACCATCCAGATGACGAGCCGCCCTAGGGTGGGTCTTCTACATCCTAGGGTGTGGAATTGCTGCGTTGATTTAGCTAAATATATTTAAATTTAGTTACATTTTCATACTTCTCCAGTGGACACAATCAATCAGCCATGACAGTATTAATGCCAGTTTCTTTGACTTTGCTCTTTTCCACCAGAGACTGGCAAGCGTTTCACTTCTCCTGCTCCATTTCATGAACTCTGTTGAAACCAACGGTGATCACAGAACGTATATTCACTGTGAAGCGTAGATGAAAGGTTTAAAGGTTTTTGTGGCAGAATTAACAGTAACCCCAAAATATTCTTTTAGACATGTTGTTAGTTTTTTAAAATAAGTTTTATTGAGATGTGAATAATGTATAGGAAATCATTCACACACAATTTGCTCAGTTTTGAAAAATGTACACTCATCTGACTGCCATCACATGCAGATATAACCCCCCCAAAATCCTTAATATCTCTGTGGATAAACATGTTTTTTATCCCTTGCCACTGTGAAATGTTGATCTGCTTTCTATTACACTAGTGTTTTCTGGAATTTTATAAAAATGGATCATACAGTATGGAATCTTTGATCCAGTTTCTTTCTCAGCATACTGCATCTGAGTTTCACCTGTCTTTCTGTATGTCTCTGTAGTTCATTTCTCTTTTATCTCCTAAATGTCATTTAATTATATGAACACACTGTGATTACTGTATCCATTCACCATTGATGGCCATTGGAATGTTTCTAGAATCTGGCTATTATGAATAATTAGCTGTGAAGATTCAAGGACGTGTATTTTTATGAGTATTGTACTCACTGAGACTGCTGTGTTTTTCCTTGCTTCCCTTGCCCTGCTGTGTGAACTGAAAGCTGCTTCCTAGAAGTAAACTGGTACAAATGTGGCACTTACTTTGTTTACCTTCTGAAAAGATCAGAGCGCACAGCCACATGCTTCCTTTTGTCTAAAGCCCTTGTTAGAGTGA
The DNA here is from genome assembly GCF_000276665.1 of Chinchilla lanigera. Taxonomy (NCBI): domain Eukaryota; kingdom Metazoa; phylum Chordata; class Mammalia; order Rodentia; family Chinchillidae; genus Chinchilla; species Chinchilla lanigera. The sequence goes on from NW_004955435.1 coordinate 1,060,282, forward strand.
GAACAGAATTTCCCTGCCAATTATTCTTCATGGTCGCAGAGTACATCCATGTGTCAGTTTTTAATTAACCATGATAACGGGATGGAGAAATCAGTTGGACAATAAAAATATTATGGGGTTATATAAACATATACCAAGATATATGCAAAACATTGCATTTACTACCTAATTATCATGTTGAATGCTGAGTGATTTGTAGGAGGAAGTGTTCTTTCTTACACATTCCAGGTAAGAAAGAAATGTGTCATAGTTAATTTAAAAATTAATAATTAATATCAATGATAGTTTATATCTTATGCATGATAATGTACCGTAAGTGGTATATGCATTAGGTTGGTTGTGCCTCATTGTAGACTTAGCCTCACTGCAGTCTCAGTTTTCATTTTGTAGATGTGGATAGTGAGGTTCAAAAATAGGTGACTGACAGGACCGGGGATGTAGCCCAGTGGCATAAGCACATGCCTGGCAAGCGCAAGGTCCTGAGTTCGATTCCTGGTACACACACACAAAAAAAATGGGTGACTGAACCAAGGTCATGAGATAGCAGAAAGTTGAACAACGCAATTAATCAACTAATTTAAAACATAAATATTTCCTAAGCATTTAGTCTGTGCCTGACACTGACTTGAGCTGGATATATAAAGATTAGAACATAATTCCCATGCTCATGAAATTCACTTCTTTCAGGGAAATGTTCAGATCAATATCGAATTTGCCAATGAAAATAGAAATCTAACATCGGCTTAAGAAAAGAGATTGGAGAGGGATTCCTGGAGGAAGTAACACCTGACTGAGTTGAGGGGATGCGTAGAAGTTAGACAACAAAATAGTGGAAAATATTCCAGACTGAAGGAGTCCCACTTCCTGGGTTCTCTCTCACGCAGCTTCACATCAGTCTCTGTACTTCTACTGTGAGAATGAGACAGATTCCCTAACCTAAAGACTCCCCAGACTGGGCTCACAGTACAGCCATTGGTTCGTTATCCACCTCTTTGCTGCTCTCTATTCTGTTAAATGATACAATTCGTATCACACGATTTAGATACTTAAATATTACTGCTGCAACATTGTAGGTTTCTGGCATTTTCCCCCCAAGAAATAATGTTATACTTTTTTCCCCAAGTCCCTGAAAAGGTTTAACATTTTTATGATCCAATTTTGTAAACATTCTCGAGTTCTTTTCTGATAGTAGACATTTTCTAAGTGCTGCAGGGGATAGAAATATGATTAAAATGTATTTCCTTTCCATAAAGTACTGATAATGTAGCAGGATGATTTAAGTGTATCCCTACTTACATTATAAGTAAAGATGAAACTGTTAGAGAAAGCAGTATTCTAAAGAGAGGTCAATACAAGGAGAAACTAAAATTCATTAGAAAAGAATCAAAAGGCTTTATGGAGGAGGAAAGTTTTACACACTTTGAAGAACGGGTAACTCTGACAGGTAGAGAAAGATAAAGAACATTCCAAATATGGTCAAGTGCGCAGCTGATGTACAGGTCACAGTTGGAAAAATGAGGTAATAAGATCAGAAAAATACTGCTTTTCAGAACCTCAAAAGCTGTGCTCAAAACTCAGTGTGGGTTTTAGTTGACAATAGGCCACAAATTTTCCAAAAAAATCTAAGAACAATTTATTTTAGAAAGATTATTTTGGTTTTAGATGCATGATATGATGAAATTGATAGAGAATATTTGGCATATGGTGGAAGCTGGTAAAATCTTAAATGAAGACTACAGGAGATGCTGTACTAGCTTTTGTTGTGACAATGAGCACAGGGCCAAGCTAGCTGGGGGAGGCTTTTCCAACCAGCGCTATAGCTCAGTGGTAGCACATATGACTGACGTTCTTTGCACCGTGTTCAATCTGCAGAACAGGAATGAATGAATGAATGAATGGCATTTTCAGAGTGAGTTTGCCAACCGAATGGATGCAGATTATCATGTGCAGGAGAAGGAAGAGCGGAGCAGGGCAGTGAAACGTGCTGAGTGAATGACAATCCTGCGGGTGGGAACGCAAGGCCTATAGAAACAGGATATTTGGGCATCCAAAAGATTCGGTGGGGCTTCAAGGTGCAGAGACAGAATAAGTTCTCAGAAATGTGGTGCTGGAAATTTGGAGAAACTCTAGGCCTTGTGAAAAAAATAGATGAGATTCCAAGATGCACAAATAGAGAAGAAAAGATCTAAAAAAGTACTCAAAAAGTGTTTCATCTACTGCTAAACAATGTTTAATGTTCTCGATTTCTCTAATCTGTTTCCTCTAATATAGAGCAACATTTTTCCCTTATTGATAAAAAATTTAAATGCAAGCTTTCAGTCATTTATTTAAACTTATTTTTAGATGTTCTGCAATTTGGTTTTTATGTAACCTACTGGGAAATGTTTAACAAGTTTTGGTTCAGTCCTTTTGAAATTGTAAATTTGCTAAGCTTGTGAGTCTGGGTTTTCCTCTATGATATGAAGTGCTATTACCAGAATTTTCAATATTATTAAAGGTGACAATAATTTTAAAAAATTTAACATATTACCTATTGCATAGCAAGAATTTGATAATCACAGTGTCATTATTTCATATTATAAGATAGTAAACAAATGGCTTTGATTCCCCAGGAGACCTGACAAATAAGAAAATATCTTCAGCTTACTAGAATATTCTCAAAGCAAGTAGAAAAAACCAATCCAAAACAAGGTAACTTCAAATCAAACAATAAACCTTAGATGAAAACAACACAAGTCATTAACAAAATATACTGCACAGTTTCTTTCCCAAGTCCTTTTCATAAAAGAGATTTAATGACCAGTTGCTCTTGTTCTGTGCTAGTCTCTATGGGAATTACATCATTCTGTACTTTCTGAAATTTTTATTTTTATGTGCATTATAAAAACCTGTCGATTTATATAAATGAAATGAAATCACCTTTAGGTTATTATGTTGCAAGTGAAAGTCAAAATTGTACTACAAGATACCATGCCAAGTAATTGGAAGAAATAGTTGTAAAAATAGTGTGATTTGTTTGTATTTGTTTTTCCTTTAATTTTGTTGTTTATAAGCAATGAAAGTGGCTTTGTTCTGGGAGAAAAATACCCTGTCATGCATTGTACCCTTGAGTGCTCCTGTTGTTGTCTTAGAAAATTACTGAGCAAATATTAGTACAGCCTACTCTTGGAAGAGTAAACATTGTGTTCTCCCAAAGTATTCTCCCATTATCAATTAACATCTTTAAAACAAAGACATCACCCTTTACAATACCCATGTGTACACACAAAGATGTTTTCAGCGATGAAGAAAAAAATGAACTATATAACAACCAAAGGACAGGGTGACTCATGACATCGGAGAATGTATAACTGATATATGTGATTGTCTGGATGGTAAAATAACAATGCCGTCCATTACAGATGAGAGCTCCAAACACTCAGGCAGGGAGGCAGTACTTTTTTTATAGGTCATCAGGCTTCCGTCTGAATCTACAGGTTGCTGTTCCTTCGCCATACTTGAAAGCATTTAATGGACTATTATAAAAGGAAAAAGATGGCGGGCAATAATGGCTTAAGTTGAAGCCCTGTGTGTGCACCACTGACGTGTGACTCCTGAAGGGAGCTTCGTTTTTAAAATTCCCCTATGGCGTGCTTGAAGGTTTGTCAGCCCACGAAGAAATCAAAACAGTGAGTTCAACACCAGGAGAGGACACAGGGCACTGGGAGAACAGGGGTTCCTTCCTTTTTCTCTTCTCTTTCTCCCTTTTGGTATCCATGGGTATGAATAATGAAAGTTCATCAGAAATGAAATTGCACACACTTCTGAACTTCCGATGAGCAGCAGTTGAGCAGGGTTTTAGAAAACACATATATTCACAAAATGGGTTTTAGGAACAAAACTGGAAAATACTGGAAACAAGATGGGAGTGGGGAAAGATTTTGATAGTAATTGTGGGTATAAATCCAATCCAACAGTAACTCATCTGGAAAATCCCTCCTCCTTTCTGAAATTGAGATACACTTCAGGGTGGAGACTCTTTTCTGCACTGTTAGCCATAAGTATAAAAGTTTATTTTTGTTGTCAACGAGAAGCATTTTATAAATTTATGGAGGATAACTGGAGTTCCCCAAGGAAAAGCTTTAGCTCAATTAAGTCTCAGAAATTTTAGCATAATGTATAATATATACGGATAAGTATAGGCACTTCTAGTTAAGACAAAATGCAATGGAATTTGAGTAACTAAAAGGCAATGAAAGCAAAAATGTTAGATCAGTGGGAGTATTAAGGTACTTTCAGCTTCTGTGTATTTTAATGATATTCTGTGTATTTTAATGATAAACTTATTTTTCATGGTTGTGGAGGCTGGAAGTTGCCAGCAAATTCTTTTCTAGTAAAGGTTGAATCTCTGTTTTAAATATAACACCTGCTTGCTGTGATCTCTCTTTTTTATAATCTCACTCATGAGGCTGGACCCCTCATGATCTTATCATCTTCCCAGGACCCCACCTCTTAGTACCACTGCTTTGCAGATTACGCTTTCCCATATAAATCTGAGGGTGCACAAGCACAGACTCCGTATCAGAAGGCCCAAAAAAGCCTTGTCAGATCCTTCCACAGTTTTGACCGTGAAGTCTACCCTTCCAGTGAGATTGTACATTTATAACTTTTGTCATTCTGATTATGGACTGCAGCACTCTTTTTTCTTCAAACCACCAAAGGACTTCTGTGGCATCTCTTTCAAGCATAAGGAACAAAAATTATGCATCACTCAGAGACTAGAATTTTCCCTCCACTTCCACGTGGCCAACATCTAAGTGTAGAAGCAGTAGAATTTGACACATACCATCTAAGAGGCTATGAAGAATGGATGAATCAGTGGCTTTTTCTTAATTAGTTTTGTTTTAATTGTGTATTAATTAGAACATAATCATTGGGGGCAGTACTGCATTTTATAGAAAGCTGTTAGTTTTTTTTATATGGAAACTGTTTAAAGCAAGAACAAGTTCATTGTTTCTTATTTGAAATGTGTGAAAGCAGAAAAGTCTAGAAATTAAACTGTTTCTGTGTTAGGTTATACTATATTACATAATATCACATGTTGTATAACCCCAGCAGAATGTGAGATACAGCTAATCATCAAATGTATTAATATCTCTGTGGAAAACGTATGAAATGTCTACAGTAAATGAGATAAACAAGCCTATGAATAGCTTCCTCTCAGTTAAGGTCAGCTTTTAGTGTCATAAGAATTCAAATGAAATTTATTTAAGATCTTGCTTTTAGCGCTTTGAAGGATTTAAGGATTAATAGAAAAAGAATTATAGACCTCTGTTTCATTTTCCTATCTAGTTGACCTAAGCAGTTTCCCACCAGGGGATCAGAGTCTGAATCAACCCAATCTCTGCAAACTCCCTTAACCTAGAAATTTTCATGAGGATAAATAACTTTGTATTTGTTTAGATGTTTTCATTAACTAAAAGCAAAAATTCAGGGGTGAAAATCTATTGGAACCTAGGTGTGCAGTCTGTAGCAACATGTTTCTCCAGTAGGTACTAGCTAACTACCTATCTGGATATTCTTTTCCCTACTGAGATTTTCTGGAATATTCTAAATCAGAGGAATAATTAGGATTAATTCATCAAAGCTCCCAGGTGAATTTGTCATAAAAGTTAAGGCAAGATCAGTGTTTATACAGGAAATAATCCAGTAGGATGAAAAGAGGAATGAATTTTGGAGAGGTACAAATAATAGCTAACAAATAATTAAAAATGGAAACACTGGTGTGATAGAAATTGGTGAGTGAAATAGGAATAAATGATCTCATTAACCATTTGAACAAATGTGGAATCTGAACACATTTGAGTGTGTGTGTGTGTGTGTGTGTGTGTGTGTGTACATAACTTCTGTAACTAGTGTACGCCTGATTTTCTATTTCTTAAATTAACTCAGGGATCTCCAACTTCAGATTCCAAAGGAAGCAGTAACTGGTAGTTAGGTTGAACCCAAGCTTCCTTGAAATATAACACACTCCCCTGGCTTTGCTGCTTCTTTTCATGTGTAGGCAAAATTGTGAGTCTACATGTTTCAAATTGGGTTTGAAATGAATGGATGTACTGTGAAAAAGACCCTCCACTTACTAGATTATTCCATAATACTCAATTGTTTCATTTTTATTACTCCAACCTTGAAGGAATAGGTTTCTAGTGAAGATTCTCCTCCATTGTGACACCAATGGAATGCATTTTAATGCAAATCTCTAAGACTTGAGGTCCTTTCCACTACAATGGTGCATTTGAAAGTACAAGCAGGGAAGATTGAAAGAAGGATCTCCCTTCAGAATCCCCATGTGATTATAACACTGTCCCCTGACAGTGAGTAGCTATGCTCACTAGGCATGGGTCAGAAGGAAACAGTGTGTTAAAATATTCTTATCTGCAGATATTCCCCGAGATAGGCAGAACTGCAGAAAAGCTTTCATGGTCCATTTTCTCTGCAGTACTGAATGGAGAGCAAAAAGAATGGAAATTTCCTTTTCAGGTTTGGTTCAGACTGCTTGATGAATTCAAAGCTCATGGTTACATTTGTTCATCTGATTCTACAAGTCAGCTTTAGTGTGGACGTGTAATTGAGGCAGGTGAAAGGGTGAAAGAGGCATAGGACCTTTGGCTGGGGCTCTCCTCTCTCTGATCACTGGATCAAAATAGCTGCCTTATCCTACATCTGCTTTCTCAATGATACAGGTGGCATAAAGGATCAAGGGAACAAAATCCACTTCTTTCAGGAGTCTGGCTTTCAATTTCTGCTTTCCTGAAATGTAGAACAATGGATGGAATGAAAGGGATGATGAAGAGATGGAACGAAAATTAAAGTACTGCACAATGCGATTTTCAACACTTTTCAGCCAATTTTGTTTGCTCCACTGTTACTATTCTAATTTCCCATTTCACTCACTACCATCACTTACCACAGTTGTATCCCTCTAAATTTTACATCATTTTGTAAATATATGTAATACACTGTCAACTTGTTACTACAGTTTCTTTTTGTTAGAGGAGTATTTTTCAGGTATGCTAATAATTTTAGTATCTATATCTTGTACTTGATCTTAGGTAAAAGGCTAAGAAGTGATTATTGTCTAAATTCTAGTTTTGAAAATATGTGGAAATGATTCATGCAGCCATTTATCTACTCAGGGATTAATATACATCATTGTTTATTATCACCAAACATGGACAGTTTAAAAACTTGTAAATAATCACTGATTATGTTTCATGCTGTTATAACTTTCTTTCTGTCAAATCCAGCTCAAAGTTTTTCTTTGATTTCTGTGTGTGCAGTACCAGAATCAAATGTGGATGTGAATATACCAGATTTGCACACATCAACTAGAACTACAGTTAGATCCCAGGCATATGGAGAGCAGTGGTACACAAACTTTAATATACTCAAGAATAATTGGTTTGCTTGCTAAAAATGTCCCTCAGCCCTACCTAGGTGCAAACTAGGACCTGTGGCAGAAATTCAGATTCAGAAATTCTGCAGCCACCTAAAAATTGCCTTTGAGTAGACATCTGTAGGCAATTCTAATGTAGTTTGTCTCTGAATAATCAGCTCTGAAACACTGCTTTAGAGCTTGCATACTACACGTAATCATTTGCTGCTTTGTCCCTTCAAAAGCATTTTTCACATTTAAATTTGAATGTCTGTATACATATGTATGTATAACAAATATAAACATCCGCATGTATAATGAGGATGTGAAAGAACTCTGGAACCAAAATAAATAAATTTCCTTTACCCAAATGATCTTATGGCACAACACAATGTGGGCAGTTACATAAGGTGTTTTAAAATTTTTAAAAAATGAAATACTATTCACCCTACAGTGGGGATTTCTAAAGTGCTGAGACCATTTTTGGAAAGTAGAAAACTGAAGTTAGTGCTCACCAAAAAGAGTTACTGTATTGGTTTTGTTTTCCTTGGGGGACAAGCTCTCCACTTCTCTCCTCCTTGCTTGGGTGTGGGCAATAATCTTGTTTGTGATTTAATAAAAACTGCCCTCAGTTCGAAGCTTTAGAGGATGTAATCATGCATTTCACTTGATTCGCTCATTTGTTTTTCACCTGAGAGCCTCAGGTTCTGTAATTCTCAAGATGAAAGAGCTGCGTTTCTTTTTTTCTGCATCTTCCCTAGCCTCACCCCAGAAAGCTTGGAGGTTTATCAGCCCAGTCTGACTCGAAAGGCACCTTCCCTCTGAGACGCGCTTCAAGATTACCCTTCCGGCTCTGGTGCGTCTCTTGCCCTTTCTTCCTTCTCACAGTCCCTTCTCCCATGATTCCTTTTATTTCCACTATTATCTCTACAGAAGGTATAGTTGAAGAAATATAGAAATAAAGATAAAAAACAGAAGCTCCTATAAGTTCAACAATAGATTATTCTCTTTCTCACAGACAGTAGTTTTTACCAGATGGAGCCTAGTACTTCTGTTGACATTTAGTTCCTTTTATGAGTAGAGATTTGCACATGCCTAGCTTTGAGATGAGACACACCAGTGAGTTTTGGAGGCCTTGCTAGACAGATGATGCATCCCCCCATCCCTGCCAAAAAGCTTTCTCCAAAGGCACAAACCAAAGGAAAATTATTTTTTAAATAAATCCCCGGGTAGCTCAAAATGGTGGGGGGAATAAGCCCATTTGGGCTGTAGCTCATGGTAGGGCACTTGCCCAGATGAATGAGTCCCTCAATTTTATCCTCAGAACTGAAAAAAGAAAGAAATTGAGGGGAGGGGTTATTAGTTAATGACCCTCCTCCTTTTCTAGTTTTTCAACAGTGATGGTAAAATTCAAAGATTCTTCACTGGAAACTACTTCACTACATGATTTTTACTTTCAAATAGGACTGTGAAAAGTTGAGAGAAACAACTTCTAAACAATAAACAATAGTTTGTTTTTTTTTAGCATAAGGCGAACACAGAAAATTTTAAAGCCCAACCATTCTTTTTGTGATCACAGAGGCTTTGCGATGCACAGAGAAAGGCTGCAGTTTTCCACAGCATTCACGTGCAGCAAAAGCTAACTCCAAGATGCTCAACTTTTTGTCTGTTGTATTTTACTTTTTCATGAATACCCAGTTTTTGACTGCTGGTCTTTATTGAGTCTTTGGTCTCTACAAAAAGTGCCCTAATCCAAGCATTTTCTAGGAAATAAAGATAAGAAACTTTTCTAAGAATAAGATAATCATTTTATGATTGATTAGATTAGTTTCCAGGGAGCATAAAAAGTCCAGCATCATACTGCAGTTTGCTGAAACTCATATGTCTTTAGTAAACTGGTTATTTTTCCATGTAGACTTAACCATTCGCAAAGCACTTTCTTGTAATTCTCATGTAATACTCAAAGCAATTTAGTGAGGCAGTTATCCCTGTTATAGGTTTGAAAACAACTAAGGTTCAGAGAAGTGAAGGGATTTTCAGAGATTAGAAAGTAAATTTATGACATTCATAAATTGAAATCATAAATAAGTCTACTGACATCCAATCTATAACCCTTTCGATATCGTAAACAGCAAGAAAGAAAAGGCCAAAGGGAATGGAGAAGACTGATAAGGGCAGAAATTGTACTAGCAGAGGAATAGACAAGAAAACATTGCCATGGAGAATAAAAATTGCAAGCCCACCTCCCAAATTTATGAATGCATTTCTGAAAATTCATTTGAGTATTGATGACCCAAAGTATATAGAAAAGATACTTTCAAGTTACAAAGCAGTGTCTGTGCTTTGAGATCTGCAGCATGCTTGATGTACAAACGTGATGTTACGATCTGTCTCCTTCGGTTATGAGCCCCTGGAGCGGTAACACCTTTCACGGATTTTTGGGAGCTTGTGATCCCAGCCTGCCCATAGCAGTCTCACCGTACTTGGAAAATCCAGAAAGTTTGTAGTCAAATAAGATGGAGGTCAACTCCAATTTTTAAATATCTCTTCCAAAAGCCGTACTTTCCTGAAGTATGTAGATGAGTGTACTTAACATCCTTTGAAAAGATACCGTAATCTTTCCTACATGTACCCGAATCTGTCTTTGGCTCTGCCTCCTGGTGCCTGCGGAGAAACTAAAAGCAATGAAAGCTCCAGGGAGTTTGAACCAGCAGAGATGCGTTTGTTGGAGCTGAAGCCTGAGCAGGCAAGTTCATGGAGCCGTGCTGTCCCCTGGCTTGTACAAGGGTGAGGTTCATGCTCTCAGATGCAATGTGATCGGCAACATCACATACCCTCCCCTATGGTTACGTAAGTGTGTAGGCAGGAAGTAATATCATGCTATAGACAAATATCGTCGCTGATCAGCTCTTTAACAAAGGATACAATGTGACTCAGGAGCGGTGCTCCAGGTTTGTTTTGATCTATGGTGTTGAGTCTCAGCCCATTCTTCCCTTGGCCTCTTACCGTTGCTTCTGTCTGGAAGGTTCTCCAAGATATCCTCTTGACTAACGGCATCAACTCTATCGAGCCATTTTTCCAGCTCTTACTGTCAGTGAAGCCCTCTTGACCATCCTACTTACATTTGTAATTCCTACTTTGCTAACTCCTCTTTCAGTCCTCTTTACCTTCTCCTATTTTTTTCTTTTTTCCAATAGCAGCATCAACCACCTATGGGTGCTCCGATATAGTATGTGAACTCACTCTTTTCAGTTTTTCTTAATGCATTCATCTCCCTAAGAAACAAATCTAAGTGAGAAGATAGCTCATTGTCTCTGTTTGTTGTTGCGTTAAGTACTACAAGTGCTCAATAAATATTTTATTTAATGAATCAATTAGTGAGTGAATATATAATTTTACAATCAGGTAAAAAATCAAATATTTGGAAGACTGGAGCAGCCTGCCTAGAATGTACAACAATAACTGATGGAAGTCGGAATAATAATCCTAAGTGCAATGAACGCTTGAGAGGTTTCGAAAGTTTCTCTTGTAGCATGGTTAACATTTTAAAATTGACACTTTACTACATCTGAAAAATTAGTTTTACATATTAGAGCATATGTTTTGACAATGACATCAGTTTATAAAACATTGAAAATGAAGTAAAAGGAAAATACGATATGAAATTCAATTCGTTTGTGCCATATCCCTTTACACTGACCTGAATTTGAAAGTACCTCCCTTTTAGTTTCTTCCATCTTTGGTACTTCCTGGTCCCCCCCTTTTTCTTTCTAACTGATATCATTTCTAAAAAAATTACAGCCACTTACAGAACCACATGGAATTAAATAAAATTATAGCTCGTTAGGACAGTAGATAAATCAATGCAAAAAATAAAGCTGGGAGAGGAAAAATAAGGAAAGGTCACTGCACAGAAAGGTTGGGGTCTGACAGGCCTAGTTTCACTAAGATGAGGCATCATAAAATTAGGTTTAAATTACTGACAGCTGGACGAATGATTACACTGTACATTGGCTCAAAGTATTATGCCTCCTACTTTGACAAAAGTAATATCAAAATAATGAAACGGAAGAATTTTACACACTACATCTGTATGTGCATATACACACATTTAAGGGTGATAGGAATTTTTCAATATTACAAAATATTTCTGAGCTACCAGACGTAGTAATTGTGAATACTCTGCTAATTCATGCATATCTATAGAACAGTGAACTGCAACATGAAGAGGAGAAAAAGTATATATTAGAAACATTTCTACTTTGTCTTCTATGATTTTTAAATTTATTTTATTGTATATTTAAGGTATACAATATTATGTTCTGATATACATAGTGAAATAATGACTACAGCTGAGCGATTTAACACATCCATCACCTGGGGGGGAGTAAGCACCTAAAATCTAATCTCTTAGCAAATTTTCAATATACACTACACCATTATAACTATAGTCTTCTTTCCTCCTTTGCTCTACATTAGATCTCTAGAACTGCTCACCTTACTTATCAGGAGGTTTGTACCCTTTGACTTCCACCTCCTCATCTAGCTTAAGTCTTTTAAAAGGTCACCCTAGTGATACAGTCTAAGGGTTACTAGATCTAGTTTAGCTATTTGAATAGCCTTGGAGATTTAGACTGAGTAGGTCAGGGTAGAACTCAGGAATCTGTTGTTTGCAACATACTGAGAGATAACTCCGATATATTGCTGATGCAGTGGTAGACAGAAAAGACTTGGCAATATTCTGTAAATTCAGTAATTATTTTAATATGGCCAATATGTTTATTCTTATTCTTTTACCTTTCTAATAATGTTTGCAGTACATAACGATTACGGTCAGTACAGGGAATTGGTACATGTACATAACACGTGTCAAATTCCCCCCCTTCTTTTGTTCCCATAGAAGCAGTGATATCTCTTATGCTGTAGGACCTTCAAAAGTGTGTTCACAAAAGAAAAATGCACCACAAACAGCAGGCATTGCACAAAAAGTTAGTTAAATTGGTGTATCTGAAGCATTGAAGCTGATTAGATTTTAGGATGTGGATTATTTATGTTTCACCTTTTCTTCAGGTGATTGATGAAAACTGGTGTTAGATACTTGTTTACATCTTCTGCTTAAAGGAAAAGTTTCTTTAGAAAAATTGTAAAACAGCACACAGATTCTAGCTCGGAACAACTTTCACATGTAGCTTTTTTGTTAACCCTTGCTGCTTACTGTGTCACCTTTTGTATAACACCAACTGCTGGACATTAGAATTATTTTTATAAACAATGCTAGTTGAACATTTCTATATTTGTATATATAAAAGTGTGTTCAATTGATTTCTTAGCTACAGCAGCAGGAAAAATGGATGCTGCACCTGTTCAGTTATTGTAAGAGTACGCCAATTTAAATTTGAGATATGTGATCAGCGTTGTGAATTGTCCGCTTCTTTGGTCTGATAAACAAAGCCTGGTATGCCATTGTTGGAATGTTCATTCCTTCAATTACCACTGAAGCAATAGTTTTCTTATCAATCGCTTGCACTTTACCTTTTGTGAATTAACTCATATCTTTGTCCACTAAACATTAGTTGTTCACTGTTTTCCTCTTCAGTGCTAAAATAGCTTTATTTGTTAAAATGCTCAACCTCCGTGACAAATGGCAAATGATAGGGAGAGCTAAAGTAAAGGGGTGCAGGCAACGTGTGAAAATGTAAGGGGTTTTCCTCCACTTATTTGATCCCAAAGTGTTACCACGTGCTGATCCGGTCACTCACATCTTTTGTACACCCACTTGCCCTAAGATTTCAGGGTCCATCAGGCCTTCACATGTGCTTGACTGGTTTCTTAAAAATATACTTTTATTTCATATTTGAAAAGGAGGTACAATGGGCTCTCTGTTGAACAGTTTATGGGTAAAACTTTATGATAGTAAAATGAAATTTATGTTTAAGACATGCTTTATGGGGACAAATTTGTTTCTGATTTGACTAATTTTTCAGGGGTAAACAAAGTTGATGAAGATCCTAAGATTAAAAAAGTTTAAATTGGCTTAAACTACACCATATTTTTAATCCATCAAATATTAACAGAGTGTGCCACCAAAATTTTCCTTAGTTATTCTTATACCATGATTTACTCTATATTCTAATTCAAGCACATTAAATAACCTTGCTGAGTCTTAATTTTCTTATTTATAATATGGAGATATTAAAATTTAAATGATAAGGCATTTTGCGGCATTAGATTATGTATGTAAAATGCACAATGAAAATCACTGCATTCTAGAATAGAGTACTAAATATAAAGACAATGACGTCTTCAGAACTTCCTCTGATGTCCTTAGTAGAGAGAAGACTGAGGTATATATAAAATTTTCTTAAGTATTTCTTTTATCAACTTTCTGCACAAGAAGTTTCTGTGTGATTTTATTGCAGAAAATATAATATTTTGCAAATACCCCCTGGTAAGACAGACGTAGGTACACAGGCAGTGTCTGCCATTTATTCTTCAGAAGTGCTCTGCCACATTTAACTTATCATGAAGAAAGTGAAGCTCATCGCAGGCTGTTTCATCAGCTGGAAGAGAAAAAGAGCTTCCTAGAAGATGCTTTCCGCTTAATGTTCTGCCTTTCTTCCGAATGTTCTGCTCAATCGTTTTGTAAGAATGAAACGTGAAGTTAAATGAGGCTGAGACACACAGCACATGTTAAAGGTGTGAACAAATTTGAGGCGTCTTAACTCACATTCGAGGCTGCATTAATGTCTTGTAAAACATTATGAAGAGCACTTCAAATATTGGACTCTAAATAAATATTCATTTCATGGAAACCATGGCCACCTAGACATTAGGAAACTCCTCTAAATCAGTTATTTATTTTGCTGTTATTTAGCGGAGCCCGTTGTTTCACTTCCCCTTCCCTTTACTTCGACATCTCCACGGCTTATTCATCTCACGGTGCTTCCGCTGATTCAGCACCACCCTCCGCAGTCCCTGCTGTCAGTCACTGGCACTTCTGCAGGAAAGCTGACTTGGTGGAAGATAAAAGTGCTTCTTTAGTGGCTAGAAGCACTATAGTGTGGGGGTGGGATAGACATCAGTTAGGATCTGTGCCCAAAACAAGGTGGAGCTACAGCAGGCAACCTTAAAGGTAGGATTACTAAAGAGTATCTGCACTCTTACAGGCAGGATTAGTTAAGAATGTTGTGTAATCTTGTTCTAAATGGAGGAAAATAAAAGAAAAAACTAAGATAAAAAGAAGAAATCTTATAGGCACTGCTGTAAAGTGGAACCGGGGATCTTTGGAGATTTGGGGAGTTGAAACCACATTTACAAGGTTTTTTTCCTATGCAGAAATAAAGCCATATATATACTTTGCTAAATCAAAATAGCACCAAAGGTTATAACCTCTTAGATCAATAGAAAACTAGTTTTCCATAAGGCAGGCTTTTTATTGATCGGTGACATCATCCTCATTAATGAATAAGCAGGATGTACTCAGCATGCATCAGCAATAGCTTCTGCTTCGCAGTGGACACTCTTGGCCCTTGGGTAAAAATGGAGCCTTGAAATGTCTCACTCTCCTTCGCCTCTGTAAGTCCCGGAGGAGGACAGTTGTCTAGAAAAGTCTCAGACTCTTGTTAGTAAATATAGCATAGTTAAATCTTGTTACCATGTAGCTCAAGGATAATTTGCATTTTGGTGTAATAATAATGTCTGTCCTTTGTCTCCAGGTTTCAATTCAGAAGGTGTAAATAATTTTGCAATAATTCACTGGGTAGCACGTGTGGGCTCAATAAAAAATTAATCCTTTACATAGTAAAGTGCTTGTGTTTGGATATGTGCTTGTGTTTGGATATGCCTGTCAGTAAAGGATACCATACAGTAGCCAGGAAAAGATAACAACCGATCATAAGGACATTTGTGAAAATATCAATTTGCAGCGTTTTTTGTGACATTTGTCATTTACTTGACCATAAACACAGAGATTTCATTGTAACATCATTCATCTAGGTGGAATGTGGAGCAAGAGGAAAGTGAAAAAGTACGTTATATAGAACTTTCTGTTTGTGCACCCAGATGCTGATGCTTTGCTTTTAAATGGCGATTCATGTGTTGTACATTTCTTTCCACTGAGAAGTTTCCTGCTATGGGGTTATGTTAGATGTAGTGAATAAGTTGCCAAAGTCTCCTGCGATGGGGCTTGGCCTCATGCTATTGAACATATTGCATGGAGCCAGTACTTAGAGTTGGCAGCAAATATTTATTTGCAAATTTCAGATCCATTCTGTTTACCAAACACATTCATTATTTGTAAACAGAGGAGGAGATATGGGTCCCAAGGCGTCTTCTAAAATACCATGACTTTAAATTCAGCCATATTGTAAAATATTGCAGTATCTTATAAAATTTACAATGACATTATTATACTAGTTTCTCATACCATCAGCAATTTTTTTATTCATTTTTAATCTTTTGGCAATGTTAGTAAAATATAATTCCTAAAATAAATAGCCTACATATTTTTGTTTATTGATTTTATTTTATTTTATTTTATTTTTTTGTTTATTGATTTTAAAAAAATATTTTATTCCTGTCTTTTGGTCACAAAAATTTTTTCACTATGAAGTTCGTGAAATATGTTTCTTTATAAATTTAAGCAGAGTGACCAAGTTAGGAGCAGGTGGACACCATTCCAGAGTGCAGGATACAAGTAGCAGCCGAGACAGACATACTCAGGATTTAGTGAAGTGTAAGTTGAGGGTCTCTGCACATATATGAATTACCTCCAATGACTGGCTGGTAGGTCTAGCAATGTGTTACGGGATCATAAGTTACAACATTTGCAATAATCTTTTGCTATTTTCATAAAGATGTTTTCCTAAATTATGTGAACTCAAAAACTTGTGAGAACTGTATCTACTTAGAGGCACAAGACAGATTTTCTTCTACAGCAGGGAAGGTAGTTTGATTATGCTCATAGGTTTTTAAGAGAAATTAGAAAAAAACAGTATCACAGTTTAAGAATCTTTGAAAAATGAGTATGTTGTTTCAGTCATCATTTCAATGATTTTTGTGTCTTCTATTCTTTAACTTTCAGTTCCATTTTTTACTTGCTGTTTTTAAATGATTATTTTTGATATAATGGAACATTGTATTGCTTATTTCTTAGCAGTAGCCATATGCTTAAGTAGCATCAGTTTAGAAATATCCTTAATGATTTCCTAAAGGTAACTTCCTTTCGGTGTATGTGAATGGCATTATTGTGTGTAAATGATTTAGGAAATGCATGTATCTGCACTGAGGACTAGTAATCAAATTTTTGTACTCCTGGAAATATCTAATAAAGTAGCTAAAAGTTGCTGAATTGCTAAATGAAATTCAACTGTGTTTTGCATGACAAGCTGGTTCCAACATGCTCTGGCCTTTTTAGTGATATTGAACTACCTGTAGGTACCTGAAAGTGCGCAGCATTTCATACTTTTCCTTACCTTTGTACTTTTCATTGCCTTCAATCTCCTTTGCTTTTGTTGTCTGCTCATTTACCCTCTCTTCACATTGAAGTGCAGCTTTCTGAAATGTTTTTTACTTCTTGGGCATTCAGGACATATCCAGAGGTAACTCTGTCTGGTCTCTCTTTCATACACACTTCTCAATACCGCCAGCACTGAAATTATTTATGGGTTTACTTTAGACTGAAAACTCCTTGAGGACAGCACTAGTATATTATTCATCATCTTTACCTGGAACACATTCAGGTACTTCAGTATATGTTTTTTTTTTTTGTTTGTTTTTTTTTGTTTTTCTCCGGTACTGGGAACCGAACTCACGACCTTGCGCTTCCCAGGCAGGCGCTTTGCCGCTGAGCTAAATCCCCAGCCCCACTTCAGTATATGTTTAATAAATGAAATCACTTGGACAAAGGTGTTCACAAGAAGATCTCTCTCTCCCTTTCTCTATTTCTTTACTTCAAAAACTAGCATCCAAAGCCTTCAATATTTAGGAGTAGAGCAAATTGACTACCTTTCCAAGGTTACAAGTCCGGTTTCAGTTCAGAGAGCTGGTTATCTGCCTTTAATCTTGGCCAGAGTTAGAACTACTGCTAATAAGAAATGAAGGCATTTGTAATAAAGGGTCTGGCTTCACATTTCTGATATTAGCTGACCACTTCCATTTATCACACCTCCCGTGCTCCTCTAGCGAACTGACAGGTACACCTAGCCTCTCCCTCCTTTGCACTGGCAGGAAGTTCAAACCGTTTGCAGGAACCCTCTGCCTGGCCTGCCCTTGATAGCATAAAAACCCTAGGCCAGTCTCTCCCTGCTCTGCCAGGCCATTTTCCAAACTGCTTGTGAGCCATGCTGCATGCCGTACATAGTCTCATTATGTTAGAAAGAAACCTTTTCATGCTCTTTTATTATGTCTGTGTGTGGGGTAGGGAGGCTCATAGTCTCAAGACCTAAACCAGATTTTGAAGAAGGGTCCCTCCTGATTCTGCAGGATGTGTATATGATAGCATCCATTTAAGTCCTGACAACTTTCAGGAGCAAAGATCCTGGGAAATGACACCCACCAATTTCACATATTACCTTCCATCATCCGTTTATTTCCTTCTGTCATACTGTCAAGCAGGTTAATAAGGTTGTGTGCTTTCAGCGTGGTTCAAAATAACAGCACGGGTTATAACAACTTCCTGTCTGTCCAGCAAGGTCACATAGCTGACCATATGCTCTTGGACAGAGTTATGTGGTCACGTTGCCACACATTATGAGCTCCAGTTACAGCTGTCAACTGTCTCTAATAATCATCGTTCTCTCCAGAGAGGGAAACTATATTATCATTGAGTAGCCCTCGACTAAACATTTTCCTGTTTGAATTTATTAGATCCATAAAGTAATATGTTTTCTGAAAAAATCCTAACATTCAAGTATTTTATATTAGAACAAATAAGCAAATAAATGGTTCTTTCCATTATTATATTTTCAAAGAAAAGTAAAATACCCTTTGAATACTTCATCTAGTGTTTGAAGTATAATTTTCCTGAGGTTAATTTTTTCCCAAATTAAAACTCTTTATCTGATATCCAATTGCTTGGATTTGATTCAAATCTCATTTATATTAATTGGGTGCATATGTTACGCTGGTCTCTATCACACATGTATTATTTTATTAATTTTCTTATTTGAAATTGAGCACAATGTGAGGTGGATATTAAAAGGTGATATTAATTAGTCTCCACATCCACCTCCAAAATGGCTTCTTTCCATCTTACTTTCCCAGAGATATTGATCTACAGTGGAACTCTTACTATTATATAATTTTCTTAAGAGGGAAAGCTTTTATATGTAAATGATTCTACAGGCTAGAATTAAATTTTTCATAAGGTCAAAGAATCCAGATAATCTGAATGAAACGAAACAAAATGCAACAAAACGTAGAATTCTAGTTTTGGCCGTCCCAAAATCTATGAACTATCAGCCTGCCTCGCTTCAAATTAAAAGCCATATCAGGGCTGAGCTCCAGTCGGGATTTTATATACAAGGATTGCGCTGAGCCTTCCAAGTAGAAAATTATAAACCAGCAGCAGAGAGCAGTATGGAGCCATTTTTAAAACCAGGAAGGAGCCTTCAAAGATCCGGAAGGGGCTTGGGGGAGGGGAAGAAAAGGTCTCACCGCTGTCCAAGGTCTTGATTATATTTTCTCTTTTATATATGCTTGTATTTTTCTTTTTTGTATAGTGAGCAGGTCCATGCTTTGGATAAAAATTCATATATTTCTTCTTCCTGCCTTTCTTACTTGCTGTTTATTCAACAGTGAGGTTTTTTTTTTTTTTTTTTTTTGAGTGTGTGTGTATGTGTGTGTGTGTTCATCCTTAGCCTTGTTTAGAAAAAGTGAATGTGGAAGTAAGTTGTGTGGACTGCAGTTCAATTCCACACAGCTGCATTAATCTACATTTCATATGCAGCCCGGATATCCACAGCTCTCAGTTCTTAGATAAGCTTGTAGATACAGTGTATCTGCACCCTTATTCTCTCTAATATTTCTGCTTCAATTCCCCGTGGTGACTCTTTGAGTTAGAGGATGTTATTATATTGTTGATCTCAGTTTGGTTGGATTTCTATTCAATTTAAATCAAATGCACTGTTTGAAGTGTAAGCAGAGTATGTGAACACAGAAAGCACTCTCTCTGGCCCTGTCATGTTGTCCGTAGATGAATGTGCCTTCATTTAATTAAATGTCCTTTTCGTATATGTAAACAGAAACATTTATATATGCCAGTGGCCTGCGTACAAATGACACAATCTGCCCCTCTTGTTTCCCATGATGAAAGGCCAACCTTTGAGATACAATAGCCTTGGGCATCTAATATCGGTAATCTTTTTAAAAAGCCAGGGCTTTTCTTTGCTGCTTTCAAAGGGTGTCTGGGTGGCGTGTCTCTGTGTGTGTTCGGACAGGAAGGGTTAGTGTCAAAAGAAATGGGGGCTCTGAGAAACCAGATGAAGCACTTTTTCATAGTAGAGCTCTCTTGTCTGGGGCTTGGTTTATTGCTCTCTTGATTGCTTGGCATTGTTTGGTAAGGGATGGGTCAGGAGAGTTTCTAGGTTTTTCTTTTCCGCTGTGGAATTTTAAATAACAGCCCAAATTTCTCAGCAATGAGAGTGAAGTAAAAGGTTATACCGCTCCTTTAGGCCATGCTCTGACCATGTGAGCACTGGACAGATTTTCCTACAAGTGAAATTTTAGAACAAAAACGTCATCTCCTAAGGTACCTCTGCCTAGATTTTCAAGAAAGATGCCGTGCTCTTTTCTATCAAGAAGGTTAAATTCACAGGATTGTAAGGAAACATTTGTTTGAGCCCTGTAACCTGTAAAGATTTTATTCATTTATCTTCTCTCTTACCCTGTGCTAGACTGTCTCTGGCTTCGATGAAAGGATCATGTCTCCATTCATTTCCTATCTTGCTGAATTGCCTTCACATTTCCTATCCTCTGCACATAATCCTATTCTCTCCATTATTGTCTTAATACCAAGAACAGCACAAGATAATGGATAGGCACTGTAATAACAACGTGGCCTGTAGGAGCCCCTCGAGGGAAATATCTTCGATGCTGGTGGAATATTAATGCATCCCAGGTCCCTGATCTTCCTCTTTCACTTCATCTTCTGTTTTCTAAACTACATAATGACTTTCATATACATGACAAAAGCATTAGAACAGAAAAAGCCTCATTGATGAGCAGCAGGGCTGTGTGATATTAAGGACTCCTATTCTTACTTCTTTGTACAATTTTTGACCACCATCTGAGACTGTATGTGCAGGTAATTTCCCATGTGAATGGATACTAGTGTAAAGAAGCATAATCGTACTGTGTTCATGCAAATGCCCATCGAAAGCCCTGCATGGAAATAAATTAAGATATAATTCTTCAGTAATGCATTTGTCCATAGGATGATTTTGGACAGATTGAAAACAAACACCTTGATATCACTTAGACAAGGCAGTAGATTGTTTCCAAAGAAGCTAATCACTGGCAGATTATGAATGGCACAGCAAATCAAAGCTGCCTACATTCAACTTGTAGATTGGGTTATAGTTACAATTTATTGTACATAATTTTGTGAAGAAGTTGATCTTTCTCTAAGCAAAAATACTATAGCCTGAGAAAAATTCAGTAGCAAGTAATAAAAGTATGTCTGGGGAACATGACTTGGTAGTTGTAGACTTGGATTGCTTTGCTGTGTTGAATGTCCTTGGGCACCTATGAGAAAGAGAATTTTTAAAATTCTATCTCATATCATTTTTCTTGTTTTGTATACACTTCCTCTTTTGTCACTGTATTGTCTGTAAAAATGTATATTAGTAAGCTAAGCTGCTTATAGAAAAGATGCGTACCCAAGCTATTATGAAAAGGGATACGTAGAAAATGCCACAGACATTTCCTTGAGCCTTCAGAAGAGATCACAAGGTTCATGTTTTCATGTTAAGAAACTAAAACGTTGTTTGTGGAGGCTTATTTTTGTGTATGATTTTCCTTGTACTTAAATGACAGAAGAAGGGCTGATACCCAAATTTCTGTCACTTTGACATACTATTTTTAGGAACTTCATAAGGAAGGTCACTGGGTAGGGTGGCAAGATTTTTTTTTGTAGTTGTTGTTTTTAATCATCGTAGAACTATTTTGCATTGTTCTGTTCCAGGTACAGTTATATAACTGGTTGAAAAGATACCACTGTAAGTATGTTTTTCCTACCTTCAGGAAATTAACAGTCTACTATGTAATAGAACCAAGCTATGCTCATTAATTTATCACATAGAAAATGTATGTGTTAGAGGCAGTGAAGAATGTCAGGATGTACAAGATATGCTTCCGACATCAAAAGCATTTTCAGTTGGTGATAGAGGCACGAACACCTGTATTTTCACAATGAGGTTGAGTATCACACATGTTATAAAAACAGGAGTAAGTCAAATTCTGAAGGGCACAGAGGACAAAAAAATGACTTCAGTCTTGAGGACCTAGTAGTGAATAAATTTCATGGATGACATTAGAAAGATCTGTAAAACTTGAGTCAAATGCAAAATTAATGAGGAAAGAAGTGGGGGTTGTCCAGTAAGGAAAACACAAATAAAAACATGAAACTTGTATTTCCAAAATGCATTTCAACAAATAAGGAAGTAGAAGACAGTGAGATATGACTTTTTAATGTCAGAGAGTACAACATAAAGATCGGGTTGATTTTCAGTCAGTAGAGTGGAATTACTAAGGGTTTCTGGCCACTGGCAGGTGATCGCAGATAACTAATCTAGCAGTGCTCTGTAGTTTACAGAAAATGATGGAAAGACCTAGCTTGGAAGAACTAGCTAAGAAGTGTCCAAAACAGCACAGGTGAGCATTTAAAAAAGCTCAAAGACAGTGATGTAGTGGAGCAGTTAGTCGCATGCAATGAAGCTAAAAATGGCAGCAAATGAGATGCTTCATTATTTTATAATGAAAAGTTGTGATTAAAACAAGCCAATCTGGGGGCTGGGATTTATCTCAGTGGTGCAGCACCTGCCTGGCAAGCATGAGGTCCTGAGTTTGATTCCCAGTACCCCCCAAAATAATAAAAACATTTAAAAAGACCAACCAGGATTTTAAGAAAATGATATTAAAAATATTAGTTCTAGAATTTCTTTGTGTGAACTCTTCTTGAAAGTATGAAAGTCAACACTGAAATGCACGGAATCTGAGGCCTCAGAGAATGCGCTGGCATAGTTTCTCATCAATAGGGTCTAAGTGTGATGGCAAAAAGGAGAGATAGTCCTTACTTCTTTTCCCAGGAGTGATGGTTGTTGGAAAAGTTATGTCTTAATTCACTTTCAGGGCTGCATCAAAACTTCCCTTCTTAGACATAAAGGGGCCCTAACTCCAGAGACTTTGCCAGAGCTAATCTAAAATTCTCAGCTCTACATAGAAGGCTATTGCCTCTATTAATCTATCACATAGGTCCCCAGTCATTGTAACTTCAAGCAAAAATAGTACAGTGGTTGCCATTTAATATATTTAAGGACTATGAAAGTATGAAAGAGATAATGATAAACAGGGACTGGGAAACTTCTTTAAAACTAGCCCTGAAGGGAGAGAACTGGAGATCGGGTTAAGCAAACTAAATCAGATTCAGAAAAACAAGTATTGCATAATATTTCTCTTAATATGTGGAATCTTTAAAAGGTAGATACACAAGGATGCCGTGAGAGTACAAGGGAGACTATTGTTAGACAAGTCAAAGGGAGTGATGATAAAAAGAGGGCAATGTTAGGGAGGTGGTGGCGGATGGACATGATCAGAATATGGTGTATACACATATAAAGATGCCACACTGACACCAGCTATTTTGTAAAATTAATAAGCACAAATAAATTGTATTCAAAAATAAAATAAAACAGTAAACAATTGTCCAGAAAAATTATTTATCACCGAACTTCAAATAACTAAACTCTGAAAGTTCGGGTTTATTGCTTTAAAAGCCATTAGGGAGATTTACTTGATATTTCCCTGTACAAGTCCTGCTTTGTGACATAGACAGAAGTCATTTGTAATGTGAGTGGTAATAGAACAAAATGCTTGAGACTATGAATAGTATTTTTTTTAACCTGACTTCCTGGTGAAAGTTTAAAGTGTTTTGTTTTTATATCTTTGTCTTTGCATAACTAAGTGTCTTGTACTTCTACAGTGGTAGAGTGATAGGAAGGCCTGGTCACTCCTGTGGAGCTTAGAGAACACTCAATTTTTGTCTCTTTTTCTTTCTCCTTCCCACCTCAACCGGGAGAACAGGGCATAGCCCCGGCTGTGCTCTCTGTGAGAAGAGTTTCCAGGTTTACATTGTTCTCTCCTGCCGTACCATTACGGAGGCACCTGCTTCTCTTAAAAGGCAGCATGTTTTAGAGGACACACAATGGTCCCTGTTCAACATGCATGAACTGATCTTCAGTTCTCATAATGGTCCTACGAAGTAGATACTCTAAGGCTGTCATCCTCCTCATTTTGAAGATAAGGAACACGAAGTAAGTAGAGGCAAAGTCATTTGCTTATGGTAACACATTAGTGTGTGCCTCAACTGATATGATCCCATAACTATGGCACTGTAATAACTTTTTAGATGGAATGAATATATTTATTTCATGGCCCAGTCTAAGGTCATGGCCTTCAATTTGAAAAAGAGTGAACTATAATGCTTCCAAGGGAGGGTGGGGAAGGCAACCAAAGAGGTTATTTGAATTAACATTGTCTGGATAATTATTAAATTTAAGGTTTACTCAGAAATAATCTGTACCTTTTTTTATTTTAAAAATAAAAGGAAGAAAACCTTAACAGACAGACAACCTTTTACAAAATAGCGAAAGAACAGTACAGACAATACAGAGTTACAAACAAAGTGGTAGGAAATTAACCATGCATGCTGTATTGCATATTGATAGCTTCAAAGTGGTTTCTCATGAAAACAGATAGAGACATGCAATACTGATCAATTAAGGACTCATTGACAATTTCTTTCAGCAAAGAAATAGAAGACAGTAGAACAACTATGTTAACTATCCTCTATATACATACATACATAATTTTCCTTCTTTCCCTTCTCTTTTCCCACATCCCAGTTGCCCTTTACCCTTGAGTGTTTTCCTATCATTTCACAATGTCTATCATACCTCCTAGTTTAAATTAACTCCTTCAGGTTTTAACTAGTGAAACAATGCGGTGCTTGCACAGCAGGTCTGAATCTGTACCTTTTTTTCAAATATTTGGAGAATTTTTGGGAATGAGGGTGAAGAATTTGGGGGGATAGAAGTGACTTGGAAGGTAGGGCGAATCTTACAGACAGAAAAAGCCACAGTATTTTGTAATCATTAAACCCAAAAGACACTGACTCAGTTCATGAAGTAGAAGATTCTACTTTTATTCATTTAGTAATTACTGAAATCAAGGTGTTTTTCCATGATGCAGTCATAAGCAAATGGAGTAGGCAAATCTCATGCCCTCAGGGAGTTTCAATTTTAGTTCAGTGAGACAAATAAATTAGGTATGTATACATATAATATAAAAATTATGATACTATATAATATGGGTAGACTGTGATAATAGTTTGAAGAAAAGTAAAGAAATAGATGATGAGAGTAATTCAGGGAAAGTATTAATTTATGGAGTGTTTAATAAAAACTTGAGAAGTCGACACTTGGGCAGATGTTTTCTGAGACAAGTCTTACTGTGTAACCCAGACTGGCCTCAAACTCATGGTGATCCTCCTGCCTCAACCTCCCAAGTGCTGGGATTACAGGCATGCACCACCATTCCCAGCAGGGCAGAATTTTTTAAAATGTGGAGGAAACATTCTCATATTATTACACTTTTGTATTATTACAGGTTATGGGAAGAGTAAGTACAAGAGCCTGATGGTATAAGGGTTCCAGGGATTTGAGTACTGTCAAGTGGCCAATAGCCAAATTGGAGAAGTCAAGAGAGAAAGTGGTAGAAGATTGAATGGGATAAGTTATGGTTGCTGTGTATTACACTACGGAGGACCTGAATAAGGATTTAGGATTCACTGAGTGAAAAACAAAGTTTTAAAAGAGTGATATCTTAGGGATGTAGCTCGGTGGTATAAGTGCTTGCCTGGCAAGCCTGAGGTCATGAGTTCGATTCCGGGTACCAAAAAAAGAGTGATACCTTGATTTAAATTAATTAGTAAAAGAATCACTTTGTCAGTTGTCTAGAAAATTGTGGAGGCAGCACACTAATTAACATTACTGTGCTGTTAAAGGTACACAAATTATCCTGGAATCTTCACTTACTTTGTTTGTGGTCAGAGTTTCATTGCCTCTTATTTTACAAGTTAGACTAGAGATCTTGCAAGGTCTTGTCTGACTCATCCTGGGCCTATACTGAATTTTGTGTTTCAAATTGTTGCCAGTACTAAAAAGTCTTGTACAGGGTTTCTAATGATGGCAGAAAAATAAGCATACCTTTAATGAGAGCTGAAGAGAAGAAAGACTCAAAGATCAGCTTTCTACATCGTAATCCAGTCTGTACAAAAGGCCTAAAAATGGACCTGAAGTTATTGGTCATTAATATGCAGTTCCAAAGTGCTCAAGTCTGTTGTCTTAATCTCTTCCCTGTCATTGAGACACAGTCACTGGCACCCACAGCATAAAAGAGTAGAGATTATTTTGATTCATGTTTCAGTCTGTGATCAGCCAGCTCCAAAGATGAAACGCCAAGGCAGAGGAGCATGGTAGGGGAAAAGCTGCTCATGTCATGGCAGGCAGGAAGCACAGAGATGAGGGAGGAGGCATAAGGGAGATGCACCGTGCAGGTCACACCTCCAGGGACAGGCTTCCCCTGACCAGGTCTCATCTCCCAAGAGCAAGCCATCAACAGATCGCTCTCCCGTGGTCCAAACCTCGCCAACAGCCCTGCTATGCACGCACGAGGCTCCTGGGCACATCTAGATAGATGGAAGCATTTAGCTCTGTCTTTAGCTCTGCAATTATTATCAGTAAGATTGGCTTCTACTCTCTAGCAGTAAGGGGGAAAAGGCTAAACTCTTCTGAGATGCTCTCTGGTTTAGAGGTGCGTTTTAACTCTACTGAAAATATTTTTAGAATTTTTGTAAAGAACATCAAGTTATGTAAACTCTAACTTGGTCTGTTTTGATATATATGTCTTCAAGTCCTTGTTTTTTAATTTCCACAGTGGGACAAATACACATCTCTCTCTATAAATGTAGGTATTCATCCTGTATGCATGAAATGTGAAAATATCATACATGTTCAAAAGAATTATTATAGTAAAAGACACATTGCTATTAACCCCTCTCAAAATACAGCCTTTGCTTTGAACACATTTGTCCCATAATTTTTACCACTTTCTGAAACGGTTCTGGACTTTCTCTTTTATGAGTGTCTTTGGTTGTGGCTACCTAGATGTGCTGAATCAGTTCGAAATGTTTGCCTTTCACGTGCACTGCGGCTGTGGGGGCAAGCCGGGAGTCAGAGCGTGCCAGGCCCTATGAACGAGGGCGAGGACGCCCCGTGCTGTCCTCACATGCCTGCTCGCTGTGGGGTGACCCCGGGCAGCGGCGCTCATCCGATTTGGTCACTTGAGAATGAGGACTTCCAGAGCAAGCTCAGAATGTGGAAGAACAAGGGGGTGAAGGTGTTTAACCGTACTGAAAAACATGAACATGGGAAGAATAGAGCTCCAGAACTGGGAAATGCTTGGATTTATGTGAGGCCTTGCAGAGAAAGAAAAATATATTTTCTTCTGAAAAGGCAAAGTGGATGACGAGAAAAAAGTGCTTCTTCCTTTTTCCAAATGAAAAATATTCATCTTACTTTGCCCAAATGAAAATGAACTGCCCTTTGAAAAGTTAACATGAATTTACAACTTTATGATATATGAAACTAGTCATTTCTTTGTTGTGCGTACCCTCTGACAACTTTAAAGAACTTTCCAATCTCGAGGGAGAACTATTCAACTTACCATCCATGCTGCTCATGGGTATTATCACATTAAAATTCTGAAAATAAGTGAATTGCTACTTACTACTAAGTGTATTATTTTTTACTACTTTTTTAAAAGAAACATAACCTTATTTACTGAATTTAAAAAATAAATATGGTGTTTTAATTACTTTTCTTGTTGCTGAGACAAAATACCCGATACTCAAAATTAAAGTGGGGAAAGGTTTATTTAGCTCACAGTTTATAGAGATTTCAGTCCATAATACACTGGTTCCAAGGCACTTGGCAAATGGCAGAGGTACAATCTTCCATGGCAACGGGAGACAGCAAAAGCAACAAGAATTGCTAACAGTATCTTTCTGCCCCTTTTACACTGTCCAGATACCGGGGTTAGGGCAGTGCCAAACCAATCAGTGGACTGATTTAGTAATCACCCACCCTTAATTCTAACATCGCATACTCTTTTTTTTTGTTTGTTTGTTTGCTTTTCTCCGGTACCGGGAACTGAACTCACGACCTTGCGCTTGCCAGGCAGGTGCTTTGCCGCTGAGCTAAATCCCCAGCCCCAACATTGCACACTCTTGATTCAGCCACCTCAGTAAGAGTCCTATGACCACATGAGGCTTTGAGGAAACATCTAGCCACAAACTATAAGATATAATCTCTGCAGCTAGTTTCAATGCAACCATATCTGATTTGGTTGAGATAAAAGCAATTAGAGAGAAACAATGCACCAGCCAAAACCGACTCCTCATTCATATTTTGTCTTGATTTTTCTTTCCTTAATGAATCTACAGAACCCCTGCTGCATTCATGCAAACATTTAAAAATACCAGATGTTTCTGATAACCCTGCTTTAGTACTTTCAACACAGTTTCCATTTAGCTATTTCTGCAACACTTGAAGTTCATTGCTAGAGTATCGGGCCGATATTTCCTGAGTCCATATCACAATCAGTAGACCCTCGCTCACGTTCAGCAAAAATCCTTAAAAAATTTAGATGATTGAATCCTTTCCTCCCGCCTGGGAAACAAATTGTAGCGTGTACTTTTTTCCCTTGACATTTGCATAGATTGCTGGAATTGACAAGAAGACATGATGCTGTATATATGCCAACTTCACAGGAATATGGTTTTGAAAGTTTGCCACCTTTCCCAGGCTGTCTTTAAGTGACTTTCTGCTATTTCTGTAGGTAGGTCACACATTAGCTCATTTTACTTTCAGATGCATTGGAAGATAGTGTATTTTAAACTGATAATGAAAGTCTCTCTTTTCAAGCCAGCTCTGTAACCATCCCATTTCACAGTGTGGATGGAGGACAATTCCTGACTAGAGAATATTCAATAAGAGAATAACGCTTTCTTGGCACCAGAGATTTTCCATTGAACATTCAGTCCGTTAAGAAGTGTTTTAAAATTATCTAGTTTATCACCCAACACTGTGCTAGACAATGGGAAGTATAGCTAGGGCACTTTAAATGTAGCCGGGAAGACTACTGAATAATTCAAAACGGTATATAACTGAATAGTTGGTAAGTGACACAAAAATCATAGATATGCTGGAATTTAGCAAGATAGTACTCCTCTCCCCACCTTGAGAGGGAAGAAGAAAATAAAGTTCCAGGAGCTGAGGTGACTTTCTCAGAGTCATATCTAATTAGAGGTGGTTGCAGAACTAGAATCCATTATTTTAATGCATTGTAAATGTTTATCTCTCAAATTCAAATAACTATGTGTTACCCGAGTTAGCTGGAAACATATATATTTCCATCTCTTTATGATTATCTCAGCATCCTAAATCAGTTCAAAATAGTTCCCTCTCATGGTCATTTTGAGTTTGAGAAGAGCCCTAAGTCACAAGGTGAGTGAAGTGGAAAAGGCCCACCATGACGCTTGCATGAGCCTGCCTTTCCACCAGGTGGCAGTCGACAGCAGCGCTTACTACACTGAGCTCCCACCTTGGAAAGACTCTTACGAAAGAGGACTTCCAGAGCTGCCTCCCGAAGGGGCAAGAACGATGCAATCAGTGGTGGGGTTATTCTGAGGAGAATGGTAATGTGGTGTTTTTGGTAATAAATTTTCTTTATTTAAATATTGATTGTAGTTTATCACCTTTGTGTGTGTAGGGGGTAGATATATGACTTGAGAACTGTAATTGAGTACTTGTGTTGAATACTTGAAACTAGAAATGTTTTATTCGTGAGTACTTCCCATGTTTCCATGACTACAAGGTTGAAGGTGTTGACAGTTAATGCATTTATCATGTATATTGTGTTCATAACTGATGCCTAGATGCACTTGGAGTTTTTCACCTGAATATAGAAGAAAATGAGTCAGACAGCCCTGTTGTTCTAAAGCGTTTCTGCTTATCATGTTATAATTTTATCTCTATGCTTTGTTTCTCTTTAACTTTTGGAAAACTAATATTTCGTACCAGTTATCTATGGAGTAATGAAGTTTGTTCTTGTTTTGTCCTTTTATTTTTATGTGGTATAGTCAACTTTAGAGTGATCTGAAGGTAGATTTTCTTATATCTGATGTTGGGTTGTACATTTTCATAGAGTATAATCCCTAAATTATGTTAATATAGAAGGTGTGTTACTGACATGTTTAATAACTACATAGTGACCAATGTTTAATGTGTTTATTATTATATATTTAATTTAAGAACTACCTTTAAACACAAAACACTATTTTATTTTATTATTTTATTTTATTTATTTTTTGAGACAGGATCTTGCTGTGTAGCTCAGTTCAGGCTGGACTTGAACTGATAGTGATCCTTTTGCTTCACCCTCATGACTGCTGGGATTATAGGCAGGCACCACCATGCCTGGTACAAAATACTTTTTAATACATTTTCATTATCTTTTTCCAGCCAGAGATCTAGTTAAAATTTTGATAAGTATACATCAAATTATAGCTGTAATAAATAGCATAATAGATATATATTTGGATTTATTATTGTTTGTCTCATCCAGATACATTTAAAGGTCCTCCCTATAAAATCTTCAATTTCTAACTTTAAGCTATTTTACTATAAATAATATATATAGATATACAGAGAGATATAGATAAATTAATATGTATTTATACATTTAGATGTATTAATGAACATAACATTTGCTGGTATCTACTGCTTATAGGAATTTCTATGAGAACTTTTAAATATAATGTTTTATAGACTTGTGACTTCATTTAAATGACTCAAAAACTACTTCCTCATGAATTAGCTAATATGTGTTATCCATCTGACTTAAAATTAGTTCAGCTGTCCCTCACGTGCATCCAGGTTGGAAGATGAACTGAATGTCGCACTAGCTGGAGGCCGGCTGTGGGGAGGGCGTCCCGTCCTCCTGGCTGCTGGGAGCAGCCTTCCAGCTTTGCCTCATGCAGACTCAAGAGCCTTTGCTGCTGGTGCCCTGAGCCTGGCCTGCTCCTGAACCATTTTCCTGAAATCACCGTGTGACACTTAACTGCTGCTGTAGCTTCAGAACTTGGGATCTAGTTTACAACTTGAGTCATTGCTTTGCTTCTTTGAGCTTTTGATTTCTTTCCCTATGTCTCAAATTCTCGTTTGAAGATTCTAGCTAATTCAAATAGGTATTAGTCCCTAAAAATTGCAGCCAGGGATGTAACTGTGGTATTGTTTTAGTGCCACCGAATGAAATCCTGGGACTGCTCTTTCATCTTGGCCCTGCTTTTGCTTTACTCACATGAAGAGGAATTTCAGTCACACCACACGCTGTGCGTAGTCTCTGCATTATACTTTGGGAGAGACTTAGCATGTGCAGCAGGTTGTCTACACATGTAGGTGTGGCCTGACTTACTTAAAAATCATGAATTATGACACTTTCTGCTCCTTTTGTGCTACAGTTTGGATCTGAAATGTCTCCCAAAGGCCAGTGCATTAAAGGCGTGATAGTGAGCCAGTGACGCTATGGAGAGGCGAGGGAGACTTTGACACATGCAGCCTAGTAGGGGGAAGTGGGGGCACTGGGGAGTGCCCTCAAAGAGGATGCTGGACACTCTTCCCTTCTGTCCTTTCTCTGTACCCCTGGCTGCCATGAGGAGAGCAATTCCTCTGCTACATGCCCCTCACCATGACCAGGTGCTTCACCACAGGCTCATAGGCAACTGGGGTAAGCAAATGTAGACTAAACCCTCTTAAATTCTGAGCCAAAGTAAACCTTTCTTCCTTTAAAGTTGATTATCTCAGCTATGTCTGTCACAGTAATGAAAACCTGATGAACACATTCTGTCATCTCCACCAAAGTTATTGACGGATAAGCAATACAGCTTCTCAGCAGCTACTGCTGTTCTTATGTGCTGACATAACATAACACCATAGAGAGAAAATAATTTTACAGATGCTGACAATGATTTGTAACAGAAGCTAAGTCATCCAAATGACCAAAGAACTCACAAGGATGCCAAACACCCTAGATAAAAAACAGATCAACTAAATATACTCTTGGTCATTTGTGCCTAATTTCTCTTCTCCCAAAATACTAAATGTCTAGATAATTACCCCTAGACGTTATACAGGAGCAGGTATATGTAGTTTCTAAATGACACAATTGGAGAACCCTTTTAATAATGACAGTCAATCTTTAAAAATGATCCAGTGATTCATGTTGATGTGTTATTATCCAAAATTTATTTACTTCTTGAAAATGTTTCAGTGACTCAGATCCTGTCAAATTATACAGGAATGAACTACTGTTAATAAAACTAACTCAATAAATACTTGAAATGTGTGCCTTGATTAAGTGATTTCATTTATTCTTTGGGTAAAAATAAAAAAGTCAACCAAAATATCATGAAAGCCACTAAAACGCACTGCTTTGTTGACTAACGTTTGGAAAGAAATTTGGAATTCTAAGAAGTTTCAGGACAAAAATGGACAAGTTGTTCTTCAAATAGCTAAACATCATGTTCTATAACTTCTCCTGGGAAACTAAGCTCTCATCTCTCTGGGGTTCTGCTGCTTGAGGTCTTAGATCTTCTTGTAAACATGCACTTCTGTATTTTTCCCTCAAACCCTTCAAATCTAGTTTTTTTCTTGCATAAACACTACTGTATAACTTTTCTCCCATTTGCCCTGTAATACATTCTGACCTAAACTGCCCCTCTCCCAGGTAAGTGCAAGCACTAATGTTTAGCTGCTGTGTTCTACCAAAACATTTGACTTCACCATAAATTTCTTTTTCTTTTTAGAATAAAATATAGCAGGAGAGCAATGGCCTGTGTAGGTGGTACTTTATATTATTATTATTTTTTAAAAAAAGATAGTGACATGAAATTGATCTGGTACATTGGTATGAAATAACTGGAAATCACTGAATTCACACATCATTTATTCCAAATTATGTGCTTACAGTTTCTCTCATATGAGTACTAGTTGAGCCTCCCAGTTTATTTTTTTCTCATTAATTTTTAGCATCTATTGACTAAAAATAACAATAACTTGTAAGCACTAGAATGAACAGTTTTCTTGTATTACCCAATTATAAAAACAGATTGACAAAAGGGTATTATACTATAAGAAAACAAACATATAGAACTATAAAGTGAATTACAAGACAAGCTTTTTGCATTCCCAAAAGAAAATGATGCTGAGGAATTTTTATCAGATCGAAATTACCCTTAAATAATTCACATTACCTGTTTTTAGGGGACTGTAGCTCAAGTATAAAGTATTAATTTTTGATGATTCAGGTTGTATTTCTGTGTCATATTGTGACATAAAATGTTGTTTGTAGCATATGAAATGGATTCATATTGCTTTTAAATGTTAGTTGGAATGAAAAAATCCTTTAGTGATTTCTCACATTATAGTAATAAAATAGAATGTCTCTATTGTCAATAAAAGATATTAGTCTTGGTAAATTGTAGCATTGTTACCAAATACATGACTTCCAAAATATCTATTTAAACCCTTCTTTTGTTCAGATAGTGACCTTCTTCATTTTCTTTCAAGGATTATTTAAAGAGCTAGCATAGCAATATTTTTAAAAAACCACTGAATGAGTTATCAAAAAAATCTAGTTACTGATCTGGATTCTCCTACTTATTTGATAACCAATAGCAAACTATTTCACAAGTTTCTTTCCTGATTTTGTCTTGTGAGATGAGGGAATTAGAATAGAAATTCCTAAATATTTGAATTTTAAAATAATATGGCTCAAAAAGTGTTTCCCATCTCATTAAACTTAAACCTGCAGCTGAATCGTTTTTCTTTTTTTTTTTTTTTTTTTTTTTTTTT
>NW_004955435.1:1101394-1115734 GCF_000276665.1 Chinchilla lanigera
CTGCCGCTCCCGGAGAACTCGCTGCCTGGGCGCAAGGCGCGGGGGGCTGGGGGAGCCTCTGAATCGTTTTTCTATCATTGTATCAGTCATCTCTTATATCTATGTAAACTCAATATCCTGTAATGTTTTCCTGAGGATTGTATTTCAAATGTTGCCCTCAGATTTCTTTTGCTGGATTTTCTATCCTTGCCAAATCCTCTTTAATTCTTTCCAAAGACAGAGGGTTGGACTTTGACCAAATATTAACTGCTCTCAAGGGGATATGATTAATTTCAAT
Source organism: Chinchilla lanigera (assembly GCF_000276665.1). Classification (NCBI taxonomy): domain Eukaryota; kingdom Metazoa; phylum Chordata; class Mammalia; order Rodentia; family Chinchillidae; genus Chinchilla; species Chinchilla lanigera. Next base: position 1,101,672 of record NW_004955435.1, read on the forward strand.
TTTGTGATTGATCCAAATATGTGTCTTATGCAAATTCAGTTAAGCAAGAATTTCCTGAGTGTTTTCTTTAAATTTAAAACTATATTTTACACCTTATCTCAGATTTATTTTTAGAGCAGCATCACCTATTATTTTCAAATATCTAACTTTTGGTCTGATGAAATCTCACAAATCCAATTGACTTCAATTTGGGAATGGTGACATATATTTTGTAAATCTGAACAACTCTAAGTTGTAGAGTACAGTACTGTACTTTTCTAGTAGTCCTAGAATGATGGAGAGAGAACTAAACAGCTGACTGGCTTCCCAATAATCAAGAGGAATTTGTCAGTAGCACCAAGCAGAAAACTCACAAATTACATGATCATTCTTCTCAATTCTACAGACAGAGAAATTGTTTTTGGTCACTAAAGATCTACTTAGGCATGATATACTATTTCCTTTAAATCAACTTTGTTCAGGGATAATTTTCGAATGATAAAATGCACTCATGTTTAATTGCACAATTTGAGAAGTTTTGACAAATACAGACTACCACGCATCTACCATCACAATCAAGATGAAGACGACTTGCACACCGCAAAATATTGGTATGACTCTAGCCAGACAGTCCTTTCTCCCTGTTCCCTGCCCCAGGCCACCAGTGATCTAGGCAATAATTCAGCATAGTTATTTGAGGATTATTTTGATTTATATTTTCATTAATGATGACATAAATGATTTACTTCTATTTAGAAGCTAATTATTTGTATTTCCACAACTACAATGTAATGTAATATTAAAGACTTAGAAGCCAAACTGCAGACTATGAGTATTTGTTTTTTTTTTTTTTTTTTTTTGGCTTTTCTCTGGTACCAGGAACTGAACTCACGACCTTGCGCTTGCCAGGCAGGCACTTTGCTGCTGAGCTAAATCCCCAGCCCCAAGACTATGAGTATTTGAAACAGGAACTATGAAGACAAAGTAAACTCTTTAAAAATTCATAATGATACTATCATTTGTATTTGCCACAAAAGATAACACATATACTCTTATACAGTATATTTTGGAAAAATGTTTTCTCATTAAGGAATCAATAAATTACTTTCTTCTTAAAATATGATGTCAGAGGAATAAAAAGATTCTTTTCATTTAATACTTGAGGTACAAGATGTCATTTAAATAGGATTATATTCTTACAACTTAGCTAATGTAAGCATAAACATTTCCCTTAAATAACAAGTAGTATAAGTGGAGTACTCGGGTTCTTTTGTGTAAATAACTAGTATCAATGGGGAAAATGTTACTGCATAATTATTAAAATAATATGAAAGCATTTAAGACCTCACCTGTATGTGAGTCATTTATTGTTCACTGCAGGAAGTGACATTGTCATTCGGTCTGTAGGAATGTATGTACCGCAGACAGTGTCTTGGTTATTTTTCTGTTTTCTACTGCTATATAAGCACTCAACATTAATCTGTTGAATGAATGGATAAACCCAAAGATCAATATTCCAACATTTACTTAAGAGTCTTTCAAGAAGTATATTTGATCTCCAAATATATATATATTCTAGTAATGAGAATATAAATATATTTATATTTTAGTGAAGTTAGTGAAGTTAGATTTGGTAAAGGCTTTGAAGAAAAATTTGAAAAGTTACACAAAGAGAAATGAAGAATGGATGGGGGAGAGGGTTAAACCCGGTCAGGGAAGCTCTCTCTTTTGTAAATGGGACTCCTGAGCAGAGGGATTCAGAGGAAGAAGAGAGGTCCCGTGCAGGTCCGTAGGAAGGAGCGCAGCCCACAGAGGCAGTGGCACAGGCAGAGACTCTGACATAAACTTGATTCTGTTTTCTCTGGGGTCTTCATTTCTGACTGTAAAAATCTGAGGACGCACTCTAAAGGAACAGTACTTAAGAATCTTACTTTTAAAAATATCACGAACTTGTGACATGCGATTCCTGGAAGCAGCTTGTCCCAGAAGATAAACCGAAAAGATCAAGCTTCATTAGTTTCACAATAAATCTGTCTCTGAGCTCATTTGTTTTAACAGGTTTGCTCTCTTGGTGATTTAAAAATAATTTATATTAAGGTAAAAGGTAGAGACAAGGAGACTAGCTAGTATCCTACTGCAGTAACCTAGGCAAGAGGTGATGCTGGTGGCTTCAGACAGGTTATGGTGCCAGAGTAGATGGTAAGAACGGGCTGGATGCCGGGCATATATGAAAAGTAGAGTTGACAGGAGTTGCTGAAGAGTCAGTAGAGACTACAGGACAAAATGATAAGACATGGGTGAGATTTTTGCCTCAGCAGTTACAAAATGGGGCTGCCCTTTGCTAATCAAACAAAAAATTTAGGTGAAATGGTAGGTCTGCCAGGTAGCACTAAAAGCTCACCTGAAGTTGACGGTCACGAATATTAAGTGAGAATAGTCAAAATGCTTAGGTGCTTATTTTTCCAGACACATTCATCTTCTCCTTGTGTATGCTCAAAGTTGACAGACAGCTTTATGTAATCAGGTGTGAGATATTTTGGATAAACAAAGTAGGAAGGAGGGATGAGCGCGGCAGTGGAGGGTGTAAACAGAGGGGTGGTTACGGAGATAACCCAGAGCAGATAAGTGTGTTACAGAGAGCAGCAGCTCTGAGGGTGGGTAGTAAGAGACTCTGAGTATAGTGCTGGGATTGGCAGATGCAGTGGAAGCCAAGAATGTCATAATACCTGTGCAAGAGATGAAGCCAGGAGGAGACGGTTAGAACTTTTAGAACTTAGATCATGAGAAAGTCACATGCTGGAAATGCAAGGTCTGTGGTTGAACCCTCGATTTGGCATGACTGCTGCATAAAACTATGCTGTCCACGGCTGGCTTGGTGGAAGAGTGTGGATAGAGAATTGTGGTATTAGACAGGACATGAAGCCACTCCTAAGAGCTCAGGTCTAGTCCTGCAACTTTAGATTCTTTAGGCACAGTTTTGTCTGCAGAGGTAGAACTATTATGGTTTAGACTAACTGTCCCCCAAAAGTTTCACGTGTTCAGAGCAGAGCTATTGTACCCATCAGTGGCTTAATCCTTGATAAATTCACAGCTGAAAGTGCTAGTAGGAGATTAGACCCAGTTGGAGGAAGTGGTTGCCTTTGACATTTTCGTTTCTCTCTCTGGCTTTTTGTGCTCTCTCTTCTTCCTGGCTTGGGTTTAGCAGCTTTCCTCCACCATGTGCTTCCTCCATGCCATTTCTGCCCTGGAGCCACAGACCAAGCAGGGATGACCCCTCTGAAACTATGAAAACTCAACCAAAAAGAAAATAATTTCCAACTGCCTTAATAAGATTTTGGAAAAGGAAAATTTGGGATTTAACAGCAATATTTTAAGGATAGGGGAAATATCTGGGTCCATGTCTTTCTGCATGATTTGCCTTTGCTATTATTTTCACACACGATATTTTCCAAATGTGGCACAGCCTAGAGGATTAGATGCACAGAAATTGCATACAACTGACGATTAAAGTGGAGGACAGGGAATCAGAAACCGACATGCGTTAGTTCACTAATTTGGTGTATGGTGCAACACCTACTATGTTCAGGATTTTCGTTTTGTCTGTGTACATATAGATTCTGGACATGAGACATTCCCAGCCAATAGAAGGGACAGATCCAGCACATAACCCCAAGTTAAAGGAGTGACTATAGCAGAAATATATACAAAGTGCTTCTGAGAAAATTTTTAAAACTATACCTAACAATTCCCAGAGATCGAGAAGTTTTATGCTAATATCAATTGGAGAAATTTTTATGCCCATATCTTGTACCCTGAGCTAACAACATGTAATGTATTAACTATTGTTATTCTCCTATTATTTTGTTATGAAATTTTTTTTACTATTTTTATATAAAATAAAAGAAGCTGCTCTTCAGAGAATATCTGAAATAGATCTCAGAGGAATAGTGGGAATTTTTAGGCATAACATTTTGTAAACAAGTATCTTTGAGGGAGCACCAACAGCATGTTCAAAAACAGAGGGACATTAGAGAGCAGGACAGTGGAGGACAGAGTCGCTAGTTGTTGAGAGAATGAATAAGACTGTGAGGAAAAGGTCAGGTGACGAAGCTGAGGGACAGATCTGCAGGACTCATAATGGATCTTATTATAAGCAGCAAAGAGTATGCTTTTGCAAGAAGTCATTGTTTGTGGCTTTTGGGTGAAACAAAAAGACTCAATTAAAAACAGATTCTTGCCTCTCCCTCCCATTCATTATCATTTTCTTGTCCCCTCCATGTAAGACAGAATCCTTTTAAAAACTAACACGCTAACAGTGCCTCTTCTCTGAGACAGTGACTCATTTTCTTTCTTTTCCCCACTCTAGTGACCCACGCTGTCTGCTTGTCTGAGTTACTTTTTCTTATTGCTGAAATGGAAAACATGATGCCCAAAGTTAAGGAAGGACAGGTTTATTTAGCTCATAGTTTGTGGAGGTTTCAGTCCGGAATCGGCTGGCTCCGAGGCAGGGCGGTGTGGCTGAGGGACAGCTGCTCCTGGAGGAGGTAGACAGCAGAAGCAACAAGAGCAAAAACGGGAAGAGCCGAGCAAACCTCTTTCCCTCCCTTATGTCGTATGCAGGCTGCCTGCCCCCGGGTGGGTGTAGCACTCATACCCATAATCCCAGCGTTGGACCATGGGTTAATCATAAACTCTAGAAGCCCACCCCATGACTGCATGAGGCTTTAAGGGCACATCCAGACGCAGACCAGAACACTGGTCAACATTTGTTGGTGCCTAGGAATTTCAAGCTGACACAGCAGAAGGTACCTCCTAACAACCTAGAAATCCAAGAACTGGTTGGGACAGCTATGCACCTCTCTCAAGAACAACTGTTAGGCTGAAGCTGGAGATGTCTCTTTCCTTGAAGGAGGAGTCATTTCCATGACATCACTTGTTTCGAGGGAGGAACTGGCTTCTCAGGCCTGTGACTTACTCTCTGGTAGTTCCTAAACTGCAGTGAACCTGATGTATTTCTCTTTTATAACCGCTGGCCTTCTTGTGAGAGTAGAATCGGAAAGGCTTGCTGACAGCACTGCCCAGGTAATTGAACCATCAGGAGCTCTGTTTTACATGATGCTTTAGCTCTGAGAATACTTGATAGTTAGCAAACTTGCTTTTGCTGAAGTGATTCACAAAATTAAGTTCAGATGGGTCATGCACAGAGGCCGACGTGATTTTGATTCCCTGTTTTCCTGCTCTACTCTTGGCTGACAATGAGTGAATATGTAAATGAAAAGGAAATTTAATATGAAGCTGTCTTAGGTGCAAAAACACAATGACTGAATAATATCCTTTGAAGCCTCAGGTCTTTCAGTACAGTCTTCTTTATTGAAAAGAACAAAATATTTTACTCTAAGTGTGTGTGTGAGGCATGAGTCTTCATTTTGTGGTGCATTCAGGTCACGCCAGGAATTACTGTTTTATTCTGAAAATCAAAACCAAACGAATCTCAGTTGCCGTTTGTGCAAGAAGAAAGCAAAGCACTATTGAAAACCCTTTCAGTGGAGAGTCCCCTTGACCAGTTTGTCTGGAGAAGACAGTTCATTACTTGTACACTCCTGGGTCCAAATAAGTGAGAGTAAGATGTGGAAGCTCAGCTTTATGTGAACCGGTCTGCCTTGGCGTGACAGAGGGAGCGAAATTTTAGAGGACTGTCCATGAGCTGCCCCTGACTGGAGTCAGTCAGGGGCACATTCTGGCCTGTAATCATTTACGAAATTTATTGCTACTTAAACTTGTCTGGACAATTGTTAGCTGCTAGAGGGGTAAATAATTTATTTGAAGATTATAGCAAGTTCATCTTAAATACTTCATCAGAAGAAAAGCGGAGGACATTGCATCATGCGTCCTGGCGGAATGACACACTGCCCGTAGGTGAGCCGGCGGGCTTGCTGGACTGAACCTGACTGCACAAGTGATTCCATTCGAGTTGAGTGGACAGTGTTATGCCCTTAACCAGACGATATCAGTGTCTCAGCCAGGCCTCGGCCTTCGTCTGATGGGCAGCATTAGCTTGAGACTGTCTGTCAAAGGGGCTGGGGATTTAGCTCAGTGGGAAAGCGCCTGCCTGGCAAGCGGAAGGTCGTGAGTTCGGTTCCAGGTACCGGAGAAAAACAAACAAACAAAAAAACAAAAAAAAAAAAAAAAAAAAAAAAAAAAGAAAGAAACTGTCTGTCAGGGAGAAATTAGTCTTCGCTCGAATCAAAATTCAGCTTTCTCCGTGACTCTGCTTGGGGTAAATTTACAAGGCTGTCATAAAGAAGAAAGTCTAGAAAGGGGGCCAAGGGAAGCCCACAGCAAGTGGGTGCGGTTCCTTCCGACAGGCAGAAACAAAGTGCACGCCATAATGGATGAAGGCTTCTGCCCGCCCAGAGGAGAAGTAAAAACTGCTTTGGCGATTCTGAAACGTGATGCGGCATGAGCATCTTTGAAAAGAAATGCAGACGGCAGCGGCTGGGGGAGCAAGTGCGGTCTTCAGGGTCCCCCGGACCCTGAAAGCAATTATAAGCTGTCTTCAGCAAATGCTGGTGGTGGTAGGCTTTATTTCTTTTGAAGGTAATGACATCTTTTGACGCACCTTAAATCATGAGAGGGGTGTCCGTCTCGGGGCGTTTTCCATATCTCAGCAGTTCCCTAATGCCAGTCTAGGTGTAAGAACACTGACGGCAGAGGAAAAGCAATTTTTTCTTTCAGTTACAATACGTCGATTGTTCTCTTGGTTCTCAGACAAAATGTAATATTTTCTGTTTGAACATTTTCTTTTTTTTTTACTTTTATTACATTTATATGCTAATTATTTTCACCATGTTAATCATAACTCTTTTTTTTACACTCCACTTAACATGACATTTCTTGAGGCACAGAAATTACAAACTTTATATTATTTGAATTTCACTACTAATCTAATTTCACTACTGTATATACTGACAGTATTTCAAGTTTTAGTTTTAATTTAAACTAAAACAAGCAAAGTTTTATCTCTGCATTTTAGCAATAATTTTTTAGAGAGTGAAACAAATATTTTCACATTTAATCAGGAAGTACTGGCACAAATCATCACCTAGTCCTGTTTGAAACTATATTCTGTCATCAACATGTATAATTAAGTTCTGACTCATTTTAATTCATTTTCCAACAAGCATTTATGAATCCCTACTGTGTGCTTGGTTCTCTGCTTGTTCCCTAACACAAAAACTTTCCACAGTTCCTTGCAGAAACATAGAGTTATTAGAGGGTTTTCAGGTGTGAACTGACTTTGACACCAAGTACAGAATAACGTGTTTAAAGTAGATAAGGAAATTGGAATGGGAACCTAGTTGGGGAAGACTTTCAATGAGAGAAAATATTACAGGAAATATAATTTTGAATTGGACTTTTGAGGACAGATAAAGCCAAAGCCGTTCCGTGTAAAAGGACAAGGCTGGGCTTTGGTTCAGAGTAGGGAAATGCGAGGAACAGTGGGAAAGCAGACTGATCCTAATACTTGATTCTTGTTCTTTGAAAGCATGCTCTTCACTTCATAGCTCTTATACAATGAGGAGAGGAATAACTTGTGTCTCCTCAATTTGGTCTAGGTGAGTATATGGACCAAATCAGAGACAATGGCATGAAAAATTTTTTTCCGTTTAAAATTTTTTTGAGTCACAGTCTCACTATTTAGTTGAATCTGGCCTTGAACTCATTATGTATCCCAGGCTGGCCTCAAACTTGAGACAAGTCTCCTGCCTCAGCCTCCCAAATGCTGCTATTGCAGGCATATACCACCACACATGGCAAATTTCTAAGGATTTTATTTCATGTGCATTTAATAAGAAAAAATTTCTTTAACATTGGCATCCTATATAACAAGAAAGACAAATTTAATCTGTGAAATAGGTTGAAATCAGTAATTCAAATGTATGAGCATTGTATTTACAACAAAAACGCAAAATGACCCTGATAAAGTCTTTTAAGACAAGCTAGCCAATTAAAATATATTTTAAAGTTTAGATAAGTCTTATAAAAGAGCCTCAAAAATATTTGCATACTACAACATAACATAGATCATTCAATGGCAATATGGTTCACTCCCTTGTTTTTGCTTATCAAAGAACGCCCAGCGTTTAGAGACCAAAGACTAGGTCAGTTCACCCGTGTGACCCCGGAAATTTGGATTTGCGCCTCTCCTACGTCCATGACTCTTCTCTCATTTCATGCTGCTGCTCCGCCCTCCCTCCTCCGAACATCCACTCGCTTCGGGTGCTCTTCGTTCTCACAGAGGAACTAGGTGAAGAAGTGCTTCACTTAGTGTGTCCTACATATTTTTTCTAGGAATATTTACATTTTGTGTGTGCGTTATCGACTGTGCACACACAAAGATACTCTCGAGGCTTTTAGAACTCTAACCATTATTGAGGTAGGTGTTTATTAATATTTCCTCTCACTTTCAGACCCTCCTCCGAGAGAACGCCTGGCCCATTTGACGGATGAGGCCAGTAACTCTAATATACTGCAATAATTTTGACAATGACTGTAAAGGACAAGTAAAATATGAGTCAAGTAGAGTTTTTCTTCAACATCCTTTATACAGAAAATTCTGGATTTCCCATAAGGAGGCACTATCCATCCTACAGCTCATTCCCAGGAAGCTTGCTCCAAGAATAGCTTTCTCTGGGGAAATAAATTAGAGTACTTTCAGCTCCAGAAGTGCATCGTTTCACTGGGTTCAGGTCCTCCGACTACAAAAATCCCTTACCTGGAGCAGTTTCTGAGCTACGGAATCAGCCTACAAAGTGAGAGTTGCTCAGCAGAGATGATCCCAACAGCCTTGTTCCTGAGGGTAAACGGGGGCCCCTTCTCTGTGTGGCTGGAGGGGTCATCCTGCTTTAAGTTAAGGATCTTTTGATAAAATGTTTGTGTCATTACCTATGGAAATTAAAGTTTTGCCTTTGGGCTTAGTTAGAAAGCGGGGGACACTTATTTTAGAGGTGTTTGAAGACAGCAGAGGATGGAGATGAGGTCAGTTCTCATGGGATCTTCATTAACTGTCCAAAACTAGGCCCTTTGGCAGTTATGAATAAGACTAGACTGCTAGTCTTAAGTTCTAATTACTATTTATTTGTTGTTTACAAACAGCAAGATTTCTGTGAAGATTTAATTTAATAATATACATTAGAAAGAGGCACCATAGTAGACATAAGAAATGGAGAATTATAGAAAAATTTTTTTATTTTTTAAATTGCTTTTTAAGCAATGTTTTTAAAAATATAGTCTAGAAGAAAATCTTCTTTGAGACTCTAACGACATGTTTGGATTTTTCTTCCTAAAAATAGCTATATATTATAAATCTGACTGGTGATTTTTAATAAGACTTTCCTACAGTTACCAAATATGGTAGTTAATTTTATGTGTTAACGTGGTCAGGCTACAGTGCCCAGTGTTTTGGTCACCAGTCTATAAGTTTCTGTGATTTAACATGTGAATTAGACTATGAGTAGAGCAAGTTGCCCTTCATAATACAGGTGGGCTCAACCAGTTAGTGACAGGCCTTAAGAGGAAAGGCTCAGATCTCTGGAGAGGAAGAACTTCTCCCTCCAGCCCGCCTGAGGACTCAAGACTGTCACACTGACTCATGCCGCACTATGCAGTCTGCCACGTAGCCCTGCAAATTTCGCTAATGCCAGATTTCACAAATGCATGATCTAATTCTTTAAAAATGTGTGTGAGTGTGTGTGTTTAGAGTTGTATATAGTACATACATATATGTAGAGTTTGAGATGTATATTTGTGTGTCCATATATATGTGTCTATGTAGAGAGTGAGAGAATGAGAGAGAGGGAGAGAGAAAGAGGAACAGAGAGACGGAGACAAAACCAATTCCAAGACAACCCCGACAGGTGTGAGATCATGAGGGTGGGCGACTGATACTCTGCAGTGTACAGTGTTGCTGGCGTCCTTTACATACAGGTATTTATAAATTTCATGAGATATTCAATTTTTTATTATCAAATAGTCTGGGTTAGATGATTTCACCAACTATAAATGAATATAAATGTTCTGAGTACTTTAAGGTAGATGGCTAAATCATAATGTTTAGTAGGCTAGGCGTTTTAGATACAATCTGACTTACAATATTTTACATTTACAATAGATTTATTGAGATGTAACCTCATCAAAAGTTGGAAAGCATCTGTATCTTTATCAGGGTAAATTGAGGAGAAGAACCAATGGGATGGACAGATTAGATAGATATTGATCCTGTTGCCATTACTGATATTATGATAATTTGATGGCTAGATAACAGAAACAGATTATTAAAGACTGATAGTAGCTGTCTGTATCTATTGCTACATCTATTTCTGTGTATATTGTTCTATTTATTTCCATATATATCATTCTATCTATCTATCTAATATATTGTCTATCTGTCGATCTATTTATCCACCTACTCTTTCATCTATCCCATTGGTTCTACTTCTCTGGAAAGCCTTGAATTATTAGAACATTCAGAAACAAAATCTTAAGAATTTAATGGACTATTCCTCTTTGATCCCACTTGGAATCTCTGAAGAAGATACTTAGAACATTACAGGGTCCAATTGCCTGAACATTAAACATTATCTCTTTCATTTACCTATTGATAGCTGACCAGGAGTGAAAAAAGAAGCTCATTCAGCACAAAAGTTCAAAATACTTCCTATAAAAATTAAAATAAATGATGCCTTTTTACACTAAATTCAATTCCAGAGCTGGTTAGAAAACCCAGTGAAGTGGCAAGGATTAAAACTGACCTGCTGGGTTGGACAATATTGCTTTAGTATTGCCTGCTAAATTCTGCAACTCAGTGGAGAATTAGTGTCCTGCCTGTAACTACCTCAGGTGGGTAGGTGGGAAGGTCTTGTCACAGTCTTAGATATCTAAGTGAAAAAAAAAAAATACAACAGACTATTTCCTCTCATGCATGCAAAAATTTTAAGTTGTGTTTGACTCTTTCTTTGTTCTAAATGTATGTGGCATTTTGTAGATATAAGGAAGAAACACTTATAAACTTTTAGAAGTATCTATGCATAAGAACCCCTAACATCATCCATAATAAAAAGGAGAAAATAATAACATTTGAGAATTTGGTACAGAAGAGGTTACTGAGCACTAGCACCCACAAACCAGATTAACACTTCCCTTACTTGTGCCAAGAAACAGCCATGCAGTTACCAGTGCTGTGTCACCACCCTCGATGAATAATCATGGAGGACTAAGTCATAGAAAATCTACTTTACAGTTTTTTTCCTACTCTTCTTATTTCCATGGCAGGAATATTCTGCTGAAACTCATTATGTAAAAAAAAAAAAAAATTAAATGGCTACACAGGCAGCGTGTTGGTCAAAGGCAAGAGAACCTACTCTCGTACACTGTTCCGTGTATGTCATTGTGTCTCACTTCAAGACCAGGTTGTGATTTTTCTATCTGTGAAATGGAAATAACATCTGCTGCTTCTCCTAGAAACACTGTGAGGATGAACGAAATAAATCTTTGAAGTGCTTTTGGATCCACTGAAGATAAGTGCTGTGTTCTTTCAAAGCATTATTTACTTTGCGAGTGACTTATCACCATTCCTGATCTGTGTGAGGCACTTTGAATTCCTTCGAGGAAGACTTGATATCCAGTGAAATTTTAGTGTGAGTAGATAATATGTACCTCATGGGATCTGCTGTTTTAAAGCCCCTTTACTCCCTTTATTATTATGAGGGGAAATGATGCACGCTGTACGCTGGTGGATAAGGAGAAACGTCAGGGCACACTTTGGTATTTCGAACTTGCTCTCACCAGCCCAAGAAACGTACTTATATTAGAAACAGATTGTACGACTGTGAATACTTGGTGAGCTTCTCATTGGCCTCTGATACTTTCCATTGCTTTTCCATTCAAAAGTTAATTGATGTTTCTAACATTTAATGAGCATTTACTATTTGCTACTGGATGGAATACTAATTATACAAAAATGGTCAAAGTGAAAAAATCCTAAGTGAGCAATACAATCAGATATAAAAAATAAGACTGCCAATTTAATCAGTTAAATTAGAAATGTTAGTAAGACATCATGACTTCAAAACGACCTTTAAAAAAAGTTTGGTGCTACTAAAGTTTCCCAGTAGCACCATAATAGTAGTTCTAGAACTTCTCCCAGTGACATCTTTTAAAGCTATACCTAGGGTAAAAATCCTGGTCTCTCATACTGCTTTGCACTACACGAATCCAGAACTTCTTTGAAGACAACTAATTCTATGCTTCAGATCAGGAAAAAATTCAAACAGATCTCAACATTTTGTTTTAGCCATTCATTTATCAGGAATGCATCCAAAGTAATAGAAGCAATGTTACAAAGGACAAAAGAAAATTTTAAAAAGCTTCAGATGGCCAAGTTGAAATAGTCTGATTAGTAATAATAATTATAGTTATATCGCAGTTAATTGGAACCCATTAGATTCATGAAAAAGTGAGAGTCTTATTGGTGATGCTGAAGTTGTTTTTTATTTTTATTTTTTTTGTTTTTTTCCAGTACCGGGAATTGAACTCACGACGTCGCGCTTGCCAGGCAGGCGCTGTGCCGATGAGCTAAATCCCCAGCCCCCTGATGCTGAAATTGTATACACACTGCCTTTAACGCAGTTTTCATCCAGTCTGCTTTGCTCTGCACTCCCTGTGAGGAGTAACACGAGCTTAAGTTCTAGGGAGGGAACAGCAATCAATGAGTAAATGTACAAAATGTTGTGTTCCACTGTGCTGAGTGTGATAGAGAAGCAAATAAAGGAAATAGGATCATAAACGCCAGAGAAAAGAAGCTTCGGAGAGGAGGAAGAAGACCAGAGAGGTTGCTGGCAAAGGGACGGTGTAGGGAGGGTACACAGTGTTAATGTTCCGTGGGGGAGCTGGCTCGTGTGTGTCTTGATTCTTTTCCCATCCCTTTCTCTTCCACTGCTTCCCCCGCCCTTGATCTCTGGATCCTCTTCCCTTTTGACAAAGAACTATTTCCGCACTTCCTATTACCTACATTTTAAGGTCTTTATTTAGAATTTGGGTTTCTCATATAAAAGAAACCATGTGAGATTTAAGTTTACGTATCTGGTTTATTTCACTTAACATAGTATCAGGGTACATCCATTTTTCTAAAAATTACCCAAGTTTATGTTTTTTGTCTCAGAGAAGTACACTATTGTGTATAAATATATTTTATTTATCAATTTACTTGTTCATGAACATATAGGCCACTTCCAAGATTTAGCTGTTATAAACTGTGCTGCTATAAACCTAGATATCCATGTGTCACTGTACTATGATGTCCTTAACTCTTTCAGGAAGATACTTAGAAGGGCACTAGTTGGGTCAAATAGAATTTCTAGTTTTAGGGTTTTCTTAGTTTTAGTTTTTAGAGGAAGGAAACTTCATATTGATTTCCATAGTGGTTGTACAAGTTTACATTCCCATGAATAATATAGAAAAGTTCCTTTTGACCTGAAACCTTGCCAGTATTTATTATTTCTTGATTTCTTGGTGATAGTCATTCTTTTATTTTTTTTAATCTATTTTTTTTGTTGTTGTTGTTATGTTTTGTTTTTTTTCCGGTACCAGGAATTGAACTCACAATGTTATGCTTGCCAGGCAGGTGCTGTGCCGCTGAGCTAAATCCCCAGCCCCAGTCATTCTCTTTAGAGTAAGGTAGACTCTTGGTATTAACTTTCATTTCTTTAATGGCAGTCAAAAAATGTAATCATTGTGTGCTGCAAACACATAATAAACCTTTGATATACAATAAAAACTGGAGAGAGAAGGATGTAGGAGAGGAGCAATCAGATATTTCTAGGAAATACAATCTGATAGAGCCTTTTAGGCTACTAGAGAGAATTCAATTTACCAGAGTGAAATGAGCAGCAGCTTGCTGTTGTGTTGACCATGAGCTATTGGTAAGACAATGGCAGGACACAGTGTGATGTGGCTTCAACTTCAGAAAGTTGGTAGTGCTATAGTATCAAAACAAAGCAAAATGGGAAATGGTAGATCAGGTTGGG
>NW_004955435.1:1115834-1129478 GCF_000276665.1 Chinchilla lanigera
AAAAACTTTCTTTTCTTTTTTTATTTTAAAGGGTAAAAGAAGGATAACAGTAATAGAGGGGCTTACCAAATTACAGACAAAGTGGTAGAAAATTATCAATGGTTGTTGTTTTACATACTGTTATCTACAAGATAGTTTCTCAGGAAAACAAATAGACAAATAATAGTGAGTTACAGACAAAAGAGATAGGAGATTATCAACAGGTGTTGTACTATACTTTGGTATCTTCAAAGTAGCTTCTAAAGAAAACAAATAGAGCTATACATGAGTGACCAGTTGAATAATCATTGACTATTCTCAGTGGTTATTGTGGGAAACACATAATAATAAACATACATCCATTTACAAAATAGCATAGGAACAATACAACCATTACAGAGTTATGGATAGATTAGTAGGAAAATATCAATGGCTGCTGTAAGCAGTCTTCAAAGTGGTTTCTCAAGAAGACAGAGATACATGACAAACCACTCTTCAAAGTGGTTTCTCAGGAAGACAGAGATACACAAGAAAGATCTAACAAGTAGTTACAGCCTAAGGGTTGTGAAAAATAGTGTATTACCTCCTCACCAGTGACTCCTTTCACTGAGATGTGACGGCTGGAAGAAAGGCCAGGATTGAAAAGAAGGACCGAGAGACTTGCACCTGTGTCTAGCAACAGGCTGTTTTCTTTTTCCTCTCTGGTCATGATTACCCAGGTCTCCTCCATGGAGATGATGGTCTGGCCAGAGGGAGAAGGCAGAGCATGCCCCAAGCCCTCTCATTCCTGTTAGACTAACTGGTAGGATGGGTCTGAGCTCTGGGGCCTCCACTTCAGAGGGCAGACCGATCTCCAGTGGTCACCTTTGCATTCAGGGAATGGCCTAGGGGGCTTCTTAGGGCAGTTCCTCTTGAGTTGGCCTGGCTTTTAACAATGGTAGCAGATGAATGCAATCGTCTAGTTCTTCTTGGGGCCCCGGGAATCAGACTTAGGGTCTGTTTCTCTTAGGGCTGCAGCAAAAGCAGCTGTTTTTTCTCAGTCTCTATTTTCTCTCCTTGGCCTCCTCCTCATCATGGCTATAGAATACTGAGGAGGCAATTCTTACTAACATCTTAAGTGAGCCATCTGGAGCAAAAGCCATTTTTTGTAGCTTTTCCTCTCCAGCCTCCCATCGCTTTGGGACCACGCAATCACTTAGTGTCCTCTCCCCAACTGTCAGCACAGGCAGCAGGAATCACAGTGCAGACCTCTCCAGAGCTCCACGCACTCCTCCACCGCAGCCTGTACTGTCAGGGGAAGAGTGGCTTCCAAGGGGTTCTCCCCAGATATTGCACAAGGTCCTCCTGGTTTCCAGCTTCCAAACGGCTCTCGTGACCCCAGTCAACTAGACCTCTGAGTCTTTGGGTGTAGTCTGTATTCTCGTGTTCTCCAAGTCCTTGTTCAGCAGCTGCTCCTCCGCTGACTCTGGACCTTTCTGGCTCTCAACAGCAGTGGCAAGAGTGATCCATTGTGTGGCATGTGTTCCCAGGCATTTCTCCATGTCAGGATGCTTCACACACGTCCCCGGGCAGGCCTCTGCAGCCTGCGTGTGGTGGGCCAATTGTGTCATTGCTTCTCTGTGCCATGATAGTTTTCAATTGCGTGGCGGTGGCTGGTCTGAGTGCCGGCACGCACCAGCACCCGCCACCATGTGGCTTCCCAGGTGCCAGAGGTCTGCCTCCCCGGTGCCTGTGTGGCAGGGGGGCCAGCCCAAAGGCCGGAGCACCCTGCCACACCACTTCTCCAAAACTTTTATTTTCAGATTAACTTTAGAAAATGACATACGGAGCAAAGGTCAGAGAAGAGTGAAAGTGGAAGTGGGGAGCCCAGCTGTGTGGGGTATTTCCTCTCTTCCTGCTGCGTCTTCATCTCTATTTGATAGTTTTCAAAATATAAACGTATTCTTTCTACAAAAGGTAAAATAAAGAGAAACCAGTACAGAAGGGCAAAACTAACCTTCCTTCTGTTCACTTCCATCTTGCTAACTCAGCCCGTGCAATGCCTTGGTGCGTACCATTTAGAGAATGTATAGGTCTCACAATTGCTTTGTGATTTTACAGTAGCTGGATTGTCTGTTAGGTTATTGGATATGAGATTGAAGCTTATAGAAAGGTTAAACCTTGATATGTGAGACATTATTAATATATGAAGCCTAGTTAAAACTGTAAATGTGTATGAGATCTTTCACTGAGGTGCGAGGGATGGGGAGCTACGCAAAGAGCATATAGACACCATCACAGGAAACAGCCTGCATTGATCTTAGCTTTACTAGGATAAAAGAAAATGGAAATCTTGACAATATAAATCAAAAGGCTCAGAATGTGCCTTTACACAGAAAGTGTGCTAAGAGTTCTGGAAGAGGTTGGTAGGTCTTACTACAAATGGAAAAGGAAGTCTTTATTAGACTGTAGTACTTTAGTGGTTTATGAATGCTATATATGTACAATGCCGTTCATCTTCAGTTAGGTCTACAGATGACCAGACTGGCAGACCACCACCCAGAGGAACAAGTGGAGGATGGTGTTCTTGGATAATTCACTATAAACAGCAGGGAGACAATTGTATATTTTACTAGGAAAAAAAAAAAAAACAAGAAAAACAGAGAGGATTAGATTTTTATTTATTTCTAAAATGTTAGGGAACATTCAAGGTGCCCAGGAAATAGTAGATTCAGGAATATACTGAGGAAGCAGTCACTTTGGTTTATGAAGAAATAAGAAAAAGTCTCAGAAACAGATGATAGAATCTTGAAAATGGAGAGGAGAGGGATATGACAAATCTCCAATAGTTGTGCAAAAATATGCATAAAATCAAATTAAAGCGGTACACATCTCAGCAACAAATAGAGTGCTGTACCTTTTTTTAAGTGGAAATGAACACCACCCCGGAGCCCTCCGAATACAGAAGCAAGAGGCTACTATTTTCACCATGCACAGAAGCTAATTTGAGTGCTTGGATCGTTCTCACACAAGCATCTGCATTTCTCATAACTGTATACTTACCTATATATCAAATATTATTCTAGGTACTGGGAATATTAAGGTAATTAAAGTACTTTTCTTTCCAAAATACTTTCCTTCCAACTAAACCTCAGCTGCAACCACTAACAGTACTATGTACATTATCATAAATGTGTTGTTGGAATTGCCTTTAAAAAAGTCTAGCAAGCCTTGGGAGTTTAGCCAAGTGGTGGAGTATGTGGTTAGCCTGTGCCAGTCGTGGGTTCAATCCCCAGCATTGAAACAAGACAAAACAATTTAGAAAAATTGACTCTACTATGCTTTTTCAAAGTTTAGAAAAATTTTAAAATCTTTATCTGTTCTTCAAGATCAAGTCTTTAACAACAAAAACAGAGTCCTTGCATCCAATCTAAGTGTTTCCTATGTACAAAGTATTTTGAAATTTGAGTCCAGTTATTCAGAAATACATAATACTGTACAATTCAGCTTCTTATGTCTTCATGAATGCGAAAGGACTTCCAATTTATTTAGTCAAATTTTGTGAAATACATGTAGAAATGTACTTAATTGTCACATGGCTAGTTAGCATTGTCTGTGGTTGTCTGATTCCACATCATTTGGAGTATTAATTAGGGTGGATTTAAACAATTTTTCTCTATGGATTTGCTATATTTCAGGAAACAAGGTTTGAGCCGTATTTATCAACTTTCACATCAGGATGAGGTATTTGAAGGTGAAAGTAGTAGTTCTGTAGAATGTACTATTATACAGGAATCAAATGGGCATGAGGTTTTTATAGGTAATTCTAAAGAGGTCTAAGTGTGCGGCACTATGTCAGACTGGATGTGATTGGAACAAGGTCGGATACTTGGCATGATTAGCTGTCTGAAAACACTTGGGCCAGAAGAGCAGTTGGTCTGGTAGGACAATTGGGTAATAAAGTTCAGTATAAGCAGAAGTCATTAGAATTTAGAAATAGGACATTCCATCCATAAGGTCTGAGTACTTAAAAATTCCCATCACTTTTGGTTTTTCTTCCACCAAATAAAAGTGTTAAGATATCTTCAGCATGACACAGGCCATTGTGATCTTGGTAAAATAAGAATAATTAAAGAAGTATATACAATTTCAATTTCCTATTCATGTTTACCTGGAGAAAATATATGACTGGGAAATACTAATTGATAGCCTCTTTGATCAACAGTGCCTGTCCCATAGCTAAAGTGACCACAGTTTAAAAGACATATCAGTCTGTTTTTACCTATGCAGTATCTTATACCTTTTAATTTCTTTCCCTGCTGAATTCTATTCCTTTTTTTAGCTTATTCTTCTATTCTTCTTCTTTTAATACCGACTTGAAGAACAAAATGTGACTTATAAAATGCAGTTTAAGAAAAATAAAAATCATACCTGAGGAGTCACCAAATTGGGAAGATTGTGCATTGGGATGCATCTATAATGTGACTTTATCCAAATAAGAAATGTGATAGTGATGAATGGGGTGTTATAGCTTTTCAAGCATGGAAAGGTAAGGCAAGTATACAGCATAGTGTAAAACAAAGTGACATGATTGCTCTTACACAACAGAGGAATTAAAGTAGAAATCATCGCATGTAGATAGGTAGAAAATCCCAAACAACTGGAGATTAAACAACACACTTCGAAATAATGCGTGGAGTTTATCTTTCCTTATAGTTGAGTAATACTCCACTGTACAAAAATACTACATTTTTTTTTATCCATTCCTCGGTTGATGGGCATGTGGGTTTTTTCTAAGATGTAGCTATTACAAATTGTGCTGCTATAAACATGGATGCACATACGTTGCTCTGGTATGACATTTTCAATTTTTATGGAAAAATACCCAGAAGGGGAATAGCTGAGTTGAATGGGACTTTTAATCCTATTTTTGTGAGGAATCTCCAAACTGATTTCCACAGTGGTTGTCCCAGTCTACACTTCCACAAATAGTGGAGAAAGGTTCCTTTTCCCCCCACAGCCCTTCTAGCATTGGCTGCAACTAGAGACCATGGTCATAAGTAAAATAAATCAGACTTGCATGTGTAAACATTGTTTTGTCTCAGTAGGGTAAGAAACTGAAAGAGTAAATAAGATCCAAAAGATACAATAAATGTGAAAAGGAATGAAACAGCTCAAAAGGAAAGACCAACTTAGTTGGGGAAAAGGAGAAAAGGATTGTGCTACTGATTTCTATTAGTTCACTGAAAGGAAAAGTTAGCACTGTTTGATCAACTTTGCATGCCTGTATCTGGTAATCTGAGCAACTACTTTGAAGATAACAACATGCAATATAATAACTACTGCTAATTTCCTATCATCTTGTTTGGAAATTCTACATAATTTTTATTTTTTCTCTCTAAAATAAAAAAATCAACAGATAATGCATGAGTCACAGAAAACACTACAAGGGAAATTTAGAATATTTTGGGCAAAATGGTAATATAACATCAAAATTTGTGAGAGCCAGCAAAAGAAGTGTTTACAGGGGAAATTGCAGTCTCAAATGCATCCATCTTCTTTTCCTGAAAAGAAGACTTTGCTGGAAAATAACCAGTCTATATTTGCCTTACCCACCCTCACTATTCCCTTCCTCAGTAGTTACCTTGCAAGGAAGATAAGGAAGGGATAGGTTGATTGGGCTGGTATTTTTTATCTCTAGTTTTCAGGGCTGATTATTTTCTTAGCTAGGTCTTATTTTAGGGGAAACATGGTAGTACAAACAAAGAAAGATATAAAATCAATAATCTAAGTATATACTGTGGAAAATTAGGGAAAGGAAAACAAGCCAAAGTAATAGAAGAAAATAAATTTTTAAAAGTTAGGTTAAAAAAAAACAATGAAAATGACATTGTGAAATCAATAGAGAAAATCAACAAAACTAAGGACTTGGAATTAATTAATAGACTTAATCTTTTCAGGTAACTAAGAAAAATGATAGAACACAAATCATTGATATCAAAATTGAAAAGCACACATCGCTACAGATTCCAAAGATATTAAAAAGGTACTGGGGAGAGCTCTAGACTCACAACTTCATTTTTGTGGTGCTAGAGATCAAACGCAGGGTCTTGTGCGTGCAAGACAAGAGCTCTGCCACTCAGCCACATCCCCAGCCCTAGACTCACAACTTTGATAGCTGAGATGCATGAAATGACACCTGCCAAAACTCATGCAAATAAAGACAATCTGCCAAAACACATGCAAATAAAGGAGACCATCTAAACAGGCTTGCATTTATTAAATAAATTAAATCCACAATTAGTAACTGCAAAAATAGCACCTGGCCCAAAGGGTGATTCACTGGTGAATTCACTGGTGAATTCTTCCACACTTTTAAGGAGGAAATTTTATAAATTTTCTAAAATCTCTTCCAGAGAATAAAAGCAGAAGGAATGCTTCTCTAAAAATTCTATGAGGTTTGCACTACCTTAATACAGAAACCATATAAATTAATTGCAAGAAAAACAGGTCAATATCTGTCATGAATATAGATGCATAAATCCTCAACAAAGAATTACTAAATTGAATCCAACAGTATATAACAGGAAACTGTAGACCACAAGCAAGTGGGATTTATATCAGATATACAAGGCTGATTCAACATTTAAAGATCAATCTAATCCATTACATCAACAAGGTAAAAGAAAACAGCACATGAGCATTTCAACAGAACTTGAAATACAGAAGAACACATCTGACAAAATTCAACACTTATTCATGACAGACTTTATAAAACTGTAGCAAGCTTGGAAATCAGAAGAATTTCCTTAACTTGATAAAATAAACTTTAAAAAACACCTGCAATTGATTATTACTTGTGATAAGTCAGTTTGACTTGAGGAACAACCTCGAAGATCAGTAAATTCTGGGTGTGTCTGTGTATGATTGATAGGTTAGTCAGTAAGCTGGATGGAAGACCCACCCTAGGTGTGAGTGGCACCACCAATAGGCTTATAGCTTGGAAAGAAGAAAAAGAGAAAGAAGAAAGTGCTTCCCTGTGTTTGAGGAG
Source organism: Chinchilla lanigera (assembly GCF_000276665.1). NCBI lineage: Eukaryota > Metazoa > Chordata > Mammalia > Rodentia > Chinchillidae > Chinchilla > Chinchilla lanigera. Next base: position 1,122,844 of record NW_004955435.1, read on the forward strand.
CTTGGTCTTCCACTGTCTGTGGAAGTTGGTCTTCAGTTTCCTTAGCCTTCCAGTGCAGACTCTTCAGCCTTTGAGACACTCACACCAGTGGCTACAGTGAATTTCCAGGTCCTCAACCTTCAATTGCTTTTGGTTCCATTGACTTGACAGTGTGCAGTTATCCATTCTGGATTATTTAGCTCTAACCCTCAGGCAGCCCTTCAGTCTCTTCCACTCCCAATCCTGTAATTCTACCTAATATCTCTATCTCTGTCTCTATCTCTATCTCTATCTCTACCTCTATCTCTGTCTCTGTTTCTGTCTCTGTCTATATCTATGCTTATCTCTATCTCTATCTCTATCTATCTATATCTCTATATCATCTATATCTATCCATATATATTTTCTTTAGAGAAAATTGACTAATATACGACTTGTAACATCATATTAGGTGGTGAGAAACTAAAAGATTTCCCACAAAAATCAGGAGCAAAGGAAGAATGCTCCTACTCAACATTGTACTGAGAGTCCTAGATAATAAAGGAAAGGAAAAGAAATTAAAAGTTTGCATATTAGCAAGTAAGACATAAAACTGTCTTTGTTCACAATGAAATAATTTTTACATTGAAAATCTGAGACAAGGGAAAAAACAGTGATAATAGCAAGATTGCAGTGTACAGAGTTAATGGACAAAAGTCAATCATTCCTGTATGTCATTAAGGAACAATTAAAATTTGAAATGAAAAATACCTTCATATTAACATCTCATAAAATGAAAAACTTAGTTATAAATCCAACAAATGTAGAATATCTGTACGAGTTACACTGTGCACTATTTGAAATATACCAAAGCAGAAACATAGAGCTGTGTCATTCGACTTCTAATAGAAAAAATCAGTGTCATTGAGATATCAATTCTTTCCAACTTGATCTATAGATTTGATGCAATCTCAACAAAAACCAGCACAAATTATTTTGTGGATATGAACAAATTGGTTTAACATTTATATGCAGAGATGAAAAGACCCAGATATTATTGAAGGGGAAGAACAATATTAGAGGACTGATATTACTGAATGCAGGCATATTAAAAAGCTATAGTAACCATACTGTGATATTGGTGAAACAATAGACAGAGAGACAGTTGGAAAAGAATATTGAATTAGGCCTACATAAATACAAATGAGAAAAGCCCATTGAGAAAATACTGTCTTTTCAATGAATGATCTTGGAATAACTGGTTATCCATATTTTTAAAAATATGAACAGGTCTACATCTTTAACAAAAATTAACTCAAAATGGACCATAGATCTAAATGTAAAACACAAAATTTGACAGGTCCCGGAAGGTAATATAGGAGAAAATATAGATGACCTTGGCTATGGTGATGACTGTTTAAGTCACTCCTAATGCATGACCATGAAAGAAGTAATTAATAAGCTACATTTCTCCGAAAATTATATCTACTCTGTAAAAGACACTGTCAGGAGATGAGAAGACAATATTTTTCACAGATTGGGTGAAAATATTTGCAAAATACATTATCTAATGAAGGACTCTTATCCAAAATATATGAAGAACTCCTACAAGTTACCAGATTAAAAAATAGTCAAAGGACCTGAAAAGAATCTATATTAAAGATAAACAGACCTCAAATAAGTATACTAAAAAGATATCCAGCATAACTTCTTGTTAGGGAATTACAAATTAAAACAATAGTGAGCTGACAGTGATGTACCTATTATAATAGTTATAATCCAGAATACTGACATCAAATACCAGTAAGAGTATGAAATGACAGGAATCCCTACTCACTGCTCGTGGGAATGTAAAGTGGTTTGACCACTTTGGAGCAGAATTCAACAGTTTCTTACAAATCTGAATATGTACTTAATAAAAACAATTGCACTCCTTGACATTTACCCTAATGTGTTGAAAACCTATATCTACACAAAAAATTGGCCTATAAGACTTATAAATAGCTTTATTCTTAATGTCCAAAAGTCGGAAGCAACTACAATGTCTTTCCACAGATAAATAGACGGACACATTCAGACAATGGAATGTATTCAGCAATAAAGATAAATGAGCTATCTAAACATGAAAAGACATTGATAAACCTTAAATTCATACTGCTAAGTGAAAGAAAACAAACTGAAAAGTCAAAATAATGTCTAGTTGCAATTGTATGACCTTTTCAAAAAGGCAAAAGCTATGGAGAAAATAGAAAAGATTGGTGTTTAGGAAGTTTGCAGAAGGAAAAACGAAAGAGGGAATGGGTAAATGGACCATGTACTTTTAGAGTCGTGGCACTATTCTGTACGGTTCTTTAATGGTGGACATGACATTATACGCTTGTCTGAATCAACAGAATGTACGATACTGAGAGTGAACTGCAATGTGTGATATGCACATTGGGTGGTGATAACATGTCAGAGTAGGTTTACTGTTTGCAGCAAATATACCATTTGAGTATAAGACCTTGGTGGTGAAAGAAACTGCCTTGGTGGGGAAGGGAGAATCTGGGAATTCTGTACTTTCTGATCCACTTGGCTATGCATCTAAAACTGAAACTAAAACAACAAATTTCATGTTTAAAGTAAATTGCAATCACCACCACATATGAGTATAAAAAAATGCATGAAATTGATACGTAAAATCTAACTTTCTGATTTTTCATGCAGAGTCTAGGAGGAAGAAAATAACTGGTTAAAGAGGAACTCAATGAGATAAAATCCTTTTTGCAGCCAGGAAGGTTAGTGTTTATTATGAACTTCTCCTCCTAGGCCAAAGAGGTCACAACAATTTTCTGAATTAATGACTAGTTGTTTTTGTAGTAACCTGGAACAACGTCTTATACTCTCCTATTATAATTTTGCTGCAGACATTAAAGACATTCAGAGACTGTCTGTGCTACACTTGACAGAAGGGAGAACAGCCTTGACTAAGCTCGTTCTCGAACTTTCATGTTGGACTTTTCCCACCAGCCTTCAGCTGAGCTTTTCTAGTAAGCCAGAAGGAAAGGTCCATTAGTGTGTAGTGGATATCTTCTTATTCCTTTAGATGATTCCTGCACTGCCTGTCCCCGGAATGTGGCAAAAAGGCAAACTTTCCCACTTGCCTTTTCTTTAGTAGCTTTGCGAAGGGTGTCAGTGCTGAGAGTTGCTTATTTTTGGAATAAGTGTTAATGATTTTAGACTTTTTTTCTGTGTACACTGTTCCAGCAGTGAACAGACTCTTAACAAATCTCCAAAATAAACTCATTTACCAAGGCTTTTTCATATTTGTCATTTTGAAAGACTGAATAAACATCAGTAAAAGAAGCAATCCAATTTCTCATGCCAAATATGTCTATGTTCAAGATCAGGATTTCTTCATGTTTAAATGTAGATACAGAGCCTAAAATGCTAGTTATTTTTAATTTTCTTTTTAACTTATTTTTGTTTCTCCTTCAGATGCTCCAGTTACAGTGGGCCTTACAGGTAGACTGCTTGCTCCTTAAAGGAATATCTGCTGTAGCAGCCTGAAGACTGGGCTGTGCTCTATTTTCTTTAGTAGAAGACTTGATTTCATACCAGAGTCTTACTAATTGTGGCTCAGACAATCCTTTCCAGATGGCTGTAGGTTGGTCCAATGCACAAAAGAACCCAATTGGTCTAAAGCCTGGATGACAGTCCCAGAGAAAATTGCAGAAAAGTTGGACAGGATTATTTCTGTTGTTGGAACTGTGTCTATAGTATCTATAGAAGTAGGCTAAATTGAGCAGAGAGGAGTGCAGGATGCATCTTTAGTACCTCCTTCCTTTCTCCACCCTGATTAAGGAAAAGCCGTGTGAACATTTGAACGTTCACCTTGCAGTGTAACGTTTTATTAGTGAAAGCAAATGGCTGGTTTTCTATTTCAGGGCTCCTTGCCTGTGTGCTTTTCCCTACCTCTTTCTTCCCTTCCAATATTTTAGACTCACTGATTTCTTTCTCTGTCCTTCAAACTTCTGTTTTCTTTTTGTGAAACTCAAACATGTTCACAGGCCAGACAAGCAATATAACTGTTAGTGAACTAAGTGAAGAGAGAGCAAAATGGTAGCAGAGAAAGACCCTCCGATGATGGTTTCCCCACAGAGATATCAGTTGGGAGGGGTATTTATGCAGGAAACTGCCTTCTCAAGAGCTAAGGAAACCAGGTGGACACCACACTGTCTAGTTGACTGTGATAAGCAAGATGCCGTGGAGAAGGAAAGAAGAAAAGAGCTGCCTTCATCACCCTTCCGTCAACTCCAAAAATGTACACAGCAAAGGCGTATACTGCACTTGAGGACAAGAGGGAATTTTATCCAGGTCATAGACTTCGAACGCAGCACCAGGCCCACGTTATGAAACCAGTGCTGAGAAAGGCCTTGTGGACTCTGTGCAGACAGTGGCCGTGGATGAGCCCACTGGACGCGAGGCAGCCTGCTGGCTGCAGGGCCACCACCACTCCACCGGCTTGGGCAGCTCAGGACAGAGCAAGGAACCACCCCTGGAGAACAGCTCCATGAGGAGAGCACAGCACTTTGCCTTGGAATTCAGCGCCATGCTGGCCAGCCCCTAAAGTAGGCGGATTTCAACAGCCCCTCTCTTCAGGCTACTAGCTAGAGACAGAGGCTCTGAACTCACACTGGCATTTGGAAGAGACCCACAGCGCCAGTCAGGCAGGCTTTTATCCCAGCCAGCGATACTTGTGCTGGCTGTAGCAGGCCTAGTCCACTAATACAACAAAGAAAAACAAAAACTAAAGTAATAAAAATGCCAAAAGACCCCCAGAAGGCTGTTGCCACATACGCATTCCAGCAAAGGAGACAATCAACAGAGTGAAGAGACAGCCTACAGGGGGTGGGGGGAAATATTTAGATCATGTATCTGACAAGGGACTAATGTCCAGAATACGTTTTTTTTTTTTTTTTTTTTTTTTTGGTTTTTCTCCAGTACCGGGAACCGAACTCACGACAGAATACGTAAAGAATGCAAGTAACTCAACAGCAAAAACCAAAACAACAAACATCAGGACATAAATATTCCAACATAACAATGGCAAAAGATTCAGAGAGACATTTCTCAAAAGATGTATAAACAGCAGTGAGAAAATGCCCACCATCACTAACCATCAGAGAAATGCACATCAAATTCACAGTGAAATGCTACCTTACTCTTGTTGGAATAGTTATCATAAAAAATGAACAAATGAGAACAAATTCTGGTGAGGATGTAGAGAAAAGATACCTTTGCACGTTCTGTGTAGGAATGTTACTTAGTACAGCTATCATGGAAAACGCTTTGAAAGTTCTCCAAAAAAACAAAAAGAAAAAAATCTGTCACATGATGCAGCAATCTCTCTACGGCCTGTGCATCTAAAGATAAGTAAATCAGTATGTTTAAGAAACTACCATGTAAACTCCCACGTTTATTTCAGCACCATCCACAATAGCAAAGAATTGTAAATAACCTATATAAAATAATAGCAAAGAATGGACAGAGGAATGGTAGTACATGTATACAAGGGAATACTATTTGGCCATGAAAAGAATTAAATAATGCCATGTGCAGTAACATGGTTGAAACAGGAGGTAAATAGGTCGAGTGGCATAAATCAGGCCATAGTTATTGTCAGAAGCTAGGGAGAGAGTAGGGGATAAAGAAAGACTGGCAAATAGGTACTCAGATACAGTCAGACAGGGGAATCAAATCATACTGGGTAACTGCACAGTAGGGTGATTATAGATAAAAATAAGGTGGTGTGTAGTTTTCAAAACTAGAGGAAATGATTTTCAATTGTTTCACCACAAAGAAATGATAAGTGTTTGAAAAGATAGATACACTTGCTCCGATTTGAATACTGCCCAATGTATACATATATTAAAACATCATATGATATCTCATAACTATGGACCCTAGTTTTGACTCAATTAAAAAGTAATTTTTTTAAAGTAGCAGGACAATAAAGCACAAAGGTACAACAGACTAAGATACATGGCTCAACTAAATCTATTCAAATTCTGAGATGTCTTCAACTTTGATTCAGTTGTAAATAACCTATACAAAATAATAGCAAAGAACAGACAGAGGAATGGTATCAAAGTCTTACTCCAACCTTCCCTTCTTGCTTATCTGAAACTCTTTACCTCTGAAAGTGACAAATCTTAACCCTACTATTTACATTCCTTTCACATATTCATAAAACTGCAGTAGATGTGCAAAGCCCTTTCCAAAGGGCTAATGTATACAACCGTGGGGGGAAAAATTATCAAATAGAGTACAGTGTATATGTTTGGTATGTTTTGTCATTGGATCCATACTCTCTTTATATTTTGTAGTTTTTTTTAAAGAGAAAAGAACAAAAAATAACAAGAGAAAAACAAAACACAAAAACTATAACAATAATACAGAACTTCAAAACAAGATGATAGGAAATCAACAATGGTTGTAGTATTACTTATTGTTTTCTTCAAAGTAGTTGCTCAGATTATCAGATATAGGCATACAAGACTGATCAAACAATTAAACATTAACTGTTCCTTTCAATAAACTAGTAGAAATTAGTAATACAATTATCTTAGCTATCTTGTGTGTTAAATGTATATTTTTTCCTTTCCTTCTTTCTTCCTTTCTTTCCTGAGCTCGAT
>NW_004955435.1:1129601-1214352 GCF_000276665.1 Chinchilla lanigera
CTTTTTTCTTTTCTTTCTTTCTTTCTTTCTTTCTTTCTTTCTTTCTTTCTTTCTTTCTTTCTTTCTTTCTTTCTTTCTTTCTTTCCTTCTTTCTCCTTTCCTTCATCCCAGTTGTTCTTTCCTATGAATCAGTTTATTTCCCTTTCACAATATCTATTAGACCTTTCAGATTTTATTCACACTTTCAGGTACTTACATAGGGAGACATTATCGCAGTTACACATGTGGGTCTGATTTGTTTCACTTTATGAGTATGGTCTCTAGTTGCAACCATTTACCTATAAAAGTCATGAGTTTACCTTTCTTTATAGCTGAATAATGCTCTGTAGTATAAAAACAGCACATCTTTTTTATCTTCTCCTCAGCTGATGGGCATTTGGGTTGTTCCAATGATTTTGTTATGACAAATTATGCTGCTATAAAAATGGGTGCACATATATTGCTGTGGTATTATGTTTTTAATTCTTCTCAGAAAATACTCAAAAGGGGAATAGCTGGGTTAAATGGGACCTCTACTCCTAATTTTTTGAGGAATCTCCAGACTGATTTCCAAAGTGGTTGCACTAGTCCACATTGCCACCAGCAGTGGAGAAGTGTTCCTTTTTCCCCACAGCCCCTCCAGCATTTGTTGTTGGTTGATTTCTTGATGGTAGCCATTCTTTCTGGGGTGAGAAGGAATCTCCACGTTGTTTTAATTTGCATCTCTCAAATGACCAATGATGTCCAGTGTTTTCTCACGTATTTGCCATTTGTATTTCTTCATCTGGGAAGTGCGTATTCATCTCAGATGCCCGTTTGTGGATTGGGTCTTTGAATTTGGGGGGTCTGAGTTTTTTCAAATCTTTATCTGTTCCAGATATAAGTCCTTTGTCTAAGGGACAGTTAGCTAAACTGTTTTCCCACTCTGCAGATTGTTCTTTCACTCTATTGGTAATTTCTTTTATAGTACAAAAGCTTTTTAATAGAATGAGATCCAAGTTGGTGATTCTTTGAAGTTTTTCTCATGTAGTTTGGGTTTTGTTCATGAAGACTATGCCTACTTGTATGTCTTCAAGATTTTGATCTACTTCCTCTTCCAGTAGATTTAGTGTTTCTGCTTTAATATTTAGATCTTTGATCCATTTTGACTTTAGTTTAGTGCGTGGTGATAGACATACATCTAGTAGCATGTGGAGAGCCAGCTTTTCCAGCACCATTTATTAAAGAGGCTGTCTTTCTTCCCATGAACATGTTTGGCCCCTTTATCAAAGATAAGGTGCCTGAGTGTGCTTTAGCTATATCTGCATCTTCTAATCTGTTCCATGGTCATCAGGTTTAATTTTTTTAATACCATTCTGATTTTATCACAGTAGCTTTGTAGTATAATTTCAAACCAGGGATTGTGATGCCTCCTGACTTGGCTTTGTTGCCCAGGATTGCCTTTGCTATTCTAGGTCTCTTCTTGTTCCAGATCAATTTTGGAAGTGTTTTCTCTAGCTTTGTGAGGTATGCCAATGGTATGTTGATCGGGATTGCATTAAATCTATGTAACAATTTTAGAAGTATGGCTATTTTCACTATGTTGGTTCTTCCTATCCCTGAGAAAGGATAACTTTCCATTTTCTGATATACTCTTCAATCTCCTCTTTCAGAGTATTGTAATTTTCAATGTATAAATATTTTACTTCCTTTGTTAAATTGATTCCTAAGTATTTCCTTCTTTTAGATGCTATTATTAAAGGTGTGGTATCCCTAATTTCTCTCACAGTGTGTTTGTTGCTTGGGTACAGGAATGCTATTGATTTTTGAGTGCTGAGTTTGTATCCAGCTATGCAACAGAACTTGTTACTAAATCCATGAGCCTTTTGGTGGAGCTTTTGGGGTCTTCTATGTAGAGTCCATGTGAATGGCAAACAATGATAATTTCACTTCTTCCTTTCTTATCCTCGTTCCTTGGTTTGAGGATTTTTTCATCTATGTTCATTAGGGAGTTTGGCCTGTAGTTCACTTTTTTGGTTGTATCTTTCTCTGGTCTTGGTATCAGGATAATACTTGCCTCCAGGAAAGAGTTAGGGAGTAATGCTTCCCTTTCAATTTCATTAAAGTGTTTGAAGAGTATTGGCATTAGATCGTCTCTAAATTTCTTGTAGAATTCAGCTGTGAATCCATCATGACCTGGGCTTCTCTTTGTTGGTAAATTTTTAATGACGCTTTCCATCTCATTAACTGATATTGGCTTATTGAGAATTTTTATATATTCTTGATTCAGCTTTGGAAGTTCGTACGTTTCTAGGAATCTGGTCATCTCTTCTGTGTTCCCATCCTATGAGAGTAAAGATTTTCAAAGTATTTATTGATGATCTTCTGAATTTCCACAGGATCTGTAGTGACTTCACTCTTATTATTCCTTAATGCATGAATTTGAGTCTTTTCCTTCTTTTTTTGATTAGGTTGGCTAAGGGTTTATCAATTTTACTTATTTTCTGAAAGAACCAACTCTTTGATTCATTTATTCTTCGTATTTTTCTTGGTTTTCATTGCGTTAATTTCCTCTCTGGTCAGATATTATGCATGGGAGAATTTCAATTCTTTTGCATTTGTTTAAACATGTTCTGTGGTCTAGCATATGATCTATTTTAGAGAACAGTTCATGTGCAGCTGAGAAGAATGTGTATTCTGATGATGTTGAGTGGGACAGTTTAAGAACATCCACTAAGGCCATTTGCTCACAGGTTTTATTCACTTCTGTTATTCTTTGCTGATTTTTATCTAGTTGATCTCTCTCTTTGTGATAATGTGATATTGAGGTCTCCTATTATAATTATGTTAATGCCTATTTTATTTTTCTGATTGATAATTGTCTTATATAGTTGGATGCTCCTGTATTTGGTGTATTTATATTTATGATTGTTATCCCTTCTTCTTGAAGTTTCCCCCTAACAAGTATGTAATGGCCTTCTTTATCTCTTTTGATCATTCTTGGTTTGAAGTTGACTTTGTCTACAAAAAAAATAGCTACTCCTGCTTTTTTTCTGGGTTCCAGTTGCATGCAAATTGATTTTTCAGTCTATGAACTTGATTTCCCAGTCTTTTGATTTTTCAGTCTATGAATTTCTTTTTGCACTAAATGTGTTTCTCGTATACAGCATGATATTGGATCTTGTTACTTGATCCACTCTGTCTGTCTGTTTCTTTTGATTGGTGAATTAAGGCCATTTTCATTGATGGTTATAACTGACATGTATTGGCTTATCTTGGTCATAGTATTTCCCTATTGTTGGTTCCCTGCTTTTCCCCCTCTGTTTGATTGCTTGCTCTTCCTGGTAGTTTCTGTTGTTCTTGGAATTGTGATCATTTTTATCTCTGTCTAGAATATCTCTTAGTACTCTTTGTAGCATTGGTTTGGTGTTCATAAATCTCTTTAGTTGTTCTTTGTCACTGAAGTATCTTATTTCTGGATTAATTTTGAAAGATAATTTTGCATTGTACATCAATCTGGGTTGGAAGTTGTTTTCTTTCAGAATCTGAAATACTTCGCCCCAAGGTCTTCTTGACCTGAGGGTTTGTGTTGAGAAGACTGCTGTGATTCTGATGGGCTTTCCTTTATAAATGATCTGTTTCTTTTATCTAACAGCTTTGAATATTCTGCTTTTGTGCCGAATTTCTGGAATCTTGATTATTATATGTCTCTTTGTAGTTTTATCTTGGTCATGTTTCTAAATTCCCCATTTATTTGTGTGTCAAAGTCCTTTTCCACACTTGGGAAGTTTTCTGCCGTTATTTCTGTGAAGATTTTTTTTTTTAATATCATTTGTGCTGTCTCCAGCTTCCTCATTGACCCCAGGCAGTCTTATGTTATTCTTCTTTGCTTTGTCTTGTAGCTATTGGCTTGGTTTTTCATGGTCTCTTGCTAATTTATGATATCTTTCTTTTCATTATCACGAGCTGTAATTCTGTCTTCAAAATCTGAAATCCTATCCTCTCCTTCATTCAACCTGTTGCATATATTTTCAATGGAGTTCTTAATCTCTTGGATTTCTATTTGGATCTGTTTCATGGATTCCATTCCTTTCCTAATCTGACATGATTTGTTTCCATCATTTTTCTAAGTTTGTCTATTCTTTTGTCTGTGTCTTCTCCAATATCTTTGATTTTAAGAATAATTTTTTTTGTACCTGAGAGATTATTTTCTCCATAGCCTTTTCCACTTGCTTTTTCACTTCTGCTGCTGTCATTTCAGAAAGTCCCAGTGTTTGATTTCCAATTTCATCTATCTTCTTGAGTTCTGGGCTTGTCCTGGGTGGGCTGGCTGTCTGGGGCTGCATTTGCTTCTGTATCTTCTCATTTTCCATTTTCTCTTTTATAGTTTGTCTTTTGTGTTGATACTTGCCAGTTTCTTATGATATATAGCTTTATCACTCGTACTTAGGTTCTCTTAGAGTATGTCTGTCTTCAGGGATATCTTCTAGATGTAGGTGGTTTCCTATAGCTATCCCAAGGCTGTAGCTTCCCAATTTTGTAAAGGATGCAAGACTACTATTTGTCTCAGCTCCCAATCTTTTGGTTCTGGGCTGTGGTGGTAATTATGGCCACATAGAGTCACAGTGTCATAATGCAGGGGAGAAAAACTGTTAATAACATGTAAGACATCCTGGTTAAAGTTGTACAGTTAGTAATAACAATAATTTCAAGTACAACTTAACTACTGATAAATGGTAGTAACCATTAACCTGTTACCTCTGACCACAGGGAAAAACTCTAAAATTATGTAACAAAATCAAACACATGCTGTTCACTTGTATGCAGTGATTTTCCCATTAGTCAGGTGATTTTACTCTTCTGTTGGGAGCAGGGGGTGGGTTAAGATGGTTAGGGGATGGGTTAAAGTGATGAGTGAGGTCAAATACAGTACAGTCAAGGCTGGAGATTAAAGGATGACCACTGAAGTTTTGGGAAACTAGAGGACAGAAGAGGAAAAGAATAAAATAGAATTCAAAGTAGTAGTCAGAAGGGGCAGAAACAACGTTTGCTCTCTTGAAAGTTTAAATTCAGAAGTAGTTGAGGAAAGAGAAAAAGTGGATCTATAGAAGGGAGTGAAAAAAAGGTAGGAAATGTAAACATAGAAAAGAAGAAAAGAGAAAGAGAAGGAAAATGAACAGGAGAGAAGAAAGAAAAAGGAGATGAGAGAAAGAAAGGAGAAAACAAAAGAAAAAAGGCCCAAAGCAAAAATAATTACCAAATACAGAAAAAAAAAGATGACATCCAATCAGAGAGGAGAGGGATAGCCAATCAGACAAACAAGGGAGAACGAAAGTAGTAGAATTCCTGTGATGTTTACAGTTCTGTGATAGTGTCTGTATTTAATCCCAGAAATGCGTTGGGTAGGGAGCTGATCTTGGCCTCTGGATGTGGGGCCTGGGGTTGGACTTCTGCTCCTCGCTGCTGCATCAGACTCTTCCATGCTTCTGGTCTTGCCAATTGCTCTGCCCTCCAAAGGCGTGTGTGTGCCCATGCACCTGGGACCAGGCTGCTGTCCTGTGTCTCAGGTCTTGGGGTCCTTGTCAGTCTACTTGACAAAGGCATGTGTCCTTACACTCCTCTCAAAGACTTCGCCGTCCCCAAGACAATGGAGGAAACACAGAGCGAGGATTCACTCTCTTCTAACCAGCCTGTGTCCCAGATGGAATGTACTCTCTTTATTTTTTAATTGAAATTTAAAGGTTAGCTTTACAGTCAAAACATTGCTTTACAAAGCATCTCATGGGTCAGCTCACTTTATACCCACTTCAGTGCAGCTATGCCGTATTTAGCAGTTTAATTCCTTTGCCTTTCAACATCCCTACTGATGCTTTCTTTTTCTTAGTTTGCATGCATTCGAAGTCCCTGTTTTTGACGTACAATTCTATGGGTTTTCACAAATGCCTACAGTCATGTATTCATTACCCAGTTCTACTCATTTTTGGACTCAGTAAGGTAAATTCGGGTCCTGATCTCCACCCAAACAGTCTGCCATCAAGAGACACCTGCTCATTATCTCTCATGGACACATCAAGTGCCTTTGATGAGACCTGTCAATGTTTTCCAAAGCCCTAAATTGAAAGTGGTCCTTCTTTTGTCTCCAAGCTTCAACTGCAAAGCTATTGAGTGGTATGCTACCAAGGCCTGAAACTTTGGAGAAATATACAATACAGCATATTATCTATACCTTTAATATCTTTTCATAGGTATAATATAAAGGAAAAAGGAAGGACTTATCTACATATATGGGTGTGAACATGTGATTCATCATTATTTTTTCTTTTATAATTCTGATATATTTATCAAATTATGATAATAACAGATTCCAAGATGTTTCTACAAGTATAATTTAGATTCTATGATTTATTGCTATTTTAACTATTAAAATTTGCAAATACAAAGGAATTTTATTCTACAAAAATAAAACCATTGATAGAGCCTGGTGTTATTATATGAATAAATGTCTTAAACATTTTAGTAGTGTTGTCTTGACCAATTCTTTCATTATACACTTCCTTTGTTAATTTAGGACATTTTCTGCTAATAATATTTTTCTGATTGTTTAATTTTGTCTTGGCTTCTATGACATGTTTTGAATCTGAATAATTACCACTCTTCATTTAATTTGTTCCCTTGGGGTAATAGAACACATGGCTGTAACACCTTATAAATCTCTTTTAAATTGATAAAAGTTTATCCCGTTCTGGCTTTTTAAAGGGATTAACAGAAGACGCTTGAAAACATTTCTGAAAGCCAACCTGCAACACACAGCTCCCAGATCTCAACACTTAAGCATTTTTGCTCTGCATTCAAGTTTGTCGATGTGATGTGTGGGCTCCTACTTTTGCAATTATTTTTAAATGTTGTTATTAAGGTCCATTGGGAAATTGTTCTCTGGTTCTTTCATTTTCTTATGTACTCCTTCTTTTATTTAGCTAAGATGCTTAAAGTATGTTTCTTTTGAGAAAAACATTTGCTTTTCATTAAGAAATGAAAAGAGATGGAGCATGCAGAAGGCTGGCAGAAGACAGAAAATAGTGCTCACAGAAGAGACAAGCTACTATGGTATACAAACTTCATTTTAGATGAGGATTAAAGTCAAAAGAATGGAATTAATATATTTTACCCCAAAAGCAAGCACAATTTTAACTCAGAAAAAATTAGCTATTTATTTCTAGTTTCAAGATAAAGTTGAAGTAAACTTTGAGAACTATGAAAAGATGGGACTTAAAAGAGCTTAATAATTTCATTCAGCTGTCTTCTGAATGGGATAAAATGTGTGACTTTTTATTCTTAATCGTCAAATTAAGACTAGCCCCAGTGTGATTAATGATTTTATTGTTTCGTCACCAAAGATGTACGTCTAGGATAGCAAACACCTAGCACAAACAACCCTACTCCGATGATGTCCCCATGGCAGACACCACCAATCGATCACAGTGCCCCTAATCCCATCCCATCCCTGTGGAAATTGCCAAATCTTTCTCATCTCAGGTCTGTTTGGTGTTTAGTGCCAAGCATTCAAAGGCAAGGTAAAATTACAACTTGTTAGTCATTGACCAGATAACTGCAAGTTCACCTCTCTGTGGTATCAAATGCAGGAAAATCACTCTTATGCCCATGTAGCTGGGTAGGCTGCATTATTTCTTGACCAACCCCAGTAAAACTCTTTCTAAATGTGTGTAATTTCCCATGGTTTATCACAGATGTTATTTCCACATACACAATATCATAAGGAACACAAAAACCTCTAGAAAGATCTACTACAGATATATTCTTTTAATATAGAGGATTTGGAGATTAAGTGATAAAGTCACTCAACAAAACAGTCAAATTCATACTATCTATTGTAATGAAACTCCCAGAAATGAGGATTATAAGTGGAATTAATAAACTGAAATAATTAGCAGGATTTACATTTACTGGGAGATATATAAAAAACAACAAATCAATCTACACTAAGTTCATTTAGCTTCAGTTTTACACCTCCTAGGACAGGAATTGTGTAGCCTACAAAACAATTTATATTTTATCTGTACCATCTAATTAATTAAATGGCCCCAGAGTACCAGACTCACAAATCTCGTTAATAGCTGAATGCTGAAATAAAGGCTGTTCACCCCTACTAGAATAATATTTGCATATCCCCACCTGTGATGAGTAATAAGTACCTGCCACAAATCAGAATTATGAATTTTGTACACCTAACAAAACCGCAGGGGAAATTATACCTCAGACATTCCATAATAATTGCAGCTAAGCTGTTTAGTGCCATCCACTTATTCTGCCTGAAGTGTTTAAAGCAGCAGCAGTTGTAAATGAATTCAGGCACATATTCAAGGGATTTTTTTTTTCAAAAAGTTTTTCTATCTTGCCATATGTAATTATCTTTATAGAAGTATTCAGCTGCAAGTTATAGCACATTCATATTTAAAGAAGCAAATTTTAAAAAAATAAGAGTTCCTTCCATCATTCTATAATGTGTGTATTAGAATTCTGTCATTGAAACTTTGGAACACACTAAGGCATTTTTTCAGGTATTGACACCCTAGACTAGGTTGCCGCACCCCAGGGTGAGTATCATGTGTTGACTGTAAAATGGTATTCAGACTAGGTAGTTCAGAACATTGTGGCAATATGATAGTGCAAACCTTGGACTAGTGACTACAGGTTCCACACTGACACAATGTGGCCCATTCCTAAAATTTCTCGTCTGAACTCCAGCAATAGGTTGTGGAGTCCATAGACTTCTAAAAAGGGTCTAGTTTGAGATCAGCACAATTCTGGGCTATTAACTGGCAAAAGTGGTGGTTCCAAAGGGTACATTTGATTTTGTTAGTAAGCTCCCATAGGGGAGAGGCCATGGTAGGGCCCAGCACAGAATGTCACACAAGAGAAAATGAAAAATGCCATAGTATTAGCTGCTAACAGCAATGACCAAGTTCTGGTTAACTATAGTACTGATTCAATGAGAAGTTACTTCAATAAGGAAAACAGATAACTTGTTTAGGAAATACAGGAGTTATTTAACAATTTTAGTGGTGGTGAAGTATACTGGTGACATATTACAAGACCCAATGTCAACTCTTTCCGAGGATTGCCCTTGCGATCCTGAGCAAGTCCGTGTCTCTGACATTGTTCTTTCTTCATTTAAAAATGTTATTAAAAGAAAAGTTTCATCCTTCTACTAACTGGCCAAAAAATTACCCACTGCTTGGAACGGTTGTGTGCTCACGTGTACACACCTTAGCATCCCACTGTGAGTGACTGTCACTACTTTATTTTCCCCATGAGAGCTTTGACTGATTGACGCATGGCTGCTTGCCTGGAACAAGCTTCTCTATTAGAGGTACTGCAAGCAGGAGCGAGGAGCACAGAGAGAAGCTGTGAAAGGAGTGCAATTCTCAAAGACAAGGAATGTCTTCCTACCTCTGTGTGTGTGTGTGTGTGTGTGTGTGTGTGTGTGTGCGTGTGTGTGTGTGTTAGCCCCCGTATATACCCAAACAGTCTAATTTTCTAGAAAAATGCTTTAAAAATAATTAGGATTTATATATTTTCAGCAGACTGGTAGTGCAGTGAGTCACCAAGAAGTGATTAAGTCAGGTTGTTTGAGGCTCCCTAAGGTGACAAGATGGTCTGTAGGCTTTAGAAAGAAAGCTTGTGTAGCCTATTACCATGATGAAGTGAAATTTAAAATTACATTTTATATTTGTAAAGGACTAACAGGCAAGGTCCCTATGGATTGTCAAATACTACATAAAATGCTATAAAAATCAGACCATAATCTTGCACTAACTTACACATTAGCCTCAGGCGGTAAAGATGGTTTTTATTAGAACCAGATTTTGTGAGGGGGAAAAGTTATGCACAGTTTATCCTGGCTTCTCAGGCACTCTGCCTCTTTCCCTGAGTTAACATGACGTATTCCTAGTGATTAAATAAACTTGTCTAGCAGCTCTTCTCACGCACTTGAAAGGAGGCAAAGTAAAGAAGGATTTACTCTGAAGAGAGGTCTTAATTCTACCACTGAAATGTGTCCCTATGTTATTCCAGTCACCGCTACAGAGCCCAAGAAAGACATGAAAAATTAAAGTTTTGCAGGAAGCCTCTTGAAAAGATTCCCTTGCACTTCATGTGATATTTCACTTATAACCTTGTAGCTTTGAAATCTGAAAGTAATAAATGTGAGAAGAATCCAGGAGACAGAGGAGAATCATTGTTTGCACCATGAGTGAACAAGGCCCGGGAAAATATAATTTATTCTCATGGTAGTGCTTAGTAGGGCTGGACAGACATCTCAATGAACTGGTCACTTGGTTCTTTAACTAACTTTGAATGGCTCACAGTCAGATCTACACCAGGCACCAGATTTAGAAATGAGCCCTGGACTCATTAGTCAAGCAGGGAACATACTGACGTCTGGTTTTCAGGTTCCTCGCATGAGTTAGTTCGGGTTTGCCGTAGCTTAAAAGCCAAATCTGAGGCAAACTGCTGACTCTTTAGATTTGGTTGATTTACCTTTCAACTGAATATCTGTAAATCTGGACAATTCCCAAAACTAGCTTGAACAGAAATTCAAAGTTCTGGTCTCCCTCAATGTATAGGCTATTCCAGTTGAAGACTAACCTTCCATGGGTGACACAGTTGTGATGTAGACAGTGGTGCCCAGTCTGAGTCCTGAGAATTCCAAGCAAGCAGGCCATTAGGAACTCCTGCAAGTCTGGCTTAGGACTATCTTGCTATCTGGCTGACCTCTATCCTAACACTCTACCCATCACTGGCTGTCTGACATCAGGTAGCTAATTTACCTCACCTAATCTTCAGGTTTCTGTTTTCTTTGTTTTAGTTTTTCACCTACAAAAATGACATTTGCCTTAACGTATTGTTGAGAAAATTAAAGAAGCTTTCATACGGCTTGCACTCCTTTTATAGATATGCCACAGCAGAGAAGCACCCCGGGAGTTAGGACCACACTGGCCAAAAAGAAAAATACTTTGCAAGAGGAATAAGAGATTAAGCATTGATTGCCAGAGAGAGGGGGTAGGGTGGGACTAATAAAATAAAGACAAAAAAAATCCCTTCCAAGACTTTGTGCTGCTTCCAGCTGTGGTTTTTGTGATCACCTGCAGTGGCGTCCCTCATCACTTTATGGACCTATCGTCATCAGGACCAGTAATGGATTCCTTGCTGCTAAACCTAGAGGTCTTTTCTGCTTCTTATTTATAAGACCTAAAGCTAATGTGCTTGGAGAGCTTCAGGTAGAATGAGCTCATGGTTTGGAGGGTTTGGAGAACTAACACCTTAGTAAATGATTGAACTTGGGAAACTCTTTGACTGTCCTGAGTTTCTTTGTTTTATCAGAAATGAAAGAACAAATGACCTTACACACAAAGTGTAGTCAGAAGTAAGGTCCCAGGATGCACAGAAACATCTTGCACCATGTTAGGAGTGCGAAACCCGGTGGAAGTTATCTTTGCCACTATATTGTTCTCTACCCTTTTATTATTCAAGCTCCACTAGGTTAAGCAATGTATTCATCTGTGCATCTAAAGTACTCAGCACAGTGTTTGAAACAAAGTTTATGTTTAGGGAATTCTTATTGGTTGAGTAAAAGACAACAGTTTGATGGTACAGCACACACCTCCAGAGATGAGGTTTGGTTTCGACATCAGTTTCCTTTTCATTTGAGCCCTTCAGACGTATTTCCCATTGGAGAGGAGTAACAGGTGAACAAGCAAGGAAAGCTTCCCCTGTACTTACAGCCACTTCCTTGCACTCACACTATTGCCTGAGCTCCTCCTCCTGACATGTCTGTGGGAGCATTAGATTCTCATATGAACCCAAACACTACTGGGAGCAGAGCATAGGAGGGGGTCTAGGTTTACTGATCTTAATAATAATATAAAATCTGATGGCCTGAGATTAAGCTGAGGTGCTGATTTATCTCTGTGGAGGGGCTTAAAATATAGATTAACAATAACAGAGAGGTTTGACTGAACAGAGACCAAAGTAAACCAATTGTTTGCATACTCACATCAAAACCTTACCAGCTAGTGGTGAGACAATTAAAGTACATCCGGTGGCAGAGTTTACAGCGATAAGTGAATTCATGTGCTTTAGTTGTGTAGCTGCATTTTGTGGCGGGCATTAAGTCAGAACGGACAGTCTTCTGGTTCGTGGTAGTTCTCATTATTTTATCCCCACTTCTATCTGTATATCTCATCTCACTGCACGCAGGGCTCAGTCACAGTTTCGGTAAACTAACCCTTATCAAAATGAGTAAAACAAAAATCACAGGAAAGTTCCTTTGCAAATTGGGAAACGCTCAATAGTGAAGCAGCAAAAGGCTCCAAGAGGGCAAACCAAAATAAAGCTGCATTTAGAAGAAAATACTAATTCCTATATAATCAAGGGTTATTTGCAACAAGTGACTTACATTCACCAAGCCTGCTGTGTACAATATGTGGTGACTGACTAGACAATGAAACCATGAAACCTTCAACACTGCTTTGCGCCTGGGTACCAAGCACCTTGCACCAAATGACACGATGTGACCACAAAGATCAGAAGCAGTTACCAAAGGCCACCACTTCATCAAATGTGTCTGCACTGAGCGCATACTGTTTGTGGCTAAACTTGCCGTTAGAGCTGAGAGTTCCTTTACTCAAAGAGCGGATCCTATCTATTGTTAAGGACCCTTGTTTCGAACTTTCAGAAGATGCTGCAGTTCAAAAAGTAGCATATGTTCCTCTAGCAGCTTAACCATGTGAATTGATAAGATAGCAGAGGAGACCAACATACCCTTCCTGCTAGCTTCCAACCCATGATGATACGGTCTATAAAATCTTGCTCAAAACTCTCTTATCTATGTCATACACAGACTTTTATTATATTGTTTCTTGTCTGATCAACTAGACTTGGGAGAAATACATTTTCTTATTAAATTTGACATTTTCTCCAGCACCTAACAGTATATTGCACCTAGTAGGCACTCACCAAAATATCTGTGGAATGGTATATGTGGTCTATAATTCTGATACATTATAAATGTCAAAATGATCTCCTTTTAGAGAAAAAGACCTTCACATGTTATTTAGATTCCATTTTAAGGGTTATTTTTGATTCTTCATAGATGAAGCGTAATGCTTTTTTTATTATCCTATATGAGTATTAGCTCTCCCCTGACAGTAAGACAGGCAGAGAGATGCCAGTGGTTGGCTCTTTCTTTTCTCCAAGCCATTATGCAGAGAATAAGCTCGGAGCAATGAGGTCATACACTTGTGTCTAACAAAGAAACAGGCTGCTTCTTAGACTTAAACATCTCAGACCATTCCCTATAATTAGTCAACAATTTCTGCTTGATTAAAATGTGGACAAGTTTCCATTTGCTTAATTTTTAATTAAAATTTTTGGATTAAGACTATCTAAGAAATTTTTTATGTCTCTCTTTTCCCTCAAAAACATTTTCCATCATAGATAAACCTGTAATTGGAATTTTAATTGTCATTTTCCAGCGATAAATACTCTCTACATGGACGTTAAAGCAAAGGCAACCCATATTTCCTACTATTCCGGCGCTCCTATTATTGTGATAGAGCCTCCACAGATCAGAGGGAATTTGGCCGGTAAAGGGAGCAAGTTGAATCATCTCAAAGCCCTGGAGCTTTAGGGCCTCTGGCTATTATGGCTGAGCAGCTATGAGTATGCAGAAATTGGTGCTTTGTCTGAGCTAATTCCCTGAGCCATCTGCACCACACAGAAAGAGGCAAACTCATTCAAATGAATATTTTAAAGTTCACTGTTGACAAGCTTTTTTGAAATTTAAATTTAATTTTTTGGATTTTATTTGTAACTTTTGAGGCTCCTTGATCCGAGCTGATCCGTGTTTCATTGGACTGACATTATTCTCTCCATCTGAGGAAAACCAGAGATTGTAGTTTATGAAATACGTAATAGTAAACAACAGAGATGAGCAATCAGGGCTGTTCCAAGTTCTTTTAAGATTTTATTATTTGTTCTATTAAAAATTTTGCAGCTGGGATAGTTATAGAGGAGATAGTGTTTTCTTCTTGATTTTTTAGTATTATGCACTTTAAACCATTATCATTTTCAGGTCATTACAGACATATGACAAATTAAAACTGATGTCTTTTCATAGATTGTTTAATAAACATGTATGTTGAACCATAACAATTTAAAACAATTCTCAAAATAGTAGTCTGTGTGAACTTTCTACATAGGCCCTCCAGACTGGATATATTTATGACAATGTAATGATTGCAGGACAGTATGTAATATTTATAAGCAGTGTTTACTAAGATCAATGGCTATTCAAGTATTTGCTTAGCAGATCTGGTAAAAGGTCAGTAGAAGGGGTGTGTGTATGTGTGCATACGTGACAGGGAGAGAGAGCGACAGAGACAGACAGAGACAGAGAAAGGGGCAGGCAGGCAGTGAGAGACAGAGACAGACAGTGAGAGACACAGAGACGGTGACAGACTGACCGTACTGCTGAGTACTATATGATTCTTCCCAATCTGCTTCTGCCTAATAACGAAGGGCCTGATCTGGCTACAACATGGTGACAACATACTTTGACCTACGATTTCTTAACTGCACTCTGACTGATATTTTGGGTTGCATAAGTTTTCTTTGTGGCTCGTCTCATGCATTATAGGATGTTTAGGAGCATTCTTGGCTTCTACCCATTAGATGCAAGATGGTAATATAAATACCTTCTCAATTTATGAAAAAAAAAAGCATTGCCAAATATTCTTTGGGTAAATGTTCTTCTTTCTAGTCTTTTTGGTTTGTTTGTTTTTTTCTAACTATTGAGTCAGAGTCCTACTTAACCTTCTATATTTCCCTATACTATCATGTTTATTGGTCAAGATTCAGTGCAGAAAAAAGAAAGCCCTCAGGAGTTTTGAGAACTCAGTATTCACAATACAATAGGAAAAAGTAGATGAGAGAAATTCGAGAAAGAGCCTAGAAATTTAAGCCTAGAGATTTAAGGGCATGACACTTCAAACTATGAACCAGAGAAAGAAGTTCCTACCACTGATGCTATGGTCAAGGCTGCCTCTCACACCTATAACGATCTTGACCAGACTGGGGAGCTGAGAGCTCAGATTCATTCTTCCCGAAGTTTTAGAACCAATGGAAGCAGCAGTATCTCCAACCATGCTTATGCCTCTTGTGCATATCACACATAAGTTGGGTCTTATTCACAAACAGACTTGTAGCTTCAAAGAAGCTTAGAAAATTGTGCTTATCACTTTCTAGCCCCTTAAATACATGTAGAAAATAAAGGTAGAGGTTTGGGAAGAGTTTCTGAGGACCACAACAGTATATCTAGCATGTCGTTCTGTAGCACGTCTGTTTGTTTCGGGTGTACTAAACCCTCTCCAAAAGTGTGTTCCAACTGCTTATTTATTAATTTAATCATGTCAGTCAATCTTGCAAGTGCTGTGCTTGTTGAATGACTATGGTGATAGGATTCTTATAAGTACCAATAACTCAGATTGATTTATTAAAACACCTTAGTACAGAAAGTAAAAAATTAAGTAGGTAGGTATTAGAGATGTTAAAACTAGACATAAATGTCTTTAAGTCTCTCTCTCTTTCTCTCTCTCTCTCTCTCCCTTTCCCTCTACCCACTTTTTCCTCTTCATCTCAACAGGCTTTTCGTAGAATAAGCTTCTGCACAGGGTGTGAAACTTCATTAATTACTGTATTATTTACAGGGAATAGTGTGTGAAAAGTCTGAAAATAAAGTATTTTCCACCCACCAAAGATTATAAAAGGCTATTGAGTTATAGACAAGAACCCTAATTTTTCTTGCTTTCTGTTTACTTCTTGGCTGAAGCACTGTGGCCTCAGAGGGGACGTTATGCCTGGCCCAATAGAAAGCCAGTGTCTCACTATACAGCTCATCAAGGAAGAACTGAGGTACTGCGGTGTTATCGTTTGAATCTAGAGTGGGTGATTCTGGGAGTAAGAGTATTTGATTATTAAATATGTACACTGGCTCGGCCCTGCCCTAATCCTGATAGCCTGGACTACTGATTTTGGGCTATTAGAATTTGTATAAATCTTACTATTTATGTCTTCCTCTGCACACACAAAATTGTGAACTGGAAGCTTCTGACATCTTGCTTCAGCCTTGCACTTGACATGTGCATGTGATTCATGAATGTTTGTGGACCAAATGTTGACAGTGAAAAAACAAAATAATTGATCACATGTAGGGATGAATATCTCCCTTACAAGCTGTAGCAGAGGGGCTACCTTTCTACTTTCCTGAAGCAACTGTGTGGAAAAGGAAATCTGACTTCGACAGAGGGTGATGGAGGGGTGGCTGATCCACTTTGACATGTTTCAATTTAAGCTTATCCTTCACTTGCTCTTTTGCTATAAGTCTATCTTCCTAGCTCTGGTACTCTTTATTGAATTTCAAATATATGAATGAATCACCATATAAAATGTAAGCTCTCACTTGAATAAAATTGCACAAACAAAATACTCCAGGAAAAATGAAGTAAATAAGTCTCTTCAGTGGTAACTATTTATAAGAACCCCTCCACCTTTAAAATGCTCTGATTTCAATAGCCTTAAGTGGTTTTTGCTGGAATTTCAGCGAGAAAGCCATATGATCTGTGAGAAGTGGCACTTTATCTTGGTTGGTTATGAAAACATTAAAAAACTTATAATGACTAAAAATTTTTTAAGTGAACGTACAAATTACTTCAGATTTCTCTTATTCTTTTACGGAGCAGAACGCACAGGGCAGAGATGAGTGAGTATGAGTATGATTAAAATCAATGAAAACCATTGCTGGAGTTAACACATGATAACAATATTGCAAGCCACGGTGGCACATAAAATGATATCACTCATAAATCCTCTGCCCTTTCTGATGCTTCTGTGAAAACACATGAAATCATTTTGACTGATTAACAAGCTATGGTCGGCAGGCACTGCTGACCCTGAAGTTATTGGTATTACCAAAAGTATCTAAAGCTATAAATCAGGATCAGTTTGCATTATTAGGATCAGGGAGATGCTTCATAGGAATAAAAAGAAAGACAACACTCTTTTAGGGTTATTTGTGATATGACTGTACAATATCACAGATTGTACGACATAAGAAAATGTATCATATTCGATTCCTGCAAATGAAATTACTGAAAATTAAATGAGGCAGCTTAGATTAAGTACAGTAAACAGCTCTCCACAGGTTAGGTTTTACTTTTTAGAAAGTCTTTTTATAGTTACTTAGCTAGTCGAGGTGGAACTCAACAAGGCTATGGATTTTCTACAGTTTATATTGTCACCTTATAGTTGGCTAAATCGCGTCTATCCTTGGGTTAAACTAATCAGCTTTGATAATGGGTCATGCAGTTATGGTAGAATGCTGAGAGAGAATGGAAAAAATCAGTAAAAACTCCATTCAATATGCATTTTTCTGTTTGGAACCAGGTAGTCACCAACAGATTTGTGTCACACTTACTGAAAGGTAAGAAGGGCCATTCCACCAACAACCATTTAGGGACCTCCCCGTAATACCATCAAAACTCTGCGTGGATAAAGAGCAGCTACCAACTACAGACTAGACAAGGAAAATCCCAGGATTGTGCACACCAACAGCACAGGTTATGAGGTGCCTGACATTAGTATTACTGTACCGACATCATTTTAGATAATATCTACACTTGGTAGACATATTGATAAACTTTAGATGCAAATTTACAAAAATGTTCATTAGATGTGTTGATACTCTACTATAGAAAGCTTTTAATTGCAAACACTAGAATTAGCTCACACTAAGTTAAGTAAAATGTTATATTTGGGGTTTTGTCTCAACAAGACTCAAGGAGGTGTAACTTTCTTCTACTTCTATCTATAGTTTTTGCTTTCAGTCAGCTTTCCAAGGTAGCTGGTTTAATTTGACAGTTTTCTGCCAGAACCTCCCCTGCTTATTAGGCATGTAATTATTGACACTTTGAATATATCCATTTATTTATCTGCCCAACAAGAGTAATAACATCTATGTTTCCTAGGCTTCCTAAATGAACCAATCACCAATATGAAAGTGTTTTGTATACCACAGGACATTGAAAAAATGTAAAAGATCTATTCTTCCCACTTTCAACTTTATAATCCTGATAGCTACACTCTAAAATTCCAAAAAATGGCTTTAGTGATGATACCATATGAGCTCAAAGAATTGAAGAAAAGAGAGGATAGCTGTCCATCGGGAACGGGGAGGTCAGGGGCTATGGGAACCTACACTGAAGGGGTGGCCACAACTTTAAAAGAGCTAAAACTAAAGAAGAGCTTTCTTTACATGATCTAAGCTGTGAAAAATTTAGGACACTGGCCAACTTGTATATGATTTAAAATACATATATATACATATGTGTACATGTACATATGTATGCTATATGTGATATATACATGTACCTACCAATAAAAAAGTGTAAAGAAGCTAAAAGCCCTCATTTGTCTTATTATCATCTTGGCTGTTTTGAAATATAACAGTGTCAAACATTTAATATTTCGATTGATTCTGATGGTGCGATGTCACAGGTTTTTCCCATTTTTCAGTACCTCTTCCAGAACTCAAAGTTGACACGTAGTCTGTCCCGAGGCACTGCTGTTACTGTGATTCACTCCCAAAGACTGATAGGTGCTCCTGCTCTGCCTTCACACCACAGATAAGCTTCCGCCAGGGCACAAGTTGCCCATTTTGGGTCAGTCAGCTATTCTCGCACTTTACAGAAAACAGCATTAGGAAGTCGAGGCCTGGCTCCAGGGGACCTAAGCTGGAGCCGATGACATTTCTGAAGGAGTACGTCACTACAGGCTGTACATCTGCCTCTTCCTCTGCTGTGCATCTGCCTTGTGCTTCATCTGCACACGGTTCTTGGCTTTGCTCTCCCTACCCGACAGCACCTCATTACTCATAACGAATGGGGAGCTCTCTGCTTCACGGCTTACTTCTTAAAAATGAAATCGTAGAACACTTAATAATGTAACAACTTGTTTATTCTGTTGTAAGGCCAGTGGGAATGCTTATGGAGGAAAAGTCACAGAAGAGAGAAGGAAAAATTTCCTTCAGGAAATGTCTGACAGATTTCCTCATCTCAATGATGTGTGTGATTTCTGCTTCGTTGCTAGTTTCAGACCTCTTGTCCCACAAAGGGCATCTCCGAAAGGTGCTCCACGTGTACTTGACAGTGAGCCAAGCCAGTGTGTGTGTGTGTGTGTGTGTGTGTGTAAAACACCTTCTATGTTACTTTTGCTGTAATTCAGGAAACAGGAAATTAAAACTATCTATTTTTAGTACTATTAGAGAATTTTGGGGGTTTTTGTTTGTTTTTCTTCCAGTACCAGGAATCAAACTCACGACCTTGTGCTTGCCAGGCAGGCGCTTTGCCGCTGAGCTAAAGCCCAGCCCCCTACTAGAGAATTTTGAATAGAGCAAAATCTAAAGAAATTACATCCAAATAAAAGATGTTCCTGAATAAACGGGGCCGACTTACCACTTTCCTGTCTGGGTAGTCTGCCATGGCTGGACAGAGACAGAATAAAAGTCAGGCCCACCAAAGGCCAAGGCACCTTTCTGGGATAAGGAGAAACAAGACAGTTAGTGGCACTGGGGATTGGCGGGCTGTCATATTAGAACTACAGGATCCCCACACGCAAGGCTAATTCTCTGCACTTGCTGACGGTTTCCAAAGGACAGTGGTGAGGATTTGGCTACAGCAACATGGAAGAGAACGTCTGGGCTGGAAGGCAAAGCAAGACTGCTGTTTTCTCACAGTTTTTAATCTGAAGAGATTTCAGGACCTACGAGAAAGATCTCCCCTAAAATATTTGACATAAGAAGTAAATTAACTAGCTGAGACTGCAGCATAATCCCAATCCAGGGTAATTCCTGTTTGGATTGAAGAGATTGTTCTCTTATATCAGTTGTTAAATGCTTAGTTCCCATGTGGGAAGCATTATTATTTTTGTTTATAAAGTTCTTTTACATAACATGTCTATTATACAATAAAAGAGATATTCCAAGAAACTAGAAAATGTAAATACTAAATAATAGAAAAAGCACTCATAGAAATAGATTCACATGTTGACCAAGGCATTGAGGTAATTATTGAGTGTGTTAGAGGAATGTATGTATACAAAAAAGTACAAAAATGGAGAATTTGAAATGGAAAAAGAAAAGAGGAATGAAATGGGCATTTTAAACTAGAACACATAAAACCTGAAATTAAAAATAAATTGCATGATGGAACTTCTAGGAGAATGCAGTAGCTGTACATTTCCATATTTTTTTTTTTTTTTTTGCACTGAGTACTGCCAAAAATCTCAGCCACTATGCAAGACACAAATATCAGATGGCTTGGGGAGGTGGAGAAGACAGGCTAGACCAGTTTAGCACCTGCAAGAACTGAAAAATGACAGAGTGGTAAGTTTCTTATTTTTCTTTTTGCTTCCTGCATTCTAAATTTAGAGCTACAGCAGCCAGTATCTGGAAAACACAGGTGCAAACAAAAAAAAAGCCATAGCAAATTTTGCTTTTTCTAGGCAAAAAAAAACCAAACAAACCAAAAGCTAGGAAAAGGGTAGCTGTTATGGTTGATACATTGTGTCAACTTGACGGGCCTAGAGGCTTGACTAAGATTCAGTAGCTCTGCATCTTGGGGTAAAGAGGACACGCCCTTGCTGCTCTAGAATGTTGTTCATTGTGTTAATTATTTAATGGTTTGCCTAATCTTTCATTCTTACATCTGGTAGTCTGACCAACTTCTATGAAGATAAAAATATGTAGTATAACAACCAGTGTTAATCCCTATCATTTCATTGTGAAACCCTGTATCATTCTTATTGTTTTTGCTGTGTTTTGTTGTTGTCTATATTGTTGGCATTTTGCTATTGTTCTTTTTGTAAAATTTTCTTTAAAAAAAAATTTAGAAGGTTAACTATATGACTAAGCAGGGAGCCAGGGTCTTTACTTTGTATTCATTCTGAGCCTGTGCAGGAGGAGGGCTTGGAGACCGTGTGGGTATAGAGGAGCCCCCCTTCACTGGGTGGGTAGGCTGCATACAATAAAAGGGAATTGAGAAAGGACTGATTACTGGTTCTTCTGAGGAGCTCGTCTTCCCTTCAGCATGGTCGTGTCTCCTGGCTTCTGGTCAGACTGTTCAGCCTCTGCCTAAAACTCTTCAGCCTTCTGTTGTAGACTCTTAGGCCTTTGTCATAGATTGCCAGCATTCCATCACAAACACATCAGCCTTCTAATACCGACTTCCACAAACACTGCAGTGAGCGCCAGGCCTTAGACCGGGCTCTTCAGCCTCCAGCCTGCGGACACCCTCTGCACGCGTCCTCATCCAGCTCCGTGGCTGACCACTGTAAGCCACGCTTACCATTCCTTACACATTTACATATCTCATGTTGTATCTGTTACTCTAGCGAACCCTGACTGATACAGTAGTCCAGCAAGGCAGTTACCACCCTACTGCTACCAAACACCACACAGAGAACTGCGTAGACCTCGTGGTGAAGGAGAGTTCCCATCGCATCCCTAAGACTGTCAGTCAAGCCCCACAATAGAACTTGGATTTCTAGATCAGTAGAAATGTGCCATCTAACCCCTGCTGCCCAAACCATTGCCTCCCTGCAGGGCCATCAGAAAAAAACAAGATTTAAGCAATATGTAGACTCTCATGGTGTAATGCAAAAATGGGCATGTTCCCATTAAAAAAATTTCATAGTACCAAACAGAGCAGAATGAATAAACATTCTATTCAATAAATATCAGCAGTTAAGTAACAGATTCTAGAATTATCTGACAAACACTTTTAAATGATGATTTTGAGTAGAGAAAAAATAGTTTCACTCAGACATTATAACACATTTGAAACAAACCAATAAAAATATGCAAAGCTGGGGGGGGTGTTAAAAAAAAGGCAGAAGATAAAAATATAACAAATAAGTAGTCTCGACAGCAGAATAGAGGGGTCAGAGGACAGACTTGGGGTGCTAAATGTTGAATAATAGTAGCCAACTGGGCAATAGGGAGTACATAGAGAGGTAAAAGAACAGAGCTTCACAGACCCGCAAGGTTAAACAAAATGTGTAAATTTTGTGTTCGGGAGTGGAGGAAAAAGAGGGTGGAACACTGGAAGATGCTCACAGAAATAACCTCCGAAGCTCTGTGCACTTCTAGAGATGCACGTTCCTAGGCCCAGGAGGCTGACTGAACCTCAAAGGGTGAACCCAGCAGTGTCCGTGTCAAGACACGTTGCCCTTAAAGTTCTGAAAATTAAGACAAGACAGTGTCTTGAGAGAAGTACAGAAAAATGAATTTACCTTAGAAAAAAACAAGAAAAGATCTGAACAACAGTGAAATCCACTCCAAAACCACGGAAGCCAGAAACAAGTCGTAGCACAATACTTTTTAAGTGTTGTCAGAAGGCTCTTAACTCAGAATCATGCTCCTATCAGACAAAGTGCTAGAAATAAAGGAGAACTCCAGACTTTCTTGACTAAAAGAAAGCTAGGAGATTACATCCCCTGCAAACCCATGAGAAAGGAATGGCTAAAATAAGTTCTGCCAAGAGAAAAATAAAATAAAAAGGAGTGTTGCAATATCAGGAAGTAAGATTATAAGCAAAAGGAGTACACTTTTAGATTTTCCTTTTATTATTTAACTTAATGATTGAAGCAAAAAAATCATAATGCTGGCAAAAGTAGCTCTACTTTAGTGTGGAACAAATATTTCAGAAAGTTATGGGAGGAAGAGGGGCGTACAAAGGAGTGCAAAGGGAGGAGCAGTTTCCATTCTTAACTCAGGCCGGTACAGGGCAGCATCGGCAGGCTGCCGCAGGTCGTGGGGACAACCACTAACAAAGCTATACAACAGACTCCAAAGGACTGGTACTGAAGAAATGGAACCCTAAACAGTTTACAAGGAATTTTTCAGGAAGGCAGAAACAGTGTACTAACATCCTTCACTGGTAAGTTCCACAGTACACCTTTTTTTATTACCAATATATAGTAGTCTAATTGAAACGTAGCTTACATAGTTCACTGAAAAAGCATCTTAGTATAAACATGACTTACACATAAAACAAATACCTTGATGCTCTAGTTCTGGGATTCTCGGTTTATCTAAAACACTGAGATGCACCTCTGCAGTACTTGCTTCACGTTTCCCTGTCCCTTGGTCTGCACACATCGCACGTGAAGATCCACCCCTTTTCAGAGTGAGAGCAGCTAATATATCATGTAGTCCGTTTTCTTTCTTACCAAAACCCTGCAGTGCAACCTGTGCAGACTTTGGCAGTTTTTCCCCTCAGATTCGTAAAGCTCAGGCCACATGGAATATATACTGCCCGGGCCCTGTAAGGTATGCTGTCTTCTGGCTGGCAAAGTATTCTCACACTTTACAATTTCTTTCTGACGATAGATGTCAGCATAAACCCAACATCAAATATCAACATAATTATGGGAAAAAATTACAAAATAAAATTCCTTATGATCAAAGTCACAAAATTTCTAAATGGTATGGGAGAACAGTTTAAAAATCACTTTCAAGCCACATAAAATGGTTAAATCAGTCTGACCCAGTGGTTTTTTTCTCTATGAATTCAAAGTAATTCCAGCATTTAAAAAACTCAGTAAGTACGCCAAGTGTGGTGGCAAATGCCTATAATCCCAGCATTCAGGAGGCTGAGGCAGGAGGATCCCCATGAATTTGAGGCCAGCCAGGGCTACATAGTGAGATCAATCAAGGTTGAATTACATACTGATGCCCTGTCTCAAAAAAACAAGCAAACAAATAAAAAACCTCAGTAAGTATAATTCACTAAAAATAAAATAAAAGTATGTAATGGTCTTGTTTAATGCAGGAAAAGCATTTACAAACATTCAAATAAAGCAAAATGTATTCATTATAAATTTTAAATATCTACTAAAATCTTATACGTGGTGACATAGTTAATGATAAAGTGTTGAGAGTCTTGTCCCAAGGGCCATTAACTTAGTAAATATTTTCACTTTCACTACTGCTGCCCGTAGTTACACTGGAGGTTCTAGCCAGTGATGAAGGCCAGGAAGGAAAGTATATAGCACCAACACAGGAAAGGAAGCAGGTGTCTTTAGTCACACTTTATATAGTTATAGACAAAAACATGAAAAAATTCACAAACAACTAGAAATTAGCAAGGTTGTAGGACAAGACCAGCATAGCGAATCTCTTTATACTAGCACAAAATAATGACTAATGAGCTAAACAATTTCTACAAAAGCATAAAAATCATTGAATGTCTAAAATCCATTTTATCAAAAGATATCTACTGTCTTTACCCTGACTCCTACACAACATTCTTGAGAAAATTTATCTGTGGAGCAAAAGGAATCCAGCTTGCTTCACCTGTAAAAAATAAAGGCTACTTTTAATATTTATATGAGAATGAAAATGAACTAGGAAAAAACCACAAAACAAATGAACAAAACCCCGGAATGTTAGTATTACTGATTTTGACATCATAAATGTAAAAATTATTGTTGACAGAGACAATAAATGGATGTAATAACAAAAGGAAAGAGGGAAAACTAGTTTTTAAATTATTTTGTGGTAGTTAGCATGCTGTTACTGTAATATAATATTGGATCTAACCAACTTCAAGAGAGGAAAGGTTTATTTTGTCTCAGAGCTTTAGACTTAGCCCATGGTAGGTGGGCCTATTGTCTCTGGACTTACAGTGAGCAGATTGTAAGGTGGAGCACAAGGTGAAGCAAGCTTACATCTCACGGAGCACAGGAAGCCAAAGAGAGAGAGGACAATTGTATCATTTTGAAATCCTACAAACTGCGCTCCTGATGATGACAAATGTCGTCTCTGCCTCTCAGGAGAGCCAAACCTAAGAGTCACCCTTTAATGCATGGTCTCGGGGACATTTCACACGGGGACTATAGCAGATACCGAGTGTGTGAGCAATGAACAAGGCTGAAGAAACATAAACTTTAATTATGTTGTCTGAGGGTAAAGATGAGCGGTAGAAAAACAATACTTATAAAGTAGCACAGGTAACTGACAGTTAAAGAAAGTAGAGGGTGGTATACGTGAATAAATTTTTTATTATGAGAGTAAGTAAACAGACACGGCTAAATCTGGAAAACAAAAGGTGAGGGAATGAGAAGGAAAGCCCCAGTGACAACAGTTGTAGGAGTTTCTCTTGGCACCAGGCCCGGTGGAGGGCAGCGGTAGGATTACGAGGCTGTCGGTGTTTCTCAGCTCGTTCTAATCGCTTGAGCATCTTACAGGGACACAGTTTTAAAAATGTAATTTAGAAATTAAAGGTACAAAGAACTTGAATTATAATTGATATTCAGATGGAAAGTATGCATTAAGATGAGCTATATCAGTTAAAAATGCAAAGATCATATCAAAGTTATAGCATCTTTCGATATGGAGGAAGGGAATTCTGACATTTAAGAAGTATTGCATAGTTATTCATAATTTAGAATTTTTATTTTTTGGGAGAATGGATTTATTGTTTTAATCAAAATGATAAATATTTCTTCCAAAATCAATATAAATTCATAGAGTAAAATGTGTACTTTAATCCCTCTCTCCATTGCAAATATTCTCCTTAACCATCAGTCCTATAACCTGTAATGATGCAAGGTTGAATGCATGAATGGTCAGGTAGAAAATTTTTAAAAAGACATCAAAGTATGCTCTTAAATTTGTTTATTTGAATGTATCAAAGGACATTTCGTAAGAAATAAGAGCAGCACACTTTGTCAGAGCTAAATCTTGGAAACAACCCAAATGTCCATTAACTGAGAAATGGATAAAATTGGTGTAGTATTTTTATATAATGGAGTATTACTCAGCTATAAAGAGGGATAAACTAGAGGCTTTTATTTTTATTTTTGTTTTGTTCTAGTACTGGGAATCAAACTCACAACCTTGTGCTTGCCAGGAAGGCGCTGTGCCACCTGGTTAAATCCCCAGCCCCAGAGGCTTTTATAGGTAAATGGATGCAACCAGAGACCATACTCATGAATGAAATAAATCACACTTACATGCGTAAACATCATAGTGTATCCCTAGTGTAAGATAAAAGACTAAATAAGATCCAAAATGTACAATAGATATTGTGCAAGTGAAAGAAACTGCTCAAAAGGGATGTCCTGGGATGAGGGAAAGGATAAAAGAGGGAAGGGAAAAGGAAAAAACAAAACAAAAAAAAATATATATATATAAAAGATAGGTAAGATAATTATACTACTAATTTCTATTAGTTCATTAAAAAGAATGGTTTGTTCTTACATTGTTTGATCAATTTTGCATCCCTATATCTTACAATCTGAGCCACTACTTTAAAGATAACAATATTCAATACAGTAACCATTGTTGATTTCCTGTTATCCTGTTTTGAAATTCTGTATCACTTTTTTCTCTTTAAAATAAAAAGAACATTATCAAACCGAAGGATGGTATTTTATTGTAGAGCCTTCCTAATCAAGCTGTGGAAACCACTGCATTTTAGTTGCCATTTTTAACTACAAGTTTCAAGGTTAGATAGTATCAGCTGATCTCTGGGATGACGGCACTCTGCACGTGTTACCAGCTTCCATCTCCACCTCTAAAATAATATTTAATATAAATAAAATGTACCATTAAGGTTACTTTTAGTTTTTAATTTTAGAGGGAAATGAATGAAAACATATTAGCGAACACACAGACATAACCAAAAAACCACAAAAAAGATAGAAGCAATACAGAATTTCAGACAAGGTGATAGCAAATTAAGAATGGTTGTTATATTACACATTGGTACTTTCCAATTGGTTACTCAGTTAAACAAATACAGGCATGTAAAATTGATTAAACTATTAAACATTAACTGTTACTTTCCATGAAGCAGTAGAAGTTAGTAGTACAATTATCTTGTTTTCTTTAAATGATTATTGTTCCAACTCTTTTACAGTGGTTTCTCTTTGGGCAGTTATTTTGACTCTTGAGTTTTCATAGTCATTGGCCATCCTCTGTGTAGAAAATATAGGGACTTTGAGTTTTGTCTTTCATATGAAATACAGAAATGCGTTTGAGAATACCGTTGGCTGTTGTTTTACCTGATCACTTGCTTAACAGTCTGGGTTACACTTTCCCTCAGATCCTTACAGAAATTGTTCCATGGTCTTCTGACACTGAATGTGGCATGGAAAAGGTCTGAAGCCAGCCTGAACATTTCCTGCTTTAATTTAATGTGTCATCTGTGTCAGAATGGCTGAAACCTTCTTCAATGTTGGACTTCAGTGACAATCAAAATTTGACTCAGAGTGGGCGAGTATCAGACAAATATTTGTCTTTGCGAAGGTGACCTTTTTTATTCATTTTTTAAATCAGCTACTTTTCCTCCACTCACACACTCACTTTTCCTTCCATCTAAATTAAACCATTAAAGTATATGAAATGTTTGAAATGCCATCCTTTATTGTATGAAGTACAAGGAGAAAAGGGAGCAGCAGCTACTAGTAGAAATGAACATCAGCAGAGAACTGTGCAAGTAGAGCCTAGTAGAATATAGTACTCCTAGGGAGCATGGTAAACTTAGACATAAACATATAAATTAGTCACTGCATTCATCCATTACAGGCTCTTAAAAGCACAACCTTTGTAGCCTTTCATCTGGAATGTGCATGAAACTTGTCTAATTTGAAGATATATTGTTGCCTCTGACTATTATCCAGCAGTCAAGAGAATTTCAATAGAGAATTAAAGCTAATCTACCTAGGTTTCTTGAAAAGAAAAAGTGCAAGTTTCTCACTATATACCGGATGGCTTACTTAACCATTTACTTAAACCATTGAAATTAATGGGGCTGGTCTTTTGTTTAAGAAAACTTCTTTAATGTTTACGGTTTAGCATGCTATCTTACACTGACCAGCCATTTGTGACACAGATTTAGTGCAAAATTGCCAGTTATTTTAATTTATGAATTGCTAGTACTAGCTGAATGTGTGGCACAGCTGTTACTCAATATTAGAAGGCCATTTTTAACATAATTTTTCTGCATGGTTAAAGACTATTGTAGAAATAGAGCTTAAAAATCAGTTCCACAAGCTGTTTTGCATACTTACGGTTACACTATGACACTTAAAAAAGGCAATATGAAGGTATAAGATATGTATTGATCTTTAACTTCTCCTCTAAAGAGCAATTTTGCATTCTAAAATGCAGGGAACATAATTCCCTTTTTCTTCTTGAAATATTTGTCATAGATTCAGAGCAACAAAAACACATCGCATGTCTACTCCGTCCCGGGCACTCCATGCTGTGTGGACACTGAGGACAAGCTTGAAGCCTTGGAAGTCCCATGGAAGGAGGTTGAATTCATAAAATCACAGAAAATGTTTAGACAGAGAGGTGAGTCTAGTTGAATCCCTTTATTTTAAAAAGTAGAGAGGGCTGGGGATTTAGCTCAGTGGCAAAGTGCCTGCCTGGCAAGCGCAAGGTCGTGAGTTCAGTTCCTGGTACCGGAGAAACCCCCCCCCAAAAAAATAAATAAAATAAAAAAATAAAAAAAAATAAAAAGTAGAACTATTTTTTCCATACTATGGAAGGCCTAATACAATTTGTAAACATAGAGCAAAGCAAATGGCTTAGTGAGTCTTTTCTTCAATAAGTAGAAAAAGACATAACTTGAGAACCCACCAGGAGAGCACCCTGTCTCCTTTATTACTTTACAGTTAAGTTTCTACATTTGTATCTTACGATAATGTTAATCAGAGCTTGATGCAACCACTGTTTCAGGAAGGAACACCAGTGTTCCCTGTAGAACAGGCTGGTGACGGTACCAACTAAATCGAGGCAATGTTTCACATCGGAAAACCTCCTAGCAACTTTTGTGGATTCCAGAAAAAGCCAGATTTGAGTTTGGCTTCTTCATTTACTGGGATTTTCTTAGGAATGTCTGCTCCAGTACTGAGTCAAGGAGGTGATTTCCCATTGCTCTGTTGTTGTATGTTTGTTTCTGTTTTACAGAGAAAGAGCATAGTTTCTAAGATTCCAAGAGAGCTAAAATGGGGTGGTTTCCTCCAGGGCCTCAATTCTGTTGTTTGTAATTTGAGTAAAAACAAGGGACCTAGCTCCTTCACTGGAAAAATATCTATTGCGTCTCTCCATGAAGCTTGCTTGTTGAGAGCTAAACATAAGTAGACTTGTGTCATTTGAACTGCGAGCTTTAAAAGGGCTGGGAAGAGAATTCTCATTTTACAAAACAATAATGTGATGGGCAGCAATAATAAGCATTTGGCAAAACACAAAAATGGACAAGCTTTTATAACTATGTTTTTTAGTTTCTCTTAGACATTTCAAGGATAAAGAAATCATTCTGTTCAGAGGTATCATTAGTCATAAGCTCTCTTGGCCTTGTTTCTAGGACAGTGCAAATTCCTCTCTTTTCTTCAAAAGCAGTGGGAGTTACTGTTTACCAGAATCCCTTTCCCCCTACCTTTCAAAGTTGCACTTCAAAGATGCTACTCTGAATGAAAATAATAACGAGGTGGATAAAGAAATGGGTAACAATGTGCATTCAGTCCATAATTCTTTACTCTTCTAATAAATATTTTCTGATCACTCACTATTCAGTAGGCACATTCAATATCAGTGGGTTAAAGTATTTATCCTACACTCAAGTAGCTCCTTGCCCAGTCTCTAGCAGGTAGATGAAATGAGCTCCAAGCAACTGACACTTTTATAAAGTAATGCTTTGTTTTAGGGTGGTTGAAATAGCCCAGCCTACAGCTCTGTGTCTTGCTTCTATATGACTTTCATAGTATGAACCCTAAAACAGTGACATGTATTAAACCAAGAGGTTTTGAGGAGTTGTTCTTTGTTACAAGTCCTGTAAGTTGCTGGACAGGTTATGGTTCTGGCATATTCGAAATGAGGATAGCTAGAAGTGTGCTAAGTTTGTAATAATACCTAAGTGGCTCAAATGTGAATGGACTCACTTCCGGGAGGCCTCTCTGAGAATGAGATTGCTCCAAAAAGGCTCTATGCAAATCTTCAATTCCAAATTCATTTTAAAGTCAAGAAAAAAGTTACTTTTGTCATTGCTGTCAGATACATACTCCTTCACCAAGCCTTGGCAGAGACTCAAAAATCTTAATTAAGGCCTCACAGGAGAGCATGTCCAAATTAGGCAATGTCTGCATGGTGAGATTTCCTGCCCTGTTGGGTTCTAATTCACATCAATGTGTTAGGCTACTTCAGTAGCAGAGGATGAAAATTTCATACCTTTGGCCCCTAATTAAGTGTTTTAGGCAGACAGCAAAGTAAGATAGTTTTTTTTAAAAAATCACTTCATAACCACAAGAGAGAAATTGTCACTTCTCAAAAGTCTAGAAGGAAGACTGCCAGCTCTCAGTTTTTGAGTGCGAAAGAAACAAAATCAATGAGAAAAGATTCTGAAATTAGTGTTCAGTGAAATGTACTGATTAGCACCAAAAAATGTAATATACTATCAAGTAACATTTCAGCCTGAAGGATGATTTCACTAGAGAGGTTCCTAAAGCAAAGAGTAAAACAGTCACGTTTTTTTTTTAAAAAAAAACCTTTAACTGTGATAAGAAATTGATCTGGAAGTTCACCCTCTCCCTGGAATTCTCAACGCAGCAGAAGCAGTCCTGTGCCCCATTTGCTGAGGTGTCATTCCAACACCAGTGGTGTCATCATCTTTCCAAACGCTGCATGCACCTTCCAACATCAGTTATTCAAATGTCCCATCTTGGCGTGCAGCTCCTCAGTTCAGCAATTCCAGTGCTGGTCTTTGTTTTGTTTTGCTGTCAAGCATTCTACTATGATGTGCTCTTTACTGAAGCATTCGCACATTACTGCGCCCAGGACAAGGCAGTTTTGTAGACATAGGAACAAGCTTTGGACTTTAAACTCTTTCCTGTTCTACAGTGCTTAATTTTTCATTTACGTGACACCTTACTGAGCAGTAGTCCACCCAGTTAACAATACATTGGGCAACAATAAACATTTTACCGGATAGATAATCCCCACAATTTAAAAGTTTTATTTTTGGTGTGGACCTGAATAAAAGTAGAATTGTTACCATGCTGTAGATGCACATTTTTAATAATGCACTCTATAATCAGTGTCAGATAAACGACCCAGAGTTTAATAGGCACTCCAGACATTAATTGCCATTTATTCTAAACTCTGTAGATTCTCATAAAGGTGTTTTATGGGCAGAAGCTTTATTTTTTTAAGAAGATATATTACATAGATTTCATCAGCACATAAAAATGTTATCTTGGGAACACTGCAAGATTCATATATTTCTAAATTACAGCACATTCCTGTCACTTTCGTATGAGATCATTCTAATTTTCTAAAAAAATATAATGGTCTGGGTTGGGTCATGTTTCATACTTTATTCTATTTGAATTAATGGTGTTATTTTCTTGGAACTTGATTGTACACTTGCCTCACATTCTGTGAGGTACTTCACAAGAGGCAGCAACATAATAAAGAAGGAAAATGTTATTTACTCGCTTTCCCAATTCTCAGGAGCTTGGTGTAAATTCTATCCAATAAAGTGTGTTTAGTTTGTTTCTGTATTCCTTTAAGGCTCAATATACAGAAGCAGGCAGCAGGAGTGCTCAGAGTTGCAGGCTTTGTAGGCTTTTACTCCCGAGCACCTGCAGCGCTTGCCCTTGATCTGGGAAACAAACGTATTCTCAGCTCTGGAACTCCTTGATCCCAGAGACAAAACTGTCTCTACTATGGAACTTCAGCTTTAGGAGTTCAGCTTTGCCTCTCTGGCCCCAGGAGAGACTGATAATATCACATAGCAAGGACTCAAGCGAGTTGAGCACAATAAATATTTTCTCAGAGCAACTCTATGCATTAAACGAGAAGTAGGCCCCAAACAAAAGCTCTTGTTTCTAGAAATATTAAATTTGGCTTCTAGCAACCAAACCTGAGCTTAAAGGGAGGCTAATAGCTGATCACATTTTTGGAGGAAATGACCACATAATCCAAGGGGTCAAGAAAGAAGAGAAGAACTGGCGCCCAAGCAGAGAATGGGCGAGAGCTGGGTTTTCTTGGTACACATTTCGGCTTTTAGTCAGCAGTGGAAACACTGTGGAGTCTGGCATCAAGACCAGCACGCCAGCATCTCAGGTGATGGTCCCTGAAAATATCGATATTTATGGATCTGAGATTGTCGTCAGGGGAGAGAAGAGAGCATTCCAGTACTCTCCGTCTTTGTTTCAGTTTGGGGGTCCTAAGATAATTTCAAGCCAAGATTTCAAAGATCTACGAGCTGTGCAAAGCCACCCACAATCCTGCAAATAACCAATGAGAAGTTAGGAGTTCGCTTGCTAAGATTAGGGAGATCCGTGGGAATAGTGAAACTTGGTCGTCTTCAGCAACCCCAGCTCAGTAACATGAGCAATTTGGGTTTTAGGTTATTAATTTTATGGAGCCCAGGCATCAGCAGAAGAGTGCTGACTTTTAGGCTTCAAGTAAAATATAGTCTAAGAGAACTCTACAGGTTTCTGCTGCTCTTCCATGAGGTTCTGGGGAAGACAGGGTCGCTCACATTGTCAAATATTCACCCCCATTCAAGCTATACTATTCCATATTAAACTAGAAAGAGAATTTAGACATTTTGTCTTTTTAATCTAGAAAAACAATCATAATTATAATTGAACAACAATAAAAGTAAATAAATAAAAACACCCCCTATCAGACAACAAACAATGTCTAACAAAGAGCAATCATTCTTAGATCACACTGCAGCGGGAAGAATTTAGTGACTGTATGAGGGCACAGGAGGGCTTATGTTTGAGGAAGACAAACCCTTCATGGTGACGGGGCACCGGCTGTCATTTACACAGGTCTGGGTCCCGCTCTGGACACACTGTGTCTGCCTATGTGAGACACTAGAGCGTATACAGATCCCACATCCACAGACACAACCACTTATGGGTTAAACATACTTGAAAAAAATTGAAACTTTAGAAAGGTCCAAAACACACACCTTGAGTGTGTCGTTGCCTCGCCCTGCCCGGAACCCACATGAGTGAGGTGACTCGTGCGGATGTGCATCTTGCTCTGATCTCCTCAGTCCTTCTCCAGGGCTTTTGTTAGCACATTGCCAACCTCCCCTCCATCTCTGTACCTGGGCTCACAGTGGTGGACTCTGCATTAAATACATACAGGCACCCTTTTTCATCATTCCCTAAGCAATCTCTTATATTGTATTAAGTATTGCAAATCATCTGGAGGTGACTTAAGGTGTAATCTGCATAGGCTATATGCAAATACCACCACAGGTTATGTAAAGGACTGGAGCACTAGCAGATTTTGCTATATGCAGGATTCCTGGAACTAATCCTGCTGGATCATGAAGGATGAATGTGTTTTACATAATCATATATACATGCACATAAATATGTATATACATATATGTATATATACTTATATAAATGCATACAGATATAAAATATAAATATATGTCAATATAAATGCAGACATACGTATGACCTAAGCTCAGCCTCCTGTGGGATATCCATAAACTTTATATTTTCTCCCTAACAATGCTCCATAGTCCATTCTCATTATTTTTTTCTCCCCAGCTGGGATGAAAAAGATGTACTTATTTCTACAAACACTTGGTTTTAAATGTGTTGTCTCCTCTCCTTCCCTTTTATATGTAACATGAGATAAGCAAACTGAACTAGTTTTTAGGTTCTTTCCTACATTAAAAATGTATGAAACACTTCAATATTTTACATATTTGAATTGGCCAAATCTTTATGCATATGTTGAAAAGCTACTGACAGCTCCAGAGACTATTGGGAGAACGGGTGGTGGATAAGAAAGGACTGCAGTGTATATGTGGGCAAACTGTGGGTACAGAGCGTCAAAAGGTCCTTTAGTGCTATGCTGGCATTTACGGTTTACAAATGAGCAGCTCGTGGACTGGTCCTGGAGTATTTCTCCACTGATCAGTAGAAGGTGCTTTCCCTCAGTTACGAATACCAAGCTCAGTGTGACAATGCAAAAGCAGTTGCCACTGAGTAACAGTCCAAGAGGCCCTTCACACTATGATTAAAATTTAAGTATTACCCCTTTACAATATAGTCCAAACCTAACTTTGACATTGTAATGCTTGTTCTTTGAAATTATGAGAACATTTGGTTGCATAAAACACTTACTCAAGTCAGTGAAAACACTGGAAGTGAGTGCTGTATGAAGTAATCAGAATATAGTGGGTTATATCTTAATATAATATGGGGTAATATTAGCTTCCTGGAATGTCTTTGGTAGTGTTTCCTCCCTTTTGATGCCACTGAAGAGTTTGTAGAGCATAGATATTAATCTTCCCTGAAGTTCTGAAGAATTCAGCGGTTAATCCATTGGTTGCTCAGCTTTTCTTAGCTGACAGGTTTTTTATCACTGCTTCAATTTCATTACCTACTATTGCATTATTCAGAATTTTTCCATCTTCTTGTTTCAGTATCTAGGAATCTATCCATTTCTTCTGGATTCTGCAATTATTCATTGAAGTATGTTTGCAAAGTAGTTACTAATAAGCTACTGGATTTCAGTGATCTCTGTTGTGATTTTGCATTTTTCTTCTCTTACTGCATTGCTTTTGATCTTTTCTTTTTCTCCTTTGATAAAAGTGGCTAAAGTCTTGTCTATTTTGTTTATTCTTTCAGAGAACTGGCTCTTGGATTTATTAATTCTATGTACTGTTTTTTTAAGTCTCTTTCATTTGTTTCTGCTTTGAACTTTATGATTTCTTTCCTTCTATTGGCTTTGATTTTGGGTTGTTCCTGTTTTTTTTTTTTTTTTTTTTTCAGGACTATGCAGTGCATCATTAGATTATTTGTTTGACCTCACTATATTTTTCTGACGTGAGTATTGAGAGCTATCAACTTCTCTCCTAAGACTGCTTTCATTGTGTTCCTTAGAATCCGATATGTTGTACTAAATTTATTCTTTGATTCTAGGAATTGTCTAGTTTCTTTCTTGATTTCTTCTGTGATCCATTACTATCTCAGCCTTAAATAAGTAGGAAGGAATTTAAATTATCCCACGGATGTTATCATATGCAATAAAACTAGAAATTGATGGCCAAACAAATCCCAGAAATTATGACAACACATAGAAATTAAACAATACACTTATTAGTTACTATATATTGTATCCAAGTGTATTAAGAAATATTTATTGCAATTCGCTAAATTCTCACTAGTAATACAAACATATTTAAAATACATGATGAAGCTTTTCAACTTATTTTCAACATTATTTTAGGAACTATACCAGCCAAAAAAATATTGAAATTCCCTAACAAATGGAGTTTAAGAGAGTAAGTTATTAGGAATATATGTTTCTAGTTCAGGTTTGCTGCCCCAAGCCCAGTGAGTCACTATTTTCCTTTCCAAGAAAAGAGAAAGACAGTTGTACTTACATCTGTGGAAAAGGTGTCTTAGAATGGGTTCCTGAATTTTTTTCTGGGTGAACGGCTAGTGTCTTGTGTGGAGGAACCACGTACACGGCTGATATTGGCGATATGAGAGCCCGGACTGGGTCAGGGTAGAGGGCAGAAAGTGTATAGCTACAGAGGAGGGAGGAAGGGAGAACGAACATAGACAGCTGCATGAAGGTAGCCTGGGAGACTGTCAGGAGCACAGTATTACAATCCCAGGGCAGAATCCAAACCAGAGATATCAACAGGAGTAAGGGATGGTCAGTGGGAATGACCAGAATTTGGTGACAATCTGGAGGAATTTATTAAGGATCCTGACCTGACTAGGTTATGCCTAAAAACAAGGGACAGAGTACAATGATTAGAAACTGATTATACAGCAGCTCTTACATTTAACTGATTCTCACAGTCTTTCAAGTCATATAGCTTTATTTTTGTCAAAGAAATAAACACTAATCATTATTACTTATGGTTAGAATGTGTCCCCCGAAGTAAAAATGTTGAAAACAAAATCCTCAGATTCCTTTGTTGATGGTTTTGGCGGGCAGGAGGCGGGGCTGAGAGGAACCAGGACTGAGAGAGACCCTGAGGGCGGCTCCCTGTGACGAGATTAATGGCGTTACTGAAAAAGAAGAGAGACCTGAGTTTGCCGGCTCCGGCTCTCACCACCGCGTTATGACCTGGAAGAGAGCTCTTCCGAGTTGAGAATTCCCAGTCTTGGACCACCCGTCTCCAGCAATGTGACCCAGACAAATCTCTGCTCTTTGCAAATAATCCAGCCTCTGGTATTTTCTTGTAGAAGCAAAAAAAAGACTAGGACACTATTATTCTCTAGAGGTTTGGTTTTTTTTTTTGTTTTGTTTTGTTTTGTTTTCTCAGTCAAATTACATCCTCCAATGGATTTTTGCAGAATATTTGCTTGACTTGTACTTAGCTGATTTTGAATACTTCCTTTTTTTCTCTTTAAATTTGGCTGTGCTAAAGTGCTGGGGTCTCTAGGAAGTCATTCTCTGTCAGTGAGAGTCAGAGGGTGTTGATGAGGGATTGCTCACCAAGGCAGGAGCAGGACCTGGGGTGAAACGTGCGGTGCACAGGTGCCAAGATGCTAGGCGCGGCAGGAAGAGTCACTGCCCTCACTGAGGAGCACAAGTGACCGAGACCAGGAGAGTGTGGCTAGTGACCCCGGCCCTGAGAATGGAGCGTGGGCCGTGGCGCCAGCTGGAGCAGTGGAGGGGACGGGATCTACCAGAGACGCAGTCCCCGAGAGGAAGCGGGGAGCGAGAAAACACTCGCGCTCTCTCTTCTGCCTTGCTTTCCTTCCCATGCCTGCCACAGGTTCCACAGCGGGAGTTTCAAGAGAGCCCACGGTACGCGGCCCAGAGGAGGCTGCCCACCCGGGTGCCACAGCGAGGCGTAGAAGAACGGAGAACACCTGGGGAGACAGAGGAGTGGCATCCAACCTTGCAGGTGTTTCTAAGGCAAGATGCCCCGTATGCTTTTCTAAGGCACAGCATCTATTCTTATAGAAGTGTGGTGGAAAATGAGAATTCCCATGTAAAAATTCCACACCTTGGGGGCTGGGGATTTAGCTCAGCGGCAAAGCGCCTACCTGGCAAGCGCAAGGTCGTGAGTTCGGTTCCCAGTACCGGAGAAAAACAAAAAATAAATAAATAAATAAAAATTCCACACCTCCTTCACCGGTGTTCTCTCCACTTCACTCCTTTTTCACGAAGCAGCTTTTGTGTATATTGGTGTTTACTAATTTCGCTAGGGAAAATACTGAAGACAAATCACAATTACAGCAAAATATTAATTTCTTATTAAAATCAAGATAAAAACTAATTTGGTAAACCAATGCATCTACTAATCTTTTAACTTTCTTAGGTAATCAAAAAATTTGGCAATGATACATTGTTAAAAATTATTTCTAATTGCATTAAATTCTTAATAATCTAAATTTTTAAAAAATGATACATTTTAAGAATGATCTTTGCTTACTTTCATGAAATTAAGCACTAGCATTTTTGCTTCCTATCTCCCTTTTCATATTTCTGATTTCTATGTTTTTCTATAAATGTTTATTGTCACCTCTGACATGAGTTAACTGAAATTTCTATGTTTAAATTTGTTAATATGTCTTTCAGTAGCACATATTTTTAAATATTTTGTATTAAATATTTTTAAATAAAATTGGGTTCTTTAAAGGTATACTTGAAATATAAATTAAATATCTCACTACATGTTCAACAAATATTGAGCATCTATGCTGTGCAAGATATTTTCCAAGATGGTAAATAGTTCAATATTATGCTTTAACGTGAGCCAGGCTTTGTGCTGAGAACAATAAAGGCATTCCTTCACTTGACCTTTGTAATAACTCAGTAAACTAGTTTTTATTATGTTAGTTTTTCTTGAAGAAGTTGAAGTACGGAACAAGTAAGCAATCTGCAAAGGGCCCAAAGGTAGTGAATTGTAATTGATCATTTAACCCAATAACCTCCGCTCATTAAAAGCCTCAGCACCTGCCGTGCCACCCTGGAGAAGAAGCCTTTATTGTGCGGATCTTTGGGGGCATTTATACAAAGCAGGGCAAGGGGGAACAACCCTGCTGTCCCCAAGGTTGTGCTCCTGTCCAGATCTGCTCTGCTGGTTATTCTTGTAGCTCTCTGCTTCTGCGTTGCAGCC
Organism: Chinchilla lanigera; assembly: GCF_000276665.1. NCBI lineage: Eukaryota > Metazoa > Chordata > Mammalia > Rodentia > Chinchillidae > Chinchilla > Chinchilla lanigera. Next base: position 1,167,836 of record NW_004955435.1, read on the forward strand.
TGTTCCCGTCCTGATGACTGGGACTGAAAATACTCCCTTCACTCATAAGATTTAGTGACATTCCAATTGCATTTGAATAACAGAGATGTCCTTTTAAAAGGTAGATTATTTCCTGAGGAACATGTATATGAAATTTTTTTAAACATTTATAAACATACAATACAAAGCAAAATAACAGAGGGAGACCTCTGAAAAGTCATTCCCACAGCCACGCATCCTGAGTAACAGGGAGGTCCAAAAGGAGTCAAACATTAAAAGTGGGAAGCTGAGTGAGAAGCCGACCAGACCAGGGAGTGGATGACACTGTGATCTCCATGAGAGCTCACCTGGCATTCTTGGTCACTATGAATAGCTTTGACTTCCTTCATTTGCTTTATTTCTTGTGCTTTTCTAATTCCCAGAGGTTATTGAATAGGCAACATACCTAATTTCTCAAAAGAATATATCACTTTCAGTTTCAACCAGAGCTGTGTTAAAGACAAAAGGAAATGCTTTGCTGGGTCGGGGTGTAAGGAATCAGGAGCTTGAAGGTGCAGAAGACCCATGAATTGTCAATAGGTGCGCACCTTTGATCCAGTCAGAGCCAGCGTCTCTGAAGGCAAACATGGGGTTGGCAGAAAGGTACTTTCGGTCAGAGTGGAAACACCTCAAAGTGGGATGTAAACTCAGATTCCTGCTATGACATGAATATCTGGGAAATTAGATCACACTTTCTCAACTTGGTATACCAATCCCACACATCCAGTAAGCCTAAGTAACTGACTGACAGTAGAGAAGTAGGAATATATTCTTAACTTCCAAATTTATTACTTGTTAGTTTTTGCTGTAGGTCTTGTTTTGTCCTTAGGCATTACTAATGTACAGGTCAGTGGATGATAATGTTTTTGGGGTTAGAACTTAAATCAAAAAGGAATTCCAGGGAAGTGGGTCTGAGAATACAGGAATCAGTCCCAGAACTGGAAGTGATGGATTCAAGCTTTTGCTTCGACTTCCAGCATAACCCCGGATCGGCAGTGGACAGTGAAACGGGGTGGTTTCTCTTGAGTGTCTTTCTGCCACATCTCTTCTCTCCACCACACTCCATGCCAACCCTGAGAGAGGTGGTGAAAGAGACAGAGCAGAGGCCTCATTATCTCAAAGTCTGGGGCAATTTTGCATTTCCATTTATAATGGCTGGAAACTTTCATACACTTGTATTTAAATTTGATTTCCTATACCTAAGAGTCATCAAGAACTGAACCCTGCATGTTTTTCACTATCATATTTAGCTCTCTTTATCTTCCACCGCCGTAGGCTTGTAACTGAGTGCTTTACTGCCCAATGGCAGGTTGGATTTCCCCTCCGAGCTGGTCTGTAGGAGAGGCCCTGGGCTAAGCTTCCACCTACGGAAAGTGAGGGCAATGGAGGCCAAGCATGTCCACCTCACTCCTGTCTGGCTATCAACTTCAGCTCTGTGCCCCCTTCAGCTGCCTGGAATGGTGATGAACAGAGCGAACATAAGAACTACGGAGGAGCACGCCTCACGCGGTCAGAGGAGAGAGTCAGCAGACCAGTTCTTAAGCCCCTGTTCTGATAGGTCTGTTGTGGCCACAGCTTATCCTTTCACCTAACTCAGGACCACCCTGAACCACACAATGAAATCCTGTCTCAAAAAACCAGAGACCAAAGCCGCTTTGAAAAAGTGTTTTGATGTCACAGTTCCACTGAATTGCAGAAAGGATAAAATACTGCAGTTTTTAGACAGCATTGTATAATAAGCCATCACAGAAAACCACTCCCTTAAATCGGTCATCTGTCATGACAGCTGCAGTCCCAGTACTTTGGCAGGCTGAGGCAAGAGGATTGCAAGTTTTAACTGAGCCTGGGCAACTTAGCAACTTAGTGAGATCCTGTCTCAAAATTTAAAAGAATTTGAGAGTAGACCTATAAATGCAGCTCAGAGGAAAGGCTCCAAGTTCAATCCCCAGTAGTACAAAACTAACTACATAAACGAACTATATGAAGTCAAAGAGCTGGGTCTCTCTTGTTCAGCATTTTAGTACAGAGAGTAAGTGTTATAGATATTAACCAAATGCTTGTTAAACTAGTGAATCAATGATGATTCTTTTCTCTCCGTAACAAAGGTTAGCGGGTATTTGTACATATTGCTTGGTTCTAGCAACATACAAGCATGTGCCAATGGGTATGATATAAAGACAGAGTGGGCTCTGGACTCTATATGTGAATGCTCATGACTGATTACTGAACCCAAAGGTTGCCGCTTGACACTACAAGAACCATAGTTAAGAATCCCATCAACACTTCTTGGGCTTTCCTTTTTTTAGATACCAGATGATATGTCTGAATATTTGTGTTCCCCTCAAAAAAACTTGTTTATACTGAATCCTAACACCAATGTGATGGTTTTAGGAGGGAGGAGTTTGGCAAGACTGTACCTTTATGGACGGGTTGGAGCCCTGATAAAAAGGAGCTGGCTCACTCCTTCCACCACATGAAGATCCAACAAAAAGGAGCTCTCCGTTAACCATGAAATGGGCCTTCATCAGACCCTAAATATTCTAGTGCCTTGATCTTAGTTTTAGCTTCCACAACTTTGGAGTAATAGATTTCTGATGTCTATAAGCTACTTAGCCTACAGCATTTTGGTATAGAAGAAGACACTTGTGATGGTACTTCTATAGTGTCTATTATCTCGCTTAAAGTTGTCAAATGAGTCTTCAGATTTAAGATATATAGTTAACATACCTAAAGAAAATTTGTAAATTTGTAGTGAGGGTTGATGCTCCTCCAAAGATATCAATTTGCTTTTGACCCAGCTTACTTGGTCGAAGTTTGCCCAAGTGACTTGCTATGACAATTGCTATGACTTGCTATGTCGTCGTTTCCAAGGGGAAAATGACCAGTGATAAAACCAGTTAGAGCATTCTGTACTACCTAGTATCAGAATAATAGTGCCTGTAATGAGTTTTGCTCCCTTTTAACAATTTTATTTATTTATTTTTTATTTTTTATTTTTTTTTTTTTGGTTTTTCTCCGGTACCGGGAACCGAACTCACGACCTTGCGCTTGCCAGGCAGGCGCTTTTGCCCTTTTAACAATTTTATATCTTTCTCAAACTACGTTTGCATAGTTAAGGTCTTTAGTTTGCTTATTGTGCTATGGATTGTATTGAGGTGTCCTCCCAAAGCTTCAGGGGTCATAGGCAGAGTTTCTCTGAGGTGGCTGGGTATAGGGTGTGTGGTGCTGGGATTAAGTGTGTGATGCTGGGGTTGAGGGTGAAATGCTATCATTAAGGGTGCCCCACCTCGGATGTGAGTGCTACCCACCCTAACAGCAGAGAGCCGATGGGACGTAAGGGACAGAAAGAGGGCTGATTCTGTCACTTGCTGCTGCTGCTTCTGCTGTGGCTGCTTGTCTTCTGCTGTCTCCTGCCCACTCTCGATGCCCCTCTGCCGTGCCACCCTGCCTTGGAGCCAGCCACTTATGGACTGAAACCTCTACAAAGTGTGAGCCATAGTAAGCTCTTCTTACTTTGGAGTCGGGGTGTTTTGTCTCAGCAAGGAGAAAAGTAACTAAGACATATTGATTAATCTTTCTACATTTCCATTGACTTTCAAGGAGATAGAAAGAGAAAAATACAGCGACAAAAAGAGAAAGTGAGTCAAGTTAAGTTCTGATAAAGCAAAAATTTAAAAAGAGTAGACATGAAAGATTCCCCAGAGAGTAGGGCCCTAACAAGTGACGAACAAGACTGTATTGCTAACGGCCGGTTCTGGTTTGGGCTGGTGGATCTGGGTTCTTCCTTTGCCCTGCAGCTACACTGCTGCCTGGCACAACCAGAGACACAGATGCATTTGTAGTGCTTGCATGATTCATCTGTGCTCACTGCCACCTCGGAACACTGTAGCTGAAGCAAAGAGCTGTGACTCGCCACAACCACACCAAATCCAAAACATGATTAAAAGAGAAAAACTGATGGAGACACAAATACAGCTAGCTGGAAATCAGAATTTATGGATCCAACCACCTGTGCTGTTAGCGGAGGTCAGGTGTTCGATTCTTCTCTAGATCATTTGTGGAAGGTAAGAATTAGAATGGCCCATCAGTCTTGTGGTTGAAAGGTCCTTTATCCTTCCACTTCCCCAGTTTATATTGCCATCAAATTTGCACCAACCCTGGGAATATCGTTTCATTTCTAAATGGGATTATCCACCAAAGTCTTAAAATAATGCAAGTCACATAGGAAATCATCAAGAAATGTTAGCTTGTATCATTAGTATTGCTATTAATATTAGTCAAGTTTTCACCCTTGTTATCTGACAATCAGTTTGGGTTAAGGTCCAAATACTATGACATCATCAAACAGGAAATATCCTTGCCGGCCCATATATAAGACAACCTTTAAAATGAGTTGAGTCTCCGAGACATTATTTTAATGCTTGTTACCTTATTTCCGGTTTACTTTCTCAGTAGCCAACATGGGAAAAATTATAATTGGAAATGCAAGAAGTGCATATTTTCATTAAGTAACAAAAGAAAATGTATGTTTTCAAATAGCTTGGCAGTGCTCAGATATATTTAGGGATTCTATCATTCATCAACATTTTCTTAGAATCTGTCTGCATAAAATCAGATGATTCACAAACTGTATGCAGGGGGGAAGGGAAAGAAAATAGCTTGAAGTGTGTACAAGTAGAGACTCAACTCATTAGCAAGTAATACTCAGAAAAGACAGTTGCCATATGGACCGCTGTTGCTGAAACTTTTTGCTCTCCTCAAGAGGGAGGGACTGCTGAAAGGCTCGGGTGGTTGCTAGAAGGAAACCTGTTTCCTGATCCTTGCTGGAGCAAATTTTTTCCTCCAGCTAACAGAGGCTGTGGCCTTTAAAGCCTTCTTTTCTTTGTGAACCTTTTTGGATGTTAATGTCTATACGACTCATTAACCTGGGGTAGTTGTTTTGTACCCTGAGCACCAAGACATCCCATCAGGATGAACCGGGTCAGGCAGCCTGCAGAAACACACCTGGGTCTCTGGGCCGTCATCTGCAGGTGATTGGCTCCAGGTGTTTACCAGTGGGAACCCATTGAAAGTCAATGCAATTTAGAGCAATTTCTCTGGCAGTGGAAATTAACCTGCAGGAATCTGCCCGCAACAGGTGTACTTTAGGGCAGTCATACCAGCGTCCCGCACGGCAGAGGCAGGACCTTGGCTACCAGGTGTAGTGCAGGAGGCTGGGTAATTGGAGGAGGCAGGAAATCAGCACAGAGAAGTGGCCAAATTGCGGTCAGCATGGGTCGCCATAATTATTGGTTAACCCTCTCTTGTCTGTCAACTAGAAACTATTTGTACATTTGAGGAACCAGGAAATCTTCCCTAAAGTGAAAGAAATGATCACTCACCACTCAGGTAGACTAATTTTTTGATAGCTGAGGTTTTCAGCAAATTGTTTTCGGGTCTAGTGTTTGATACTTAGAATAGGGGATTGTCAGGAACCCACAGCTCATCAGGAAGGAACAAGAAGTGAATTTTAAGAGCTTGAAAGCCTCCTGCCTCAGAAACAAAACATAATTTACCGGGTATGTTTGGCCCCTTTTGCTGCTTTTGAAAAGACACACAGGGAGGAATGCACAGATCCAGAGCAGGGCGTCTGTGCCCTGGGTTTCTCCTCTGTTGGCTCCGTCCCTCTGCCCTTGTCCTCCCTCCCCAGGGTCTCCATTTGCGCCACCCTGAAACAAATCTTTCTCTGTTTGTTACTGTCTGTTCCTTTCATATCACTTAGTTGATCTAAATAACTTAAACTAAGCAAATCCAGTGTCCCATACTAAACAAATGTATAGCCTCAGCAAATCTTTAAATAAAATCTTAATATACTGTTCAAGATGTACACCAGTGAGATTTGTGCAATATGTGCATTTAGTTTTATGATCTAAAGTTTATGATATTAAGAGTGAAACTGAAGTGTATATTTATTATTTACAAAATACAGTGCTACCATAATTAATGATGATTTTGAAAGCATAAAGCTATCATTTGACATTTTTAAAGATAGAACAGAAATACACTGAGTTTTTAATGAGAATTAATAAAATGTTAAATAAATTTAGGAGGAATGTATTCTTTTTTGAACCAACATATAAAATTTAAGTAATAAAAAGCAAAATATTTGAGATCAAAATAAATCATAATTTTAATCTTTTAAAAATTGTTTCATGTGGAATACTTAAGACAGTAAACACAATTGAACCTACATGTTTTATTTACTATTTAGTTACCTAATTCTATTTGTGCTAAGAAATCTATAAAGGAAATTTTCCATTTGGAATTGTTCATGATTTTTAACGATGAATTGAAAGGAAAAATTAGCTTTGCCAACTCAAAATGTTCATGAGGAAGCAGCATTTCCACAGTATCCAAAATGAATATTTGATCCAAGGATAAAAATGATATAAAGGAAACAATAAAACAGTCCACACATTTCGCTTTCACTAATCAAACTTCAAAGCAATAGACACTGTGAGACAACTTTAAGAAAGCAGCCAGGCCCAGGGGCTCATGCCTGTAATTCTAGCACTCTGGCGGCTGAAGTAGGAAGATCACAGGTTCCAGCCTCGCCTGGCACCTTACATCTCAGAATAAAAAGCAAAAGGGGCTGGAGATGGAGTGCGGGAGTTGATCACCCTGACTTCAGTGCAACCCCAGTGACAATAACAACAGCCCAAACAATTACTTGTAATTGTTAGTGTAGGGTAAGTTTCAGTATGGTGTTTGAACTGTGTCAGGTTAAGTGTTCTAGCTCACTGGGAAGGACACCGAAGGGGGCTGTGGCTGGGACCCTGCAGTGATACGGTGGGTATGCTGCAGTGTGAGAATCACCCTTAGACTGCTAACCGTTTTCAATCATCAACAAGGAAGAATTATTCAAGAGGGCCTACCTATAAATCCAAGGCATAAAATTGCTTCTAGAAAAAAAACTCTGGAAAATGTCTTTCTGAATTCCCATTGGATGAAAAAGGTTGCTGATATTAGCAAATGTGTCTCTTGAAAGTGAGCAGATTTCAGGATTGCAAATGTGGAGGTGGGTACGATCCAGTACATGACGATCTCAATAACTGTTCTTGCATGATAATGTACAACCTTTAGGATTCGACTCTCGAATTTTATATAATAATATTATAAGCATACTTAGTTTTTTAATAATTAGAAATTAATTCTTTACTTTCTCTAGCTCTTTCCATATGGTAGTACCCACTTTCAGTTGGCTTGTTTTTACTAATCACGTATTCTCCCTGGGACCAAAATGTGTGTTTGGCGTAGATGAAGTGTGATGTTACAGTTTCCTTAAAAAAATCTGATGCACCGAGATATCTCTTTTTCCATGCATCCATGTGAACCCTTTCAGTCCTTTATCTTGCCTCTACTTGTTTTCTTCACAGCATGTTCTACAATTTAAAATTATTTTATTCATTTGCTAAAAGGGTTTTTTGTCTCTTTCGTTTGACTATCAACTTCATAAGGCAGAGACACATCTACTGTTTTCATGTTAAAGTCTAGAACACGGCTTGGTTTAAAGTTGGAGCTCAGTGTTTGTGGAGTGAATGAACCCATATACTGGTACCTCTAATATATTCAGTGGGAATGTCCTGAGTGTTTGGGGTATGGATCAAACGCCACATGATGTGGTAAATGCTCAAGAATGTTCTGGGTGAAAGTTTCTATTTTCTCAACATGTAAAATAAGGAGAGCTTAACCTAGTTCTAAAAGTTAAATATCAAAGAGTTCCTACGTGCACTTCTCCAGACATGCACCTCGCTGTGTATTATGTAAATATTAATAATAGTGTTTAATATGTGATCGTTCTTATTCTTATTCCAACTGCGGTATCTTTCATTATGTTGAAGTTATAAATGCCTTTGTCCTCTCAGAAAAGTTTTTGTTTATATCCTTTCAGAGAAAGTACATAATATATCCTGATAATAGATATAAGGACTGCATGTTGATCAGCCATCTCTTTCCCCATTAAATTATAAGCTCCCTGAGGTCAAAGAAATTCCAACCTTAACTTATTTTCGCATCCTTGGGTGTCTAGAATGTTGCCGTGCTGTATACAGGGAAAGGGAAAATTCGAGTTGTCAGCTTCAGGAAACAAGGCCAGCTTTCTTTTCTTCTCTTCTTTTAACCGCATTGTTGATGTCTGTGATGACATCAACGTGAATCATACAGCAAAGACATCCGAGCCTGCAAGGACCTGGTATTCTGACACTTGAGAGAGGCACGGAGAACGGGGCTTCAGAGTCCCCAGATATAAGAGGAGCCAATGAATTCCCAGTAGACGAATTAGGTGGGCCTCTTTGGGATCAAGGTGAGGTCCAATTAATTCAGCCAGCCTCGTCTTTCACAGGTATCTGGACCAGCTGTAGCGTAACACTAAAAGCTTGCTAAGCGTAAGGAAGGGAGCAGAGTGGAGTGCCGCCTGGAGGCCCCGTGGCATGTTTTCCTTCACAATCGGCTGCAGGGCATGGAGCAGAAAGGTTTCTCATCTGCACTCTGAAACTGTTCGGTGGTAAAATGTTTGATCAGTACGATTGAGAAACGAAATGACGGTCCTTGGATTCCCAGTGCCTTGTTTGACTTCTGTAGGGCACATTTAAAAAAGGGTTTGCTTAACTTTCTTTTATTCATTGACAAACTTTCTTGAACTCTTATGAAAGATATATAGTCTGGCTCAATAGTGATTAAGAGCAGGAGCAGTAGGGTCCGATTCATGAGTTCAAATGTCAGCCCCACCCTTCTCCCCTATGTGGATTTAAGCAATTTACTTTGTGTACTTCAGGGTCCTGACATGTAAATGAGGCTTAATGGAAGCCCTGACAGGAAACATAAGGATTAAAGATTTAGATCATGAAAACTAGACAAAATCAGATTTGGAATGCAGTAAAAGATCAGAAAATGTCAGCTATCATTACATGCCTGGGAGCAGCTCCCAGAGTGTGGGTCCTGTGGCTTAAAATCAGGCGGTAAGCGCTGCACAGCTCCTGTCCTGAAGGTGCCAACTCGCAGTGTAAAGGTAGAGAGTCTGGATGCAAAAACCTAGCAGTCACACTGTCAGGCCGTAGCACTACACAGAGTCTCAGAAGAGCATCGTTTAGTGGCACCACATTCCACTTATAAAGGTCAACCTCTTTCTTTTCCTAAGAGGAACAGCCACTTGGCTCCGGAAGGATGCAGAGGCATAATCCTAGTGAGAAGGAGGAAAGGTAAATACCGAGGAGGGGCTGGCTTCAGAGAAGGGGACTCAGAGGTTTTGCAAGTTGTCATCACTAGGGAGGAGCCCTACTGTTCTTTTGGCCTGAGTCTCTGTGTGTAACTCTCCATCTGCAAACAGGCCTTAAGGGTTCTTTGTCACCATTACCAAGATCTCTTAGATATCAGCAAGGAAAGTATTTATGAGCAACATTGGAGCAATGCATCTTTTAGAAAGCAGAGAAATTCAGCAATTGGACACATCTGAGCTTGAAACTGAGTTCCAGGTCTATGAAGCCGAGGGAACTGTCTACCTCGCAGGGCCTCGCTCTCCACTGAAGAGATCAGGAATATTCATGCCTGCCTCACGGATGGAGGGTCCCACGTAGGAAAGTGCCACACACTGTCAGCTCGGCAATTATTGGCCTTATTCTTTTCTTTTGAAAATTTTCAAAGTGAAGATTATTTTAAATGCAACAGAGCTATAAAGATTGTTCATCAAAGTAATCCTTTCACTCATTTTGGTGATAACTGTTTGAAAATATGGTTTCCACAGACATTTTGTACCATTTTAATCATAGAGGTTAAAATTTAACAGTAAATAAGTTCCAGTAGGACCTGAGAGGGGGAGGGGAGGAGCAGGAGGTAGAGGAGGAGGAGAAAGAGGAGAAGGCGTGAGGAGGTGGAGAAGAGGCAAGGGGAGAAGTCAGAAGTATTTTAAATCAACTCACCTTGTGTAACTGTTGCTCAAGGAATAACTTCCGACATTTCATCACACTGTGATGATAATATCACAAGTAATATTCAGGTTTTAGGGCTCTTCCAAATCTACATTGACCTCAAAGTAGATGTTTCTTCCATTTTGATCATCACCTCCTCAGGAAACTTTAAAGCCAGGTTTCTGTCAGAAAGAAACCCAGAGCTCTGATAGATACACATTTCTTGGAAAAGACAAAGACAGCATAAATAAAGGGCAGCTGCAAAACATACTGCACTTAGTCTGGCCTCCCTGCCCTATTGTCCAACACTCTGAAGCAAGAGCCTCCCAAGCCTGGCCGTATTTCTCTGGGACACTGACTCAGGGCAAAACTCCCCATATTCCTTCAAGCACAGTATTACTCGTGCAGTGATGAAGGTAATTGCTGAAATAGAACTGGTAGACAGCCCAGCTGTACTCTTCTGTCTTACGAAGGAAGCCAGCTTTAGGAATATTTCTTAGCAGCTTAGGCATTATGTTTCATCTCCCTCCAGTCCAGCCCGCAGTCAGTCTTTCTCCCATGATCTGCCAGGAGATTCTGTATCACAAGATTGCGAAGAAACTTGCCACAGTTCCTTCGGTCTTATCACTTCTTTTCCCGGGAGAGTGTGTGCATTCTCTGTGCTGTGTTTAGTTAAAAATAATTGTGGGATGAGCTACAGTGAAGAAAGTAGAAGGTGTGATTTGCAGCACAGAATTCTTCCTGGAAGCACTGAAACTTGGGGATGAAGAACGCATTTTCTGTATCAAGTGTTTCTTTTTGTATCAGTTCAATGAATTGGAAAGTGGAATAAAAACGTTATTACTTTCAAAAGTAATAATAATGATCATAAGAATTATATGTCTTTCAAAAATGAGAAAATCTTTGGCCCAGCCTCTTTCCTTGGGATTTTCCTTCTTTGGCTCTACTGGCCAGTGTTGTAACTATTCTTAGCGGCAGACAATTAGCGTACTTTGTACCTGGGTGAGGTCTGGCTTTAATAGAAAACACAAGAAAAGGTAAAAAGTGTCGGACACCGTTGAGGTGGAAGAGTGAATTCCTACAGCAATAGCAGCTCAGTAAACTCATTCTTGTTAAGAGTCCCTGGATGCAATAGAATAACCAAAGGATATCCCTTTTCTTTCTTAATTAATAACTTGAAGTTACATAATTTTCCTCTACCTCTAAGCAGGGTCAAGAGAAACCTCCTGTGTCTTTGACTTCCCAAAATTGCCGCATGAAGCATCACAGCTAGACATTTTTTAAACCTCCTTCTTATTTATTAACTTAAGATAAGTGGCCTTGCTGTCATAACCTGTCAGTGCCCTGCAATGGAACGGAAATCAGTGGTGGCCACAGCGAGCAGCGCAGCTCAGTGCAGCCAGCCTTAGACTCTGCAGCTCAGCCTTCAGTAACTCCCCCACCTCCCCGCACAGAAGCCATCGCACCAGCACGTTCTCATTCATTAACTTCCTAAAGACATCTGTCTTTGCGGAATCTCCAGTGCTGCCGAACGTGATGTGTGAAATCCTGCCGGCCTCACGCACTCAGAGCGAGGAAAGAGGGGAGCTTGGTGGAGAAACAGCCCTAGAGCACACAGAAGCTTCTGCAGACTCCGCTGGCAAAGCTGGTCCTTCTTGAAGCCTCAAGGGCAAGGAATTTCTCTGTTCTTCAATTCTTCTGCTTTGCTCGATTCCCTTGTGTATGACTTATTTCCTGAGGCAGCCAATGAGGCACAATTTACAAGCAGTATTAAAAGAAAAAAATTCTCCTTCAGTGTGACAAATACTTTACCTTTAATAACAAAAGCTTTATGCCAAGCCTTATCGCCTGTCCATAAACCTGGAGCACATTTATATACAGTGACTCGGTGCATATGTCAATCTCCTTTTGAATCCATCAAGGAAAACACTCCAATGCCAAGTGGGCACATGGACAAAAATAGAGATTTTTGAGACTCTTATTCAGATGCGCAGCTGACCCTGTAAGCCCGTGGACATCAACTGCATCATTTATGATGGCATTTCTCGTGAGTCGGGCTCAACAGTACATAGGTGGAGATTTTCTCACTCACTGTGGAATTTCCCCGTTTTTCTTCTTTGTTCATGCCTAGATCCCATGAAGGGTTGTTTATGAAAGTGGACCGTCAGACTGAACAAGAGTCTATGTTTCCCTGTCCTTTGCCGTCTCTGGGATCCTCAGAGGAGGAATTTTGCTAGTGGCTTTCGCTTACAAAACATGCGGCTGAGCCATGCACTCCCTCCTAAGAAAGCGATCCCCTTGTCAGAGAAGGAGCTGCCTTTTACCGCCAATGCCTTCATACGAGAAGCAGTGCATTCCACCGTAGGTCCTTATTTCTGGTAGTCTCAACATCTATCACCAGGATGATCCAGATAGTGAACTCCTTAAATTCAGAGAGAAACCAAGTCTGACTTGTCTGATTGTCTCTGAAAATCTGTCAGTTGGATGGACCTCACCTCAGTCTTACAGCGCCTTATTACAAGTAAATAATACTGTCATGTATAACGTCTGCTTTAAGGAAGCAAAATCAATAGGAAAGAGTAATGTTACCTACAGCATAAGCCTCCAGAGGTGCCTGACTTTCTTTTCTCTCTTCTCTTCCTTCCTTCCTTCCTCCCTCCCTCCCTCATTCCCTCCCTCCCTTCATTTCTGTCTTCCTTTTTTCTTGGTACTGAGGATTGAACCCAGAGCCTTTGCACTGAGCTCCATCCTCAACCTTTTTTGTTTTTTTATTTTAAGACAGGTTCTTACTAAGTTACTAAATCGACCATGCTGGTCTCAAACTTGTCATCTTGCCTCAGCCTCCCAGAGTGCTGGGATTACAGGCAGGCACTCTCATACCTTAACTTTTACTAATGTTGGATGAATAGACGTTCCCAAAGCCTAGAATATCCTCATCTGAGCTCTTGTACAGGATAACACACACATGTAAATAAAAACCACAACAAAGTCAACAGCACAACTGCACCAGGGTGCCTGCATCTGATGCCTCTGTGACTGGCCAGGCTAGGGAAGTAGAAGTTAGAACCCTGTCAGCAACAACTTGCTTTCTTGTTGAGTTTGTTCTCAGTAGAAGCTCAAGGAATGATAAATTACTTGATTCATCTGAGCTCCCTGGGAAGTAATCACTGCAAAGTATTTTGAAAGCTATGCAATGCTTTATAATTAACAGGATGTTTATTTCAGAAAAATTAATTAATAGATTCCTCAAAATTAGGTTAACCACAGTACTGATTAGTATGCTAGAAATAGTATAACAACTAGCTCAGGTTAAAAGCATAGCCTCTGGGGTTGGACAGCCTGGATTCAAATCCTGGCTCTTCAACTCTGTGACCTTGAACAATTTTCCTAACCTCTCTGTGTGGCAGCCTTCTTAGCTCTAAAGTGCTGCTAATTAAAGTGCCTATCTCAAAGGGCAGTTTAGAGTACTTACTCCATATACCTAAATTACTTAGTATATTTCCTTATGAAATATTGGTTGTTACGATCGTTGTCCTCTTCTGAGGTGGCATGTGCAGTGGAAGGCGAGTGGTAAAGCTTGTGTAGGAGAGTGTTGCTTTCACCTGGGGGTTTATTTATGCACAGAGTAACTGCATACATTATTATATTACTGCCGAATTTATTAAGTATTAATAAGTACCCACACTTGAGACCCGGGCTTAGACAGGAATGTTGCTAGTTGCCACACAATTCCAGAACACCTTGTTCTAGTACTGTGAATCTCTTCCTTGTAAAAGCAAGCTAGTTTAAATATGAGCCTTTTTAGTATATGTGCTGCTGAAGTGAGCACAGATATGAATTTTTGTGTTCCCTGGTCAAATCCTACAGTGCAGCAGGACTAACCTCTCAAAAATTTGGACATTTGGAATCTCTGCCCCTGACTTTGTGCTTTATAATTAAAATAAAGTGCCTTCTTTGGCATTAAAATCTTGATTTTGTTCAGTAAATATTATCCCTAGTTAATAACTGTGGCATTTCTTTTAATAACTACAATTACCTAATTAGGAATAAGTTAGAAATTCTCTTAGCCCAAGTTGAGCTTAAAGTGACCAAATCTAGGAAAATCTTTTCTTTGTTTTTTTATTATTATTCAGTCTAGACATAGTTTGGGGAATCTATCTGATATATGTTTATACTTCTCCTGGTGTATCAATTAGACAGAAAACTAAATTGATTTTAAATCTCATGTGCTTGAATACTACATATAGCTCTAGGACGGGTCCATGAGTTGTCACTTAAAAAATCAAGTAAAGTAATATTTATATTGGTAAAACATTTTAATAGAAAAAGTTCATATGTATTAAAATGGTAGTAGTAATCAATAAGTCCTAGGTTATAGGTCATTTTTATTCAGTGATTTCAAAATTTCCTTTAAGTGATATAAATTGCCATTATTATCTGACCACGGCTAGATATTTTTTCAAGTTTGGCTTAAACAAATATGGAGAAAATATATAATGCCTAAATTCTCAATTTCCAACTCTCCTGGACGATTCCTCTGGTACATATTGAAAACAACTGGCACAGCCACTCTCTAACCTTTCTCTGACATTAATAGCGGTTTGGATGAAACAGATTTTGTGATTAACCAGGTATACACTGCAACATGCTGTAAGGACCTGTGTCATTAAGAAAAAAACAAAAACTCCGGAACAAACAAGGTCAAGTAATGATCAAGATTTTCAAATCAGGCTTCCAGGAGAAACTACCATTTGGAGTCTGGTGGTAGTTTTCTGGTATTAGTGAACGAAGAGCAGAAAAACATTACAGGGGAAATGTACTGTTAGAGAAGAGAAAGATGCTAGACACATGCAAAAATAGACAGAGATAGACTGCGCTCACTGCAATCTGTCACTCTTCCTTCTCTTTATATTTCCTAATCGTTAGTAACAATACCACGCATTGCTGAGACCCAGGACTGTTGTCTCTCCGGTCTGTTGCTCTCTTTACTCTCAGGGCTATACGGGATCCACTCTGCCAGCTCCGCTCGATGCCTTCTTTTGGACATACAAAGAGTCACCCACCGTATATCGTAGGCTCTTAAGTGGCAGAAAAGTTTTTCTCTTTTGCGCTCTTTACTAAGTTCTGCCAAGTGCCCTGGGTGTGGGAGTGTTACAACAGGGAGATTGTACACCTGGAAGAGCAAGTGTGATAATGGTGATCTGAGATGTGAAAGAAAGGGAAGAAAACCAGCGGTCCCTTCATTCATCTGATTGGCAGAGTCACAGTCTGTAGTATTACGGTAGGTGAAAGAAAGAATCTCAGATGGGTAAGGGTGGTTCTGCTTTTGGTAAGGCAGTTAGCTTGAGAAGCCCACTGCTCACACCGATAGCTGTAAACTCTGAAAAAAAGTACAAAAATAAACTGTGAGACCTCTCTGGAAAGTAAACAACGGCAGTGACTTTCGGAGGGGAGACAAAAGGGGTGGGATGGGTGGGCTTCCTTTCATTACTGCTTTAGCCTGAGGGGTCCCTGCCAAGGTGGTGTAGTGGAGAGGGGGCGCCCAGGCTCCAACAGAATTAGCCTCTTTCTGACTTGAAAAAGACAGAGCCTGGGGCAGCTGCAGCTGCTGGCAAGTGAAGAAGCTTCCCCCAAAGGGCAGTGTCTGGAGCGAAGAGACTCCCAGGTCTGTGTGTAAAACCTGCTGAAGTCCCTGGCAGAAGTCTGAGCCCCGCACGACAGCACAGAACAGAAGACAGGCAGCCCAGCGCAAAGAAGCTAGCAAAGGACCGAACCAAAACTAGAGCGGCCCTCACCTCAGGCAAAAGACAGCAGAAAATCGAGGTTACAGGTTTCTTTTCCATCCCTGTGACAGCAAGGAGGGACGCTCCCCTCCCCCAAAGTAAGGTGAGGTCTGAAACCCACAGAGCCGGGGATTAGGACGTGGTGGGCTGCCTTACGGGAAGAGCGGCGCCTCGTTTCCCAGCGGGTATCTGCGTGTGTAGCAGGTGTTCTCCTATGCTTTCTGTGTATATTTGGAGAAGGAAGAAAATAAAGAGAAAAGTCCAGGGGATAAAGAAAGCAGACAGCGTGAGGAGGACCGCACTCCACCAAGGCACGGGAAGCACTCCGGGCTGCCTTGCAGATCCAGACACGAAGGCCTACTTTGGACAAGAGGGTAATGTGGCTGCACGGACAGGCAGGGTGGGTGTGGAGCAGAGGCCACTGTGAAGACGTATTTTACGGTACACAAGGAGCCAGAATTAAATGTCAGCCATGCATCACGTATCACCAGCCAGTGGAGCTCTTAGGGCGGGATGAGTTAAGAAAAAAGACGTTTTTAACCAATTTCTCCATTCCTACCCCCAAAACTTTCACATGTCTGAGGATGGAAGAACTGAAAGCAGGAGAATGAAAGGAATGTGGGGACAACCTGTCCCCGCTGCTGAGCACAGAACTTTGGTCCCAGGGTCAGATCTGAGTTCTGAGCAGGAGAAGATCTGCGGTGAGGACACGTAGGAGATGCAGTGATTTATTTACCCGACAAGCTGTTCCCTGCTGCCCGGCCATGAGCTCGCTGGCACGGTGATTTCTTCTCTTCATCCCCCAAGGAAAAGCTGCCTCCCAAGTTAAACGTCTGACGGGGCAGGCTTCCAGGATGTGCAGGTATGGAGCAGGTCACATGTCCTGATGGTCTCCTACGCACTTGGCATCTAAGGCAGGAATGCCTGCTCCTGGTTCTCTCTCGTATTTGCACATCTGCACACGAGTCTTACACGGAAGAAGAGTGGCAGGAGGTGTCTCTCTTCTTGGAGCAGAGAAACAGTGAGTGCAGCAAAGCTCTGGATCAAGCATGGCTCTTTCGCCACAGAATGCTGAAAAACTAACATGGACTCAAACATCAGCTGAAACTTCTATCGGTATTTTTACCTTAACTGGGTGACATTGTCTATTTTTTGGCAGGGACATTAAAAAAAGGCCAGATCCAAATTATAAATTGAGCTAGACTATACTATTTTTTACTAAAAAGCAGAAAATGACTAGAGAGCTATATGATCCATCCAAGATGTTAAAATATAGCAAATGAAGACCTAAAATAGCACAAGAAGTAGTCGGAAAGAAAATAAAAGCAATTCATGTTTGTGTCCTACACTGATTTTACTAATAGCTTCTCATGTAACAGCAGCAAGTTTAAGAGGTGGGTTCTTACGTTAGTCACTTTCTTTGTCAGCGAGATATTGCCCGACTCCCATACGTTAAAGGAGGACAGTTTCATTTTGACTCACGTTTCTGGTCCACAGTTACTTGACTCCAAGCAGAAAGACAAGGTGGAAGGGTCTGGGAGAGGAAACCTGTTCACTTCAGGCAGCCAGGAAGCCGAGAATAAGGGAGGGACTGGGAGAGAGAACAGCCTATTAGGTTACTCCACCTCCTAACATCACGTTCAGCTATAAGTTGAAAATGTCAAAAACTCACTATTGCCGTATTCCCTGGTAGGTTTAGTATCAACTTTGAAACATTCTTCAGCGACAGTTGTACCGTCAGAGGTTGACCAGAATCTAAAAGCTCAAAGAGAGAGGGCTTGTGAGCGAAGCCACTGCAGACAGAAGCAGGGAGCCCACACCACACGCAGTGTGTGCAGGCGGGAAGTACAATGGCTCCAGCAGCAAGGAGGAGCTCAGTGACCACTGAGGTGCGAATGGACACAAAGTCTGGACCATGGGAATGGGAGATGCTGCTCGTGTGCTCAGCTTGGGGTGTTCCTGTCTCAAATAGTGTTTGGGTGGGTAACCTGCACGCTAGTTCTCTGATTCTTTTGAAATTTCTATCGATGGCTGATGGTGGGGCACAGAGGCACATGCCTGTAATCCCAGCCCCAAGGAGGCTGAAGCAGGAGAATCTCTGCAAGTCTGAGACCAGTCTGAACTACATAGAGAGACCCAGTCTCAAACACAGAAGCAAACAAAATTTCCGTTGGTCACAAGACATTTTAATGCATTTCTCTTATTGATTAAATAAGCTGGTTAGTTTTTGTTACTAGGAACCAAAAGACGGAGTGACTCAGAGTGATGAATAACTGCCCCCAACTCTGACATAGTCTGTAGCAGAGCTGGGGTTCTGTTCCTCCCTAGGGCACGCTGAATGGTGGGGGAAGGCTACCGGCTGAATTCACATGTTAAATTCTTACCCTCCAGGGAGCTGGAGAAAGAATCCATAAGCAGGTAATGAAGTTAAGAGGAGGCACTGAGAGAGGTCCCCGGTCCGTGTGACTGGTGCCCGTGTATGAATAGTACAGTTAGACACTGAGAGAAAGCTCGTGAAGATGGCCGCCACAAGCTGAGGAGGGAAGCCTCAGAAACAGCCACGTCTGTCTACACCTTACAGGTGGACTTCTGCCCTGCAGAACTGTACAACAACAAATATCTGTAGTTTAGAACACCCTCACTTTATTCTTCGTCATGGCGGCCCCAACTAACAGTGAGAGCGAGAAATAGGAATGAATTCAAGGCGACCTCGAAGTCGGCCGAGTACGCGGCCTGAGGGAGGAGGAGGGACACAGCAGGGATGGTCAGGGAAGCGGAAAGCAAGGTGGTGATTTAACGCAGAACGTTTTAAGTTTGGCATCTCTGTGGGAGGAAAGTGGAGAAAACTGCACAGGCCTGGGTTCCTTCTGAGAATCCTGGGGAAAGTCTGAAGATAAGGAATAGAGAAAACAGATGCGTCTGGATTGCCTCCATTTCCCCACTGGATTCAGATCTGAACTGTCTACTTCCTGAGCTTTAGAACAAACGATATTTTACAGAAAATTGTCTGGTAACTGAATCCCCAGTGAAGCCAGGCCCCACAGAGCTATTCTGGCAGCCAGGTAAGGTTCTCATTCAGCACTGAGTGTGTGGCTCAGTAATTTGGGAATGAGGCAAGGGCACGTATACTCTATGGCAGGGAGACAAGAAACTCAAAAAATTCCCTAGCTTTAGGGATAGCTCCAGATTAAAATGGTTTCTGACTCGAATGTTTATGAAGACCTCCACTCACTAACTTAACAGTTCATGTTAGCAGCCCATTCTGTACCTGGACTCTGCTAAGTACCAGGAATAACTGGTAGGCAAACATGCTCATCACGGTCCTGCCTTCAGAGACCTTATGGCTTAGAGGACAGAGGGACAGAATGATGTCAGACAGGAGGCTATCAGCCTGAAAAGATGGGACAGTCCTGGGCAGACTCACAGGTTCCTCCAGGCTTGGATGGAGCTCACATACCTGGTGACTATGAAATTGCCATGAATGGTTTCAGGTTTCAAGAAGAGGTACTGGTCATAGAAATATAAACCTTGAAAACATAAATCCGCAGGCAAGAGTCAAAAGTGTCACATGTATGAATTTATGGTAAAAATAACACTTAATACTGGAATAATTTTCAGCATTATATGCAAGTTGATAGTAACAGGGATCTAAGGGCAGGCCAGGGAAAAGATAATTACCGTAAATGTCAGAGGACTTTACAGATATAAAGTTGGGCAGGGTGGCCATCAATGGAGGAGACAAGCAAGAGAAGGACTTGGGGACTGGGCTGAGTTCACACAATTCTGCCCCCTCAGAACCACCACAACCCTGTCCCCAACCGCAGACAAACAAATGCTGTGGAAGGATCCCTTTGTCCTCAATATCCCCAGTATTATCTTTTTAAATGGCTACGATGATCCCAACAAAAGAATTTACTTAACCAGATTAGTAGCATCTTAAATGATGCAATTTTATCTTGTCCAAGAAATAGCTGCAATTAAAACAAATTATCTCTCTCCATTCATAGCTTAATTCAAGTAGCACATCTGATAAATTCTGGTAAAATGCTCACTTTCATTGGCCTTATCTCAAAATTAACTCATGTTTATGGTATAGCATTTAGAAAACTTCTGTGCAGGACTAGGTCACCCCTGGGTAGTTTCCCATGGCATCTCCAGGGCCCCACATAGTGCAGACAGGGAGGGTACTGAGAGGTGAACGTGGGGAGCTCAATCACCAGGATCCCACACAGCTCAATATTTTGCTCAATATTTTGACTTTTAGCTCAATATTTTGACTTTTTGATACCTGCTCTTACAGTCATGTGCATGGGCATATACACACAAAAAAGTGTGTGTATAACAGCTGTGTGTATACACAATTGCTTTATAAAGCTCAAAGTCAACAATTTTAAGGCATTTATGGGAGGTGATATACAAGGGCAAGACTAAAACACTGAGACCCTTACACTTATGCATCTTAATATTTGACATTTCCACAGATACCCTGAAATAGAACAAATGACTATTGCGAAGCATTTTCTTATATTTCCCTTTCGTCTTCAAAGTAACCTCCTTTCTTATTCTTACTTATGTATATCAATTGAGGAGAAATATTCTTTTATGACATAACTGTGATTAAGGGCAATTGGAATAACATTTTACTTTATGTCCTGAATTTTTCAACTAGGAAATGTACAGAAAGATAAAAATGCCAGCTTCTCTGACCAGACTTTCCACCAAATGGTCTCTACATTTTCCTGTAGATTGCATATGAAACCTTTCTATCATGTTTTTCTGTCTTCCAGTGAGAAAACGACACTCTGAGAAGAATCAGCATTCAGACACTTGAAGATTTTCACTTTTCATCAGTCTGAGTGTCCAGGTAATAATGAATATATTGTGGCATATTTCTATGGTGGGATGCACCAGCAAAAGAGAAATTCAAGCTACAAGAACCAACAGGGGCATTCCTCAAAACCAGAAATTTAAGGACAAAAGCACTGTGGACATACAATTTAAAAATAAACTTTGGTGTACACACTGTATAGGTACAATCGTTTAGTAAAATGTACAGGAAAACGATGATGGTGAATTTCAAGAGGCTCATGAACGTAGAGAGGAAAGGAAATGGTATCACAAGGGTGATGATACCTGAAATGTTTCTGTAGCATCTTGGCCTTTAAGCTGAATGGAGAGCTATAGGTCTTCACATGGGCAGAACATGAAATCATGCCAGCTGTAGGTCTCCAGCAACATCAACAGCAGCGCGACAAAACAGTAATATGCTGAAGTCTTCAGGTATGCGATGATCAGCACGTTAGTGATGGAAAGTATGCCGTGATGAGCAGGCACAGCTCTTAGAAGGCAAATTAACTGTGTGCCCTACATGGTGAAGAAATAAAACAGAGCTAGGGCTGTCAAGAGTATCAAAACGGCAGAAACAGAGTTTTTTCTCTCAAAAGCAAGTCGTTTTCTCTCCTGCCAAATTCCCAGGGCATATTCTGATAAAGCTTTGTATCTCAACAGTATCACTTTGATTACTTTTTCTTCCATACAATTCCCTAAGCTTTCTTGACTTCACCCGCATAGTCCAGTGTACCCTGCCACTTAAACCTTTGAGTGTCGTCCAACAGTGCCCAGGCTGGATAAAACTGCTACCTTGTGCTGGGTTCCATTGCTAAATGTATTACTGTCCCTCCTCGCACCAGCTGTAAGGACCCAGTGGAACTCAGGTGAGGTTACAGTTTCCTCAAGTCTGGAGCTTCTCAGTAAGAGGTAGTGCATAGAGGGGATGCTATAGTAACATCTTTATGTTAGCAATACCTCATATGTGAGAGCAGATGACCTCTGTGTATCTACTGCCTATCTGCATTCATTCGATCAAGAAACACTAAATGAGTGTTCAAGATACCTTGCTTGTTCAGTTTCTATATATCTAGGATTTGTCTTTTCAAGCGTGTCTCTATTTTCACAGAGACACAAAAGGGAGAAGAAATGTATTTTAAGTAAGCAAAAATGCAAGCGGGCTGTGGTTTGCAGACTCACAGCTTTCAGTCTTATTGCCAAGAACATTACAAGAGTCACAGGAACGTTTTGGAGGTAATGGTAAAATTCACAGACTCATAGATGTCTCACCATGGAAGAGACCCTAGAGGTCACCTAATTCAAATATTTCATTTTACAGATGAGGAAACAAAAGCCTAGGGAGGCTTGGGGCATTACTGACTGCAGAATTTATTCTCAGATACAATATTTCTTTTCCAACCTTCAAGGTTATGTTCCTGAAAATCCCCATGGTATGGACAAATTATTTTTGAAGAACTTATGACCTTAAGAGGAGAATAGAGTTTGGAAAGTAAGACAGTGAATGAATCTGAGAAAATTATCATCAGCGTTTTACATTTACTAACACACAACAAAGTATGTGTCGCTGACACTCTATTTTATGCTGATCAAATTTTTAGTGATGAGTCCTACCCGAATGATTTTTATTTCCTTCACAGAATACCTTATTACCAATTTTCTAGGCTCTTCCCCTTCACAATATTTAAAAAATTCTTGCTATTGGCCCCTGTGGTTAGTACCAGCTACAATAGGCTTGTTTCAGTCTTGTCCCTACCTTTTGTCTCTCAATGATCCTTCCATTATAATTCTTCTTACCTTAACCTTGAAACAACTCTGATTTTTTAAATTCTTCTCCTGTCTTTCTAGCTGTGTGTTCTGTCTGCTGTGCTTTATTAATCATTCACCAGGATTATGTCGCGCACTTTTACCATCTCTTAATTTTGTTTCCCCTAATTAACACTGTTCAATAACTCGTTCCTGTCAACTAAATCTTGATTTCTTTCTAGTCGGCCCTTTCACATTCTTGCAGCCCAGGATGTGAGGACATCACTACCTCTCCCTTGGACCACTGTGAGAATCCCCTGGATTTGTCACCAGCTTAACATTCCACAAGAGTCAGCATCCCATAGTTGTGCTTCTCCATGGGGGGTAAATTCAACCACGTGGATTCAAAATATTCAGTCTGTAGTAAAGATATACAGACATTTTCTATATTATTATTCACTAAACAATACAACACAACAACTATCTACATAGCATTCATGTTGTGCTAGGAACCATGCATAATTTTGTGATGATTTAATATAAAGCTGGAGAAGTAGCTCAGTGGAAAAGTGCTTGCCCACCATGCGTAATCCTTTTGGTCCCACCCCCCGCACAGAAAAAAAGTTCTTTAAAAAATTATGCACAAGGGAGGAGGTACATAGGTTATATGTGAAAATTGCCTTTTTATATGAGGGACTCGGGCATCTGCTGATTTTGGTACTCACTGGAGCCCTGGAATCAATCCCCCTACATATATTAAGGAAGGACTGTATTTGCGTTGTGGTCTTTTAAGGTCTGAATAAATGTTCTTCCAAAGGTCCCTATGCTAAAGGCTTTGTACCAAGGGTGGGACTGTTGAGAGGCGGTAGAGATTTTAAGTGGTGGGATGCAGTGGGAATCTGCAGGTCTCTGGAGGCATGATTCTAAAGGGGTTGCTGGACTCTTGTATCTTTCTGTTTGCTCTTTGGTCATAGTGGTGAGTGGCTTTGCTCTGCCATGCACCCCAGCTATAGCGTGCTGCCTCTGCACAGGGCTAAACACCAGGAGGCCAAACAATCATGGACTGGGACCTCTGAAGCCATGGGCCAATGTGAACCTTTTCTCTTTATAAGTTGATGACGTTAGGTGTTTGTTATAGTAACAAGAAGCACAGATAAATGGTCGGAGAAACACTTTTCTGAGTCGTATTCTTGTCATGATGGCTTCCAGTTTCCAGTGGCACCGTCTAGCTCCCATTATATTAATCTGTGGAACTAACTCGATGTTGCTTAATACACCACACTGCGGGGCATTTCTGTGCTTTTGTCAGCCAACATCTCTGCATTAGGAACGCCCTCCACTCTCTCCCTTTCACCACATCTCCTTCCTCTCCCATGGGCCCCCACCAGCCCGGGGAGCACCTCTCCTTAAAGACTGGTCAGGTCACCTCCGCTTGAGGACACCACTGCAACTCCAAATTTCTGCTTCCCTCACAATTCATTGGTGATGATAGGAGCTTTCCAACACAAAATCAGAAAGCCTCGTTCGATGGCTTAGTCTTTTCGCCTATTTGTTTTCCTTTTTTTATGGAAAAAAAGGAAAACAAAGGTCATTCTCCCCTAAGAACCACCCCAGGGACAGAGGCTTACATGTCCTTTCCACAGAACCCTTCCTTGGAGACCTTATCATAGTCAATTTCCCACTCACTCTTTACTTCTGTATTCTACTGGCTTCCAGAGCTTATAGCTATTGTTCATTTGCTTGCTTTGTTGCCTTTGTTTCTTGTTTTTTTCAACTTGACTCTACAGTAGCTCTGCAGAATTGCTCAAAATATGCAGTGTTTCTCAGGGTGTTTGTCACTTAGTAGCACTAAATAATTATTTGTTGAATAAGTTAATGATTTTTATAGTCACTTAAGTGTTTTTTTTTTTTGGATTGACTGAGCATTGATTTCCTGGGGTGACATGAAAGATCCAAGAGTGAGGAGGAACAGCACCGTTTGGGGATGAATTTTCTACTTCAAAGGTAGCAACTTCTGGGAAAACAGTTACAGCAGTGCTGGACTCTTACACCATGATCTATTCTCATCTACTTTGGCACCTCAGCGACTCTCCGTACTGACCTTTTACATAAGAGTAAAATAGAGAGTGATGGGGAAACTTGGATACCTGAAGTATGACATTTAAAAAGTCATCCTCAGAGGAAACAATATTACGCTTATCTTTGTGATAAAAGATTCTTTTCTAACATTGTGTTTTATTTTGAATGTGCAGCACATGGGTACACAGATTTTAATAAATCTGGGAACTTTAAGATGAAACACTATAAAAAGTAATAGGTGTATATTTAGCTATCTTGAAATTATATCTGCATCTGTCCCTCCCATTCCATTTAGTAAACTCCATGTATAGAATTTTATATATTCCTCTAGGTTCTATTTGCACAAATATATGCAAATGCAAGTATATATTTTTGCTTCCTTTCTTATTCAAAATGTGACATGTCATATGCAATGCATTGCATTTCATACATTTTATTTAATATAGTTTAGAATGTGTGCTCTGTCAATATAGAAGCTCCTATAGTAATGGAGAACTCCTATACTATGCCATTATTCTAATTTTTCTAATTTTTCCCCCACTGGCTAAATAATATTCTGATATGTGATTACACCAAAGTTTACTTGGACAGTTTGTAGTAGATCGATACTTGGGGAGGGACCTATTACAATTATTTGCAATGAACGATCAAATTTAAAATGGAGGGCATAAATTTCAAGAAGAGAATGGATAAATCAGAGCATAATACAACTTGAAACTTTTATGACTATTGTTAGCTAGGTATGAGAGTCCCTTTTATTCACACAACAGAGTCTGTGAAAAAACAATCACTTTTTTGTCTATTTTAATAGAGAAAATTTGGTATTTTCAGGTAGTTTTTAATGGAGTTCATAATGAATATGGTTAACCCCTGATTGTTTATTTTTTGAAATAATTTTTCATGTTTTTGTCCATTTTACATTTGATTGTTCTGTTAACATTCATGCATATAAATTTCCAGTTCAGTTTCTTGAGTTCCACCAAAAAATTGGTAATTTCGATAAAATCGCATTAAAGACAAAAGTTGGCTTAGAAAGAATAGACTTTTTAAAATACTGTTGAATTTCCCTATTTTAAGATTGTTCATTTTATATTTGCTCATGTCCACAGTAGGTTCACCAACTGAGTGTACACTTTTCTTCATATCAGTTGACTATGTTTCTAGAAGGGCTTTCCATAGGTACTGTATGCCTTTTGCAATTGTAGTGGGGGGGTTAATTTTTTAAATATATTTTCTCTTTTTTTGCATTTATGAAAGTCATTAAATTAGAAATAAATTAATTTATAGTTAACAATAAATTATTTCATGCTTTTCTAGTTTTCAGCTGGGGATCTTACAGCTATAGCTCAATACTCATGTACAAATAATGACAGGTTTACCTCTTCATTTAGAATTTTATCTCTAATATAATATCTAGTCATAGTTTTGTTACGGGAATGAGTTGAAAGGCTCCTCATACTCCTGACTTTAATGGGAATTGTTCTAGAGTTTCCCCACTAATTATCATCTTGATTTGCAATAACTTTGGACATGAGTTTCAGCAAGGATAGAATGATTATGCTGTGATAAAAATCAATCAAGTCCCAGAGTTATGAACAAATTTTCTCCTTCCTTGTTGATTTTGTTAGTTAGTTCCTTTCTGTCTTTATTAATATTCGTTTCACTTTACCTGTCTTGGAATTGTTAGAATATCCATTTGTTTCTGTTTCCTGCTTTCTGTAAGGAAAATAAGGTTGCTTGCTATTTTTGTTTTTTGTTTTTTTAAAGCAATCATGGGAGTACTCAGAATTATTGCATGGTTTAAACCCAGAATATCAGTAATGAATAAAATGAAAGGAAGACAACACAAAACAGGGAGATGGGTCTTCTCCAGGTGGGGGATCAAGAGACGGAGGGAAAGGGAGGGGATGAGAAAAGAAGTGGAAGATTGTATGCTGGCACCGACTCCGCACGGGACGACCCACTGTGTACTGAAGCAAGCACTAACGGAAAACAGAGACTGAAGTCAGCAGAAAAGCCCTCCTGGAGAAGTTCTTTCTTGCCATCAGGCCTGTCCCTAACATTTGCAGTACCAGGAACAAATTAAATGTATATATGTAGCCAAATACTGTACGTCAAAATGTTTAAGGGCTTAAAACAAGCTAACTTAACAATTAAGCATGCTTTAGTCTCCTTCCTTAACTGCATGCTTACTTTTAGATATACGATTTTCAGACTCTTTGGAGTCTCACTTTTGCCCTCAGCCTGCTGCTTAGTTTATTTCTCTCCTCACCTAAAACTGTCCCCTGCCATAAAGGTCGTAAGGAGCGTGTGCGCGACACCGCTGCCCGATCCCGCAAGCTACCGCCGCAGCGTCTGTAATCAGCTGTCTCTCGCCTGGCCTGCAGACTGAAAGTATGCCCAAGTGCAGTGCCTCCCGTTCCAGGAACGTCCAGGACAGACGGGAAGAATCCTAGCAGTGAATTCCAGGCCCCGGCTTTCCGGAGCCTGTTTTACAAGTGAGTAGCAGACACTTTCCCTTGGTCATGTGAACTCTACCGGGGGGAGCAGTATCTGCTGAAGACAGATACTGGAATTGTGAACGTGGTGTATTTTTTCAGTGCAGTTTGAATTTTTACCATTAATATTTATTATTTTGTCATCAAAAGTTTAGTTTTTTTTAAAAGGAAACTTTAAATGAATCTACTTCTTGTTCATTTGAAGGATAACTTTGTTTTCCTGTGTGAAATTTAAAAGCTATATGGGTGAAAAGTGGGATTTCTGACCTCAATTTCCTTCTTTGTCTTCTCCTGTAGGATATAGATTTTTTTTCTACTCCAAGATGTGAACTACTTTTATTTATAAAGAAGCATTAAAAGTGTAAAAAAGAAATATTCAAAATAAATAGTACACCTCTAAAACCGGAAACTAATACTAGTGATGACAGACGAGGAAATCTGCTTCAGGATCCAGAAGCATGTTTTCTGAATGTTTTTCTCCCCATCCGTCCTCTACCTTCTCTCCCTGCCGCATCTGAAGAAATGCGTATCAGTCAAAAGCCTCCTTTTCCAAGACAGCTGATTTGGTGTCAGAACTGTGTCTTTAGTTTCTGCCAGGTGCCTCAGCATCCTGAACTGTTTCAAAACATTTACCTTTCATGATCATTTTGACTTTGCAGGAGAGCCAGAAGTCATAAGATGCCAGATCCAGGGAATAAGGTGGGTGAGGACACACCATGTTTCTTTAATTTGTGTATGCTTTAGTACATAATGTCTTCATTCCTCGTGGGGAGTGGAACATGTACATCACACTTCTTAATCGCTTTATTTCAACTCCTTCCCCTTCTCCCCCAGCCCTCTCCATCTCTTACTCCCTTCACATTTGAGAAAGGTCTATCTATCTACTGTCTATTATCTATGTTTCATTTTGCTGTTTATATTTTGGGTTTCTCGTATAAGAGAAGCCATGCTATAGTTAAGTGTGTGTGTCTGGTTTATTTCACTTAATATTATAGTGTCAAAGTGCATTCATTTCTGCATGCCTATATCTGGTAATCTGAGCAACTACTTTGAATATAACAATATGCAATATAATAGCCACTGTTAATTTCCTATCAACTTGTTTTGAAATTCTGGATCTTTTTTATTGTTTCCTTATTCCCTTTAAAATAAAAAAGTGCCTTCATCTTTTCTACATATGATTCAAGTTTATCCTTTTAATAGGAAAGCAAGAATCTGTTATGTATAAATACCACATTTTCTTTTATTCCTCTGTTGGTGGACATATGTATAAGATATGCTTCCAAGACTTACCTATTATGAATTTTGCTGCTATAAACATGCATGTATCACTATACTATGATGCCTTTAACTTCTTTGGGGAGATACGGAGAAGGGGAATTTCTGGATTGAGTGGAATTTTTAGTTTTGAGGAATCTCCATATTAATTTACATTCCCACCAACCATGTGAAAGGGTTCCCTTCTTCCTGCAACCTTGTCAGAGTTTGTTATTAGTTGAGTTCTTGATGGTAGCTATCCCATAATGCTTTCACAAGCCTGTTCTCCCTTGGATGGCATTTGGCAGCAGAGTTCGTCATATTTCTTTTATCATCCCTCTTAAAGACACTCGCGAAAGAGAATGTGCAAAACTACTTCAGAAAGTGGCTAGAATAATGGGATAAATGTGATCAGTGTGGGGGGAGTATTCTTAGAGGGGCTGATGTCAATATGTCTTTTGGGTAATGATTTTCCTTGCTTAACCATTCACTGCTGATTTCTGTCAATCCTTGTAAATATGTTGCAGCCTTTGTGCCTCGTCCTCTGCAAAGTCCGCCTCCGCGGTCAGCTTACACAGCATCCATCCGGGGCAGTCGCCTGTTCCTCAGATGCCTTCTTTCTCCTCCATGGCTCCCTGCATCTCTGTCTCTGCTCCAGTGGATATACCAACTTACCGCTGTGCACTCCAGAGAGGAAACAAAAAGAGCAAGGCCCAAGTTCAAGAGGATCAAATCTAACGTTTCCCAGAATCATTCCTGAAGTGAGGGCTTCGAATAGTGGGAGATGGGCCTTGCTTCCAAGGGTCGCACTTTCCCCCTTTTAGAAAGCATTCCAGAGTATCCTCGGAGCATTTTCCCTCTCCATCTTTAGGGTTCTTAATTATGTAAAACTGCTATTGTTCTAATTTTTATTTTATTAACGTACAACACTTACAGAATACACACAAAACTTGATTTCTTCCATCTATAATATTACATTTGTGATTGGAGCAATACATCAAGGTTTTTATGGGTTTAAATCTACCAATAAGACACTGTTTTAATCCACAACCTCTGTTGTTCAATTCCCTCATTCACCACTTATTTTCCATCCATAGGATTCCTTTTCCTAACTTAGCCACCTTGAGGACTCGTCTGGCAAAAGACCTATATGAGAATAATTATGCTTTTAAATAAGCCTTACAGGCCCTGAGCACATGGAGCTCCAACGAAGAGGTCATTTCTTCCTTCTGAGAACACCAACTCCATTTTTTAAATACTGTGCACTTCTAATCAGTAGCTGTATTTCACCAACCATAAGACAGCAAGATCCCCTCATGGCCATACAATTTATCATCAGCCCACAGGTGTGTCTTCCACCCTGCTAAGTTCTTGTCAAAGCGATTTGAAAGAAAATTTTGAAGTTTAGCATCTTGGCTTTGCTTTCTTTTGCTAGGAATAGTCCTTTCAGAAAAGTGGTTTACAACTTTTAAATTTTAACTTTTTGATACAGCTTTTAAATATACATTGTATGAAAATGAGGAAGACTAAGCAAAATGAAATAACTGCGTAAACTTGACAGGTGAAGAAAAGGAGATTCATTAGCGATGCTGCTAAGATAACTGTTGCTCCTCTCGTTCCCATGCACGACAAAAGGAGGGTGTTTTCCTTTCTCCTTTCCAAACACAGGGCTGCAGTAATGGAAGCCTCTCCGAGGATAGCCCTACTCACGGGCAATTACCATAAAGTGCTTCATTTCCAAAATAGAATCTGAAATCTGGAAATTTGCTAGCTGCAAGGATGACATCATATAAACAGATATCCCACACCCTTATGCCACATTGTACAAATGCTCATTTTTATGTGTAAAGGTGTACGGTTCTTACCTTTTTACACTGCGTTTTGTCTGAATTCTATTCCCCCT
The DNA here is from genome assembly GCF_000276665.1 of Chinchilla lanigera. Taxonomy (NCBI): domain Eukaryota; kingdom Metazoa; phylum Chordata; class Mammalia; order Rodentia; family Chinchillidae; genus Chinchilla; species Chinchilla lanigera. The sequence goes on from NW_004955435.1 coordinate 1,197,906, forward strand.
TTCTACATCACGCAGTCAGCCACACTGCCTGTGTACACACAACTCAGGCTTTTTCCCTTTTGATACTCAGAAATCCATCTTCTACATTTTTGATCAGTGTGCAGTGCATTAAATACTACAGCAGATGGTGCTTTTTGATGATGTGTTTCTACATGAAGCAACATTTTGTCTTGTATGCTGCATTATCAAAAAATCAAACATGTAATTATGCAAATATGTATGCCTTTATAATAATCAAGTTTTATTGTAAATGGTTGATGCACATCAATTTGATCCTGTAGTGCTGTTTTAAGTGCGGTTTAAGTGGCTTTTCAGTGTACCCAGAGGCAACACAAATGCATCTCTGGAATATTAATAAAATCCTGAATCTTTGAGACCCCAACTGGAATCTCATTGCTTGTACTGATTGAAACGAAATGCTAATCCCTTCCTTTAAAAAAATCTCCTTTGTTATTTAAAACACTGATATTAGTATGATATGAAGGACCATTTTATTTTAAATTGTATTTTAATGTAGTTGTTAAAATAATGCCTAATCATACTATATTCAGTCTTCACAATGTAAATTTGATGAGACACGAATCCAATCATTTTGCAACAATGAATGCAGTCATGTATTTTAACCAGTCCGGTTTTTCTAATTCCATAAATTTCTACTGCCAGTGGCTGTTTACCAGTCTCACTTTGGATGCATTAGCTGTCCTTTGTGAGAACGTGTGCTGTGAATATTCATCCAGAAACAACTGACTTCTTAAAAAAAGAAGAAGAAAAAGGGGGAGTCTCCAAGTTGAATTCCTAAGAGCATTTTTAAGCAGGATTATAACACAGACAGAGGAATATTTTACTGAACAGAATCTGGGTTTTGTATGTTGGATTGTTTCATCGGTACATAATAGTGCATCCCGTCTCTCCCCAGTACAAACACTCACACATTCTGTTGTGGTTAAACTACACAGATGGACGTGGGTACCAATAATCTATGATTGTAAATTATTTTTGCTTGTTTGTTCCTCTTCAAGAGAAATAAAAGGATGAGGAAAGCAGAATACAAAAGGAAGCACAATGTAGCATTAAAGGGAAGAAAATAAGCACATAATTTCCTTTTTCTATTTCCATTTCTCCTTCTCCTTATATTTACTTTGTTTATTAGGTTTGCTATAATTATGAGTTGTGATTTCAATGGCAACCACTCCCTCTCAGGACAAAATACACGCTTTTTGCTTTGGCCTGATGCCTCGTTCTCCTGCACTACGCTTTATCTTATCACGCAGCATGTCTTTCCTCCAAACAGGTGGACTCATTTGATGCTTTCCTTTCTTTTAGCCTATTGTTCATACGTTGCCACTGAATCTCTGTCTCTTTCTATTTGCCTTGTGCACAACTGTCTGATTCACAGTCCCAAATGTCCTCCTGCCCATATTTATAGTGTCCTTGCTATCCTGTTCACTTTGAAGAGTCACTTGTTTGCTGACCTTTTTGCAATGTGTATTTCTGTACAAAGTTACATCATCTCATCTTCCAATTTTTGCAACTCCATTTATCCATTTCACCGACTCATGATGATCAAGGTACTGATAGATAGATGATAGATAGATAGATGATAGATAGATAGATAGGTAGATAGATAGATAGATAGATAGATAGATAGATGGATGGATGATAGATGATAGATAGGCTTTCTTGGCAGGGTGGAAGGGATGGTGGAAAGGAGAGTGTTATTGCTTAGTACTTACCTATAACCAAATTCTTGAAATATAACCTCAATGATGTACATCTGAATATTTTTAAATAATTTTAATGCACTACAATTGTCTGAGAATATTTAAGAGCTTAAAACTTCTCCATAAATACTCTCATGGATATCAATCATCTGTGTCCATTTTGCTTCCTCTGAGCCACAGTAGTGCTAGTTTTGATGTTCAAAACTTGGCTGTTTGTATAACTCCTTAAAATGCTATGACTTTTGTTACTTGTTACTGTAATGGTATTTTCAATATAAAAATTGCACAAACCCAGAGCCATTTCAATTGCATAATCCCAGGGCCATTTCAATTGCATGCACACACACACACACACACACACACACACACACTCACACACACCTACAGACATCTACATTAACATAGCCACCAAGTAATGTTAGTGGTCATTTATTAAGGTCAAGGCAAGCGCTGGACAGTTTTCAGATTCTAATCTACACAATTTCATTTTCTGCTCACAATCAGAGATCCAGGGATGGCTCCTGGAGTCAGGGGGAAGTGAGTCTGAGGTCATGTTTGAGTGCCCATGAAAGCTAGATCTCACTAATTGCCACGTCATGAGTGGGTTAAAGATGACCTGAAGATTTCTAGAAAACTCATATCCTCAAATTATGTCCAAAAAATTTTTTCTTCATTTTGACTTTATAACCTTACAGATAAATTGAGATAAACTAAGAACTAGAACTAATTCTTTTGTATTTTCAATAATTGCTTTTCTTATTGCAAGGTGGGATTTGTGTGGGATGTGAAACATATGTTAGTATTTCAATCAGTCCTCCTAATCTTCATCAGGAAAATCAATACTGTCCCTGGCCTTTTGATTGCTTTTTAAAGATGCAAATATAATGCCATACTTTTTCAGTTTTTGAATTTAACTTTAGATGCCATGACATTTGGAGCTCAGTTGCGAGAGAAAATCACGACAGTAACATACACGACTGTAGCACTGATTTTAATAGAGTAACAAGAAACGCGGTCACATATTCTGCCTATGTTTCACAGCAGAAATTCCTTCTGCATCACAGCCCGTTACAAATGCAATTCACCGAGGTCTTATGGGTGACAAAGCTTTAATTAGCATCACATTGTTTTCTAATGTGATTTTGCACTTGTAAAAACAGGATTAGGAATCAAAATATACTTTTATAAATGCCAATTTTAATTGTATTACTGATGGTGGGCAGGCCTTTAAGCACCCACGCAGCTTCTTACATAATACCTCTCTGTTTGGAGGTTGAGTGTGGAAGACAAAGAAAAGATAGCATAACTTGTCTAATGAAACACTTTTAAATCAGAAGACAAGATGCAGTCTTTCTTGGTGCACAGCTCCTCATCCACTATCGTTGCCTCCTGAGCTTGTACCCTCACAGCAGTCAGTGCCCAGAAAGTAGGTAATGCTTAGCAACTGTCTCTGCTTAAGTCCATGAGGGAAGTGAGTGGAGCAGTACACAGATGGTTGCGCTTGCTCAAGAACAAGCTTGAAGGTCCACTGATTTCTTCTAGGCCCGCAATGGTGAAACCTTTTAGAGCTTTCAATGATATAGCCCACTGCAGGCACCTATGGAGTAGGTTCAGCACCGCTGTTCCAGGCCCTTCCTTGGAAGATATCTGCACTTTATCCCATTTAACTTTCCAGCCATTTGGTTTTGCTTTTGTGTTCGTTGTTGTATGAGATCCTTTGTCTTCCTACCCTGAAGAAACTCATCCAAGGAAGCCGCCATCTTATTTCACTCAGGGACTACTTTCTAGCAGAGCAGGATTAGATCCTCAAGTTAAACATTTGCTTCAGAAATCACACTCCATATTCATTGCTACATTTTATCTGTATCTTGAGTGCTTCCTGGACTTGTGTTCACTCACCTGCAGCAGACCCCTGCCATAGGGAAGCCCCAGGCTTTCCTCTCCTTTTAAGCAGAGCTCAATCAGATGGCAGAGTGGGTGGGGTTAAGCAGTTTATCAATGTTAGCCAATATTTCAGTTGGAAAAATAAAACCAATACATGTATTCAGTTTCCCAGCTTGCAGCTATAACTACAAGACCTGAGAAAGACAAAAACTGGACATCACGCCAAGGCCGCTTAACTATTCTTTGTGTTTGGTTTTTGTGGATGAAATATAGAAATAGTACATCCAAGCTTTGATTATTCACAAAGGGAAGGACTAAGACTGAAGTGACTATAGTTGAAAGTGAGTTTTAATTTTGAAGTGTTGCCTCTGTGCTGCAAATGAAATAATGATTTGGAAAACATTGTTATTCTACAGCAGCTCTACATAATCTCAGCCATTTCCATGAGTATGATCGTGTCCAGTTAGGCATGTGCTTAAGTCAGAGAAGACATTTCATGTTACAGTGCAAAGGTGATTATATCACCTGCTGAGTTTTAAAACCTCAGTTCATTATATTTTTACTCTTTCATTATTCTCTAATATTTTATTTCTTGAACTTTTCAAACAAGTAGGAAGAATGAAAGAACATTACAATGAGTTCTATTGCTTTCAAATCATGATTTTCTGGGAGGAAAAAAACCTCACTGTCAGATCCATGTAAATTTTTAAGTTTTTTTCATTTCTCTTTAATTGCTTCTTAATTTCTTATTGATCCACGAACTAAAGGATTATTGTTTGGTTCACCGAATGAGCAGGGAAGATTGTCTGGGTGAAATTAAATCAGTTGACCCAGGCTTTTTTGCTGGAAATTGGGTTGTGCAACCATAATAGCTCCATGCACTTGATAAGACAAAGCGGAAAAGGACAGCACAGCCACAAAGCCCTCTAATGTTTCTCCTTTGTTAATTCATTGCCATGATTTTGAGGTGCCCATTAGACAGAGGGACTTTGTAGGACAAATTTGGGTTTGTGGAGAAATTCAACAGAGCTCAATTGTTACGATATTTTCTTTAGGTTATGTTTCTAAATTACGATATAGAAATAACTAAATAAAATGACCTGTCATTAACATGCTTCATATTCCCTGTGACTTTCTCCCATACTTTTTTGTACAGTATTTGGTCTAGTTTCAGCTCTTTTCTGTCCCTCCCTTTCCTTCCCCTCATCATTATGGTCCTCGTCTCTTAGCCTAAATTTCTATTGTTTCTCCTACTTATATTTCATTCAGTGAATGCAGTAAACACCTGGCATTTTTCTGCCCATCTACAAACTTTGAGCATGTTCAAATGTCAGCTCAAGTCCTACGGCCCTTTGGAAATCCCTCCTCATTTGGGTAACTATAGTGGTCACTCCCTACTCTGTTGCTGCTCAGACACTGTCGTCTTGTACAACTGAACACCTTGTGAAGTCTGCCCGATTATTCATTGGCTTCATATTTGCCTGCCTTATACATGCTTTATGTCATGAGCACTTTTTTCATATACATATATCTCTTTTGTGTCACCTGCCCTCCACTTTGCATTGGTATATTTTTTACTCAGGTACAAAGAAAACAGGAACAGGCTGAAAACTGTTAGGCTGAAGGAAGCAAGGTAGAGAGCCCAGGGCCTGAAAAAGATGGGGTTTTATGAGAATAAGAAATGGAGGCCAAAGACATAGCCTAAAACTACACCATAAAGAAAAGTCAGGATCTAGACATAGTCATAGGCATGACTTTCTGTCTGGGAAAAAATAGCTCTAAGTATTCCGAATGTGTCTGAACCTTTTATAATTACAAGTTTTCTGGGACTAGCTTCCAAGAAGTCTCAGAATGTGAGTAGGTTTATCTGGTTACCTAGAATCGAGGAGGAATATCTGCAGGACAGGGAAAGAAGGAAGCTGGAGCTTGACCTTTCATGCCACATACAATACTATTCACACATGCATGCATATACAGTGCTGAGTAAACGCTGGCTTATTGAATAAGGTCCACTCAAACAGCACTAATGAGATTCTTGGAGGCTAGCTCTAGTTATGACAAGTGGATGCTATCCAAGTTAAAATCCATTTGCATGTATTTCCCTGATATCTGTCTAAAATACTTCTATGTTTCCAGACATTGTATATCAAGGATCATTGACCAACTATTTTCGGCAACAGGAATAAAAATTGTACATGCATGTTCTCTTAGGATGTTACTCTAGATCTTTTAATTAGTAATATTTTCTTCAATAAACCACTCTCAGCTATCCTCCATGGAGAACTGTAAGTATATTCTGGTAGCCACAGCAAATTTATATAGTCATGATAAAGAAGTGTGCATTCACTACATGTGTGAGCTACGGTCCCATCTGTCCATGCTCAGGCCCTGCGTGTCTCCCTTCCAAGTGTTTTTTTTGCAGCCTTCCTTATTTCTGTGTGGTAGTCCTTGAAATATCTCACGTGTGGCCTGTACCGCAAAACCTGCTGTCAGTGCTGGAGTCTAAGACCTGTGGCTCTGACATAAATAAAGACAAGGTTCTGGAGTTCATTTTTCCTTTTTTCCTCACCTAGGAGGATAAGAAGAAATGTCAGTTGTGGAGAAGATACTGTGCTGACTTGGCTGCACAAGCTCTCAGTTCTAATTCTCCCTCTGCTGCCATTTCTCCATTTAGTGGTCTCTTTTACCATCTCTGGGCCTTAGTTTTTCTCACCTGTAACAGAAAGGAGTCAAATCTCTAAAGACTAAGGATTCATGCATTAGATTCTATGCTTTTCCCTCAGCAGCACTTTCAAAACTTCAACTGTTGCTAATTTTATACCAATATATTGATTTATGAGACAAATTAAAGTACAAATGGAATGTGTCCCAAGCAACCTTATGCAGTACTTGATAAATATCTTGGTCACTCTCCCATCGTGGGGCAAAACATCCAACACCCACCAGTCAAAGGGGAAGTTGATTTTGATGTGCAGTTTCAGTCCATGGTCCGCTGGCTCCACAGAGACAAGAGGGTAAAGGGCACTGTGGAGGTCAAGGCACTCAACCTGCGGCGGCTGGAAGCAGAGCAAGAAAGGAGAAGCTAGGGACAAGAATACAGCCTTGGGGGTCATCCCCCGGGTCCAGCTCCAGCCAGGCCCACTCCTAACAGCCCTTCCAGTTACCCACCACTGACTGCACCGCCCTGCGCTCCGGTCACCCGCCAAACTCATGCGATTTTGGGGACATTTGAAATCTAATCCATGACAACATGCCTCTCTACCTTGCTGGCAGTTTTGATATCAAGTAGGGTACTTTTCCCAAGTGTTTGCATGATCTCCTGATAGCTAGCTTACTTTCTGCTGTGTGACATTTATTTTAGTCTATTTTACCCTTCACTGTTCAAAATTATGCTTAATCAGATTTAATTTTTTTTTTTTTTTTTTTTTTTTTTTTTTTTTTGGTTTTTCTCCGGTACCGGGAATCGAACTCACGACATTGTGCTTGCCAGGCAGGCGCTTTGCCGTTGAGCTAAATCCCCAGCCCCTAGATTTAATTTTGATTCCCATAACTAAATAACAATAATATGGATCATGTTGATATTCTTGGGCACTTTTTATGTGTCAAGCAGCATCCTAAAGGTGTGAATGTGCCAATTCATTCAGCCCTTAAATCCATGAGGAAAGTGGATTTATTACATGAGCTCTATGATTATAGCTGACTCCAAACGGGGCTGTGGAGGCACCGAGAACCTGAGAACCTTGCCTGAGTCCCGTAGCCACAAGTTAGCAGTTCTCTGTCCGAAACCAGAGCGCATGTCCAGGGCTCCTGTTCTCCAGCGATTGTGCTACGGCGCATCTGGTTTCCAAAGTGCCCGAAACGAAAACATGTCCTTGGCTAATGTTTTAGAGACATTAGGTGAAACTCTCACATAGGCTGCATAATCGCAATTTACTTGTGGGGTAGCTGTGAACCCAAGACTTGGTTCAACTTTCCTGCTTTGCAGTGCATGCTAGCAGCAGGGACTCTGTATGGAGATGCTGATGCTCTGAGAGCGCCGCTCCATTTGGAATTCAAGGGAATGAACCATCACGATCGACAGGGACACCGAACAGCGCGCATCAAAGAGGTGAAGTTAGTCACAAGTGACAATCCAGTGTTAAATAATTAAATTGTTTTAGCTGCTAACAGTAAGCGAATGTTTTTTAAATTGCACTTTAATAATGCCATGCCCTTTATAACCAAAATTAATGTTTTCTGTCGCTCTGTTTTTGAAGTATGTGTCAGTTTAATTAAACTATTAATGGTAGACAGATTTTAAGTACTTTATATTCTTCATTAAATTGTATCTGCCCAACAAGCATAAACAGGGAAGTCGGGTTGGTGAGGAGCAGATTCACGCTCTGCCTGATTAATCACTCATCATCAGATAAGATTGATGCCTTGTGCTTGTCTAAGTACTCACTCCCATGATACAGAAGTCCACTTCCGGGTTATGATAGTCACTGAGCTTCTTTTAAAGCTAAAGGTGACAGCTTCTTTGAAGAAAGAACAGGGAGTCAAAGAGTGTTGAGATTTGTAAAACAAAAGGCTGCAAGGCAGGAACTGGGGACTGAGGGGATCAGGCCTTCGGTTCCTTTGGGATCTACGAGCTAACTGGTGGATTAGAGAAGAGAGACTCCTTCCTTCCTCTTCCTCTCCATACAGACACAGGTTGGCTTCTTCTCCTCGACCATTTCTCGACTGCCTCTGTGTAACCTAATCTCCTACAGAAAACATGCCAAACCAAACTAATGCAAAGCAGTCATTTGTGTTCATGGCCAGAAATGAAATTGATAATGTAAACGGAGAGCACACCCCAAGCCTCTCCTGGATTCAGTTCAAGAGAATTGACTCAGTCTTGGCTAAAGATCAGCATGGACTACAGCAGGATAAGTTCCTGTCCCTTCAGCCCACCGATGACATATGCAAAAAAAAGGGGTCCTCATTGGCAAACAGTTAAAAGAAGCAGGGCAGGGTTGAAATTACATTTCTCTAGCAAGAGGAATTGCTGAGCTACATCTGCTGCCTATAGTCAAGGATGTAATGTGCTATAACAGAGACAAGTGTGTCCTTCCTTCGTGTGGCAGATCAGTCAATAGCTTTCATGTGACCGTGTTCACTATTATGTTAGTAATGAAACCCTCGTGTGATGTGACAACTGTGGAATCACATTCAGTCACAAAGCTGGTGTTAACGAGGGAACTGGCGTGGTGGTAATTAGACAGCTTTCCGGTCCCTTCCTTCACAAATCGTCGATAATGTAGTAAATAGGCTGGCGATGCCTTTCCGAATAGCTGTATTAAGCTTCATATTCTTGGAAGTTCGTCTACTGGGCTTGTTTCTGGGAATCAAACCATAGAAAAGAAATACATAGCAATCTTTTCATTTTGAAGAGTTTGTGCATATGTACACCCAGGTATGGATCATGGATGTACTGTATATATATGTGCATGTACTTATGTATTTATCCATTCAGCTATTCGTCTATCTCTACTATCAAATCTTGCATGTAAAATTCAAAACCTATATTAACCTATTTAGTTTTAATTAACTGGCAGTTGGCAGAAAGTATGATCCAGAAAAACAGAGACCCCAGGGTGTAAGGTTTCACTAAAGCAGATATATATATATATATATATATATATATATATATATATATTTCCCAATCATATTCATATATATATATGTATATTTGTAGCACAAACACCAAAATAATCTCTTTTACACTTTTGTGGAAAATGAGCCCTATTGAAACATAATGAATCTACCAGCTCAGTCCTGGAAAGAAATTCCGATTTATAAATTTAATATATTCCTTATTATCCGCCTAGTGCTGAGTGAAGCTTACCCAACTGGGACCCTTCCTTCCTGGAACTACGATCTGAGCAGGCAGTTCTCCAGGTAATCAAGAGACAACTTTAAGGAAATTTCCTCTACACAAAAGCTGGGAACAGCGGACACCAAACAGAAACCTGGTGGAGTCAAGTCCTTTGTGGAGATTCTGCTTCACCCTTCTGTGTTTCTCAGCTATCCCTCCATTCCCACGTATGTGTGACCTACTTCAGGCTCCAATCCTTGGAGATAAAGACATGTTCCATCAAGTTCTGCTGATGGGTTTTCCCCCGAGACTTGGAGTTTCACTCTCTGACAGGTTACCAGATATCACTGGTTGAGCCTGAGTGCGTGTTGAAGTACTACACCGTGCAGTGTGGTCCTCTGCAGAGAGGATTCTCGTGCTAGTTCCAAGCATGCTTCCTCCTGGCTCCCACCTTTCCTGGAGGCTCTGGTATTGGTGCTCCATCTGCGGCTACACCAGGTTAAAAGGTCTTCATGGGGATCGGAAGCAAACCCCTCTAACCAGCTGCCCTCACAAGGTTATTTCCTTATATAGTGGTTGTTCATGGGTTTATGCAAAAGCACTTTGACAGACTAACTAGTAACTAGTCACGGAATAACTGGTTACCGGACACTGAGCATACAGAGATGACAAGACATAGGCTCTATCCTCACTATGCTCACAGCCCTAACTGAAGAGTTGGATAAGTCAGCCAACACTACTAAGAAAGGGGGTTTTACGTGAAAACAGGGTTATAAAGCAGTGCCAGTGAGGGCTTAGCCTGGAGAAAAGGAAATCCTCCCCGTCCCCAAGGAAAAGAGATGGACTTTGAGTAGTGGATTAACACAGGAAGCAGCCTGCTGGTTAAAGAAGGGATCAGGTACTCTGCGAGGGGACATCAGCCTGGACAAAGGTATGGAAGCCAGAGCTAACACTGCCCTAGAATAGTTTTGGTTTGAAAACAGAAGAAACAGCAACCTTACTGGGCAGAGAATGAATCATAAACTTTTCTGTAAGTCATTGTGAGACATTGTTCCTTCTTCAGAAAGCAAAAGTGAAGCAAGGAAGGAATTAAGCCAGGAGAAACAGAAATTTTTAGGAGGAAATTCACAGTGTTTTGGCAACCAAAAATGAAAATGTCTAAAGTCTTTTCTATAGTTGTCATTTTATTTTAAATCACTAGATGTGACAAAAAGAAATAAGCTGTGGTCTTGTTCCAGAAGAATGTAGATAGTATGGTCTGAGGCAGAAAGGACACAAAGACCTCGCCTCAGGGCAATAAAGGCTCTGAGGAGCAAGTACACCAGCGTTCAGACAGAGACAGAGGGTGCAATTGCTGCTCACCTTCCAAATGTTACTGTCCTAGGCTACCCTAAAGCCACTTTCCACTAACATGACTTAAACAGAGCTCTACATTGAATCTCATTTAAATTTCTTAGCAATATTTTGAGGAGATTGCTATTATTCCCATTGCCAAGATCAAACACCCTGAAGCCCAGAGACCGTAATGTTCTTATTCAAATGTTATATAGATGACAAAGGATGAACATAAGCTTAGAAAAAAATCCCAATCTGAGAGCAAAGCTCAAATATGTTTTCTCATACACTAAAATTTTCAAAAACTTGTAAGGCATGTAATTAGACACAGCCACCTTCTTGGGGTCCTTAGAACATGGGCTGGCCACCCTGCTTTACACTTCAGTCATGTCAGTTATGAATCGTTAACACGTAGTTGGCACAACCCAGACACGAAGAGAGTTCTAAACTTTGAGTCTCTGTTCAAACCATCCTGGACGTAGCCTAAATTTATGGATGTTAAGGTAAGGAGTGGAACAGCTAAACTTAAATGGCCAGCATATGTTCCCGCATAAAAGCTGAGACCTGACTTGCAGGCTGTTACAAATCCCTAACTCTTGAAAGGAGAATGAAACAAAAGACACCAGTGTGCTCACTGCCTGACAGCTGAATTTAGAGATCATTTGTAAATCTGTCACATATTGTAAATCTGATTATAAGGGTGCTGGGTTAGAGCTGGAACTTTACTGTGAAATATATGGATGTCCTTTGTCTACATCATTCACGGTCCTTTACTTATTGCTGTTTTCCCCACGCTGTTGACACAGTCATTAATAGCTACAATTTGAACTGACTACATCCCAGGTAAGGCGCGTTATCTCACGTATTCCTGATAACTGCATGAATTTATTAAAGGAACCGCTAAACCTAGAAACACTCCTGTCAGTCAGATTGCTTATTGTGTTGAAGCCAGGATGGAAACTCAACCTAGCCAGCTCTCCTCACCCTAGTATTCACTCTTAGGTGTAAGGAAGGCCAGTGAGGGGTCACATGCTGTCCCAGGGTGTTTCCCACAAATGTGCCGCACTTGCTGTTAGCTGTTTTGTAGCCCTCACTCCCCTGCTGCCTGATCTTTAGCTTTGAACGTTTGCTTTTGGTCCTTGAATTTTATGACTGCACAGATCTCCTTTGTATGCTTCCCGTTTACATTTGTTTTCTGTACACTGTCTGAAACAATCACCCATCTTTGTCAAACTACCTTTATCAGACACGAGGCTACCGAGCTGGGTCTCAGTGTCTTCATGAGCACTTTTTACAAAAGGGGAAAGTTTTAGACCTTATAAAAGCATTGATAAAGTAAGAATGAAGGCGATTTTTGAAAGAATTTGAGTTGCAAATGGAAAAAGAATTGCACGGAGACAAATGTGGACACTGAGAGACCAATTAAAATGCCTCTGCAGTAATGCCTTTGAAGAAATGTTCTTAACTTGCACCAGGGCTGTTCCAGTAGAGGGTGATAACTTCAGAACACAGGCTCTGAGGTCAGACTCCCCAGGTCTAACACCTGGATTTGCCATTCTTTTATCACGTGGCCATAAATTACTAAACCTCTCTTTGTCTCCGCTCTCTCATCTGAAAATTGATGTGACTGTATAACAGTACCTACTTCTAAAATTATGACTATTAAATGAATTAGTATATGTGGGAGTGGCTAACCTACAATAAATGTTATAAAATGGTGGAAATAGAGCAGGGAGAGATAAGAATGAGATGTAAGAAATATAAGCTCTTTAGCTGACTTCCTATGGGAAAAGCATAAGGGACTATCTGGAATGTTTCTGAAAATTCTGTCTTAAAGTACCACTTTCTGAGGCTTCAGTCCTCACAAAGGCAGTTTTGCGAGGAGGGAAGGTGGGGCTGAGAGGATATCCTAGGTGTGGGTGCTTCAAAAATGATTAATGGGCACTGGTTAGCAGGCTTTACTCATTAGCTAAGGGGCCCTAGGTGCCATATTTTTTATAATGTTGGTAACAGTGTATTTTGCCGTATTAAAGGTATCTGTATGTCATAAAAATAGATACCTTCATTTAGTTATTCATGCAGTTCCCACTGTGCTTCCGGCACTCTGATGTACATTATTTGGTAGTGGTGAACAAAATCAAGTATTTGCTGCTAGTGAGGACACAAACAGCAAACAAATAAATGAATAATGTAGAGATTCAGTTTCTTCGAATGTGTTAGTTATGGTGAGGTTCTCATGGATAGCAGCTCCTCTCACCACAATGAACACTTAAATCATGTCCTTCTCTTTCAGTTGTCTCAGGCGCCAGATTGGGAAAGAGCTCAACCTCTGTGCACGTTAAGGGAGCAGGGTTCCTCCCAAGTATCTGCTACACCACCCCCAGCATTAAGTGAACTCACCACTAAATCCAGCTGAAAGCTCACAAGAAGAGCTTAAGCCGTTTTCTGGTATATTCTGTTGGGGAGAACTTAGGAATTAAGGGAGGCAGAGAAACGTGGCTGGGAAACCACGTGGTCAGCTTCAATTCTATTATTCCGGAAGGAGGAAATGAAGGATTTTAACAGACATCTAGAAGTCTAAGTAATTGTATATCTTCTTTTAAAAATTAACATAGAGATGATGCCTTCTGATTTCTACTCTTCCTTCAGAACATAAATCGGGAATGTAATCTCCAGTGAAACGGATCCATGTTTATGCATTTTCTTTATCGTTTGAGAAAAAATTGAAAGGGAAAGGTGCAAGGCACTGCGCAGCATTCTCCGGCCTCCCCAGCAGGTCTGCGCCTTGCGTCCACACCCCTTCACTCTCGCTTTGGCCCGGTGGCTCATTCACACTCAGCTTCGTCAGCCAGTCCCATTACTGAGAATATTTTTTCTTAAAAAATTAATATATTTTCTTAAGTTCATAGTCAACATTTACACATGAACATGTATGGAAATTCCCATTAAAAGTACAATTATGTTTTCTAGGAGTACGTTCTAAATCTAAATGTGCCAGGCAGCTTTGTTAAGTATTTATGGTAAAAAAAGAGTTTTTAAGTTCTCAATAAAATAATTTTTGTAAATTTTAGGAGGAATAATGCTGACAATTTTAAAAGTGAAGAAGCCATCTTTCAGTATGACGTATTCTGACTGCCCTATTAAAAGTGAAACTCTTATTATCAATATCTATTGATTTTTCCTGAACTTTCTCCCATCATATTATTTCTTTCTAACCCACTACTTTTCAGTTATTTTATTGTCTGTATCATCTCAGTAGAATTCCAGTTAAATGAGGGTAGGATTTTTGTCAGCTTTGATCACTGGTATAGTTCTAGGGTCTGGCATAAGGACGGGCCCATAGTCACCTCTCAGATAATAATTGTTACATAAATGGAGAGCATTTTCAGTGGTTTTACAGGAGCAGACACTTTCCCTACTCATGTAATACATCTTCCAAAGATTAGAGGCATCACTGCTCCGTGGCCTACTCACTTGGATGCACTGCTAATGAAAGAGCCAGAATCTTAGAAACGTTGGCCTCAGCACAAAGGGAAAAAGATGGTGGAAACTGTGATAGCACTTACACTCAGCTGGTGGCACAGGTCGCTTCCACCAGTGTGCCCTAGGCCAAGACGCTGAAGTTGGCAGATATCAATTGGGTAGTGGGAAAGTGATTTATTGTCCTTTCACAGGGACAGCCGGTGGACATTTGAGGCAATTAGATACTTTATCACACTAGTGTGTCTGTTTCCCTTACTTACAACACACATGAAAAAGTTAACCTCAAAGCAGAGAAAAATGTTCCTAGTGTAGTTATATTCTCTTGAAAGACTGACTTCTGTGCAAATGAAATGATGATAGAATCTAACCTAAAGTTTGGGGGTAACTAGGTGAGAATAATTGCCCTTAAAGAGATCACAATTAGAAGTAAATTTTAGTTCTTCTAACGATGCACTCCCATGAGGATCCTCTGCTTTTTTCTCTTGTTATTATGAGACATTCCATTCAAAGGTAGTAACTTTTTGAAGATGCAATAACCATAATATTGGCTGCTTCTGATAGTAAGAAGAATTCTCAATGCAATCATCAAAATGGTAATTTGTTGTACATATAACCATTCTATGAGGCTTAAGAAACCTCATGATAAATATATTGCAAAAAGTTAATTGAAATAAAAATTTTACAGTGACAAAGGCAAAACTGTAAAACTCTAAGAAAATTCAGGGCCTTTACTCAAAATTGCTTATATTTTGAATATCAGTAAAGAATACATGAAAAAATTTATACCCAAGTACGTTAGATTCCCCAGAGGGCGTAAGGATTAAGAGTGAGGAGAAGGGAAAGCACACGCACCCAACCCAAGGCTCAGCTCCTAAACTACATTAACTTATTTGCACTGAGTTGGTTTTAAAGTTGTTGTATGCAACAGCTAAGTCCTAATGTCAACTGAATACGAAAGCTTCATACATTTTTGAAAGTGGCCGTGCATTGCTCGTCCATAAACTTTTCACTAAAAGTATCATTTGATAAACCTTTTCATTATGACTCTTTTATTCTTCGGTATTCTTTCTTCTTCTTCTTCTTTCCTTTGAATTTGCCCTCAGGTGGTAAGGATTTATAAGACATACTCCCTACCCATGGTAAGTCTACTATCTGGCAAAACAGGTAGATAAATCAACAATTAAAATGAGAGTGATAAAAAGAAATGGGCCCTTAACAGACAGCTTACCAAAGAAGATATGCAAATGGAAAATAGACATATGAAAAAGCTGCTAGATAACATATGTTATCAGGAAATCCACTTTAAAAGAACAGTGAGAAAGCATTGTACAAGTATTACAATGGCAAAATCAGGAAAAACACTGACAGCACTAAATGCTAATGAAGATGAGGAAATCAGCAAAACTTACTCTTTGAAATCCAAAATGATGTAGCTACTTTGGAAAACAGTGTAGTGGTTTCTTACAAAACTAAAGACATTCTTACATACACTTAGAAGTTCAACTTCTATTTATTTACTCAAAAAGAGCTGAGATAGATGCAGAAAAAGCTTTTGACAAAGTTCAACACTCATTCATGATAAAAACCCTACAGAAAATAGGAATAGATGGTCTTTATCTCAATATGATCAAACCCATCTGTGACAAACCAATAGCCAGCATCATACTAAATGGACAAAACCTGAAAACTTTCACTTTAAAGTCAGAAACAGGACAAGGATTTCCACTGTCACTACTGTTATTCAATATAGTTCTGGAAACATTAGCCAGAGCAATTAAACGAGAGAGAGTTATAAAAGGAATAAGGATAGGAAAGGAAGAAGTGAAATTATCATTATTCACAGATGACATGATATTTTACACAGAAGACCCCAAAAACTCCACCAGAAGACTCCTAGAATTAATCAACAAGTTCAGTAGCACAGCAGGACACAAAGTCAACGCTCAAAAATCAATAGCATTCCTACACACAATAAACACAGTGAGAGAGAAATTAAGGAAAACATACCCTTCATAATAGCATCCAAAAAATTAAAATACTTAGGAGTCAATCTAACAAAAGAAGTAAGAGATCTTTACGGTGAAAACTACAGTACTCTGACAAAGGAGATGGAAGAGGATTTCAGACAATGGAAGGATATTCCTTGCTCATCAGATAGGAAGAACCAACATTGTGAAAATGGCCA
>NW_004955435.1:1214697-1252372 GCF_000276665.1 Chinchilla lanigera
GGCACCAAATTCAAGTCAGAGAATTCATGAACAAAAACCAACCTGCACTGGAAATACTTCAAAGAATCAACAACTGGGATCTCATATTATTGAAAAGTTTCTGCACATCTAAAGAAATCACCAGCAGAGCAAAAAGAAAACCCACAAATTGGGAAAATTTTAGCCAACTGTCCCTTGGACAAAGGACTTCTATCTAGAACCTATAAAGAATTTGAAAAAATCAGCCAGCCCATATTCAAAGACCAAATACAAAAATAGGCATCTGAGATGAACACACAGTTCTCAGATGAAGAAATACAAATGGCAAATAAACATATGACAAGAGTTCAACATTATTAGTCATTCAAGAAATACAAATTAAATCAACACTGAGATTCCATCTCACCCCAGAAAGACTGGCTATCACCAAGAAATCAACCAATAACAAATGCTGGTGAGGTTGTGGGGAAAAAGGAACCCTTATTTACTGCTGGTGGGAGTGTAGACTGGTGCAACCACTGTGGAGATCAGTCTGGAGATTCCTCAGTAAACTAGGATTATAGGTCCCATTCAACACAGCTATTTCCCCTTTGAGAATTTCTCCAGAAGAACTAAAAACATCATACCACAGTGATATATGTACATCCATGTTTATAGTGGTGCAATTTGTAATAGCTAAATCTTGGGAGCAACACCAAGGCCCATTAACTGAGGAATAGATGAAAAAAATGTGGTATTTTTATAGAATGGAATATTACTCAGCTATAAAGAAAGATAAATTTAAGGTTTTTGTAGGTAAATCGATGCAACTACCATCCATGCTCATGAGTGAAATAAATCAGACCCACATGTGTGTGTGTAAATACTACATTGTCTCACTAGTGTAGGAACCTGAAAGAGTGAATAAAATCTGAAAGGTACAACAGATATTGTGGAAAGAAAAGAAACTGCTCAAAAGGAAAGAACAACTGGGATGAGGGAAAAGAGAAAAGAAAAAAAGAAGAGAAAATATGTATATAGGTATACACAAGATAGCTAAGATAATTCTAGTACTAATTTCCATCACTTTATTGAAAGTAACAGTTAATGTTTAATTGTTTGATCAATCCTATATGCCTATATTTGTTTATCTGAGTAACCAAATCGAAGACAACAATATGTAATACAACAATCACTGTTAATTTCCTATCCCCTTTTCTGAAACTCTGTATTGCTTTTATTGTATTTGTGTTGTTTTGTTTATGTCCGTGTGTTTTTAAATGTTTTTGTCTTTTATCTTTAAAATTAAAAGGTTATAACTCTTCATACAAAAGCCTGCACACATCTGTATTCATAATCACTAAAACCAGCGAGTAATCAAGATGTCCTTCCATGGCAAGTGGGTAAAGTATGATGCATCCAAAAACGGGAATATTTTTCACTGTTAGAAAGAAATGAGTTCCCAAGCCATGAGAAGACATAAAGAAAATGGGAATGTATGTTACTAAGCGGAAGAAGCCAATCTGACATGTCTGTGCTCTGCATGTCTCCTCCTATGGGACAGTCTGAGAAACTCAAACTCTGCAAAAACTAAAACTTTCCCAGATTTCCAGGGGCCGGGAGGGGAGAGTGGTTGTGAATATGGGGAACACAGGTCTTTTAGGAAGTAAACAATGGGTAGATGTCATCAAGTATTTACCCAAACAATAAAGTGTAAAGCACCAAGAGTGAACCTTGATTTAAACAATGGATTTAATGTAAACTGTATTGTATCAACGTGGACTTATCAGTTATAACAAAAATCCTACTCTTATTGGAGACGTTGGTGGAGAAGAAGGCTCATTGCTGGTGGCAGTGTGGCAGCAAGGAATACATCGTCGATTTCTATATTTTCCACTCAGTGTTTTTTTGTGAACTCAATTTTATTCCTCTATCTTATCTCCTCTCATAGAACTGTATGTTTAAATTCTCTCTTCCTCTAATTTTTTTTCTGCTCTACTAATATCAGTCTCATTTTAGCTGGGAATCTTTGGACTCTACAATGATCATGACATAGGCTGGCTATTTATTTGGACAAAAATTTGTAAGGAATATAATATCTGTAAATTGAGTATAATGGTGAGTTTCACTGAATTCTGTTGATTAGTTGAATTGCTTCTTGGAATTCTAGCCAATAGTGCTCTTCTATGGTGAAAGAATAAAGCTGCTAGGCTCAGTAGTCCCTTTGGATTTTATCTCTCAATCTTATCTTCTCTCGTAGAACTGTATGTTTAAATTCTCTCTTCCTCTAAGAAGGAAAACAAAGGCTTTCACTAAATAAAAAAGCATCCATTTTAAGAAGAATGTTAGTGCCCCATGGTAATCAAAACACTGTCTTTTAACCAAGAAAAGTTAACTGTTTGTTTGTTTTTTTTTTTTGGTTTTTCTCCGGTACCGGGAACCGAACTCACGACCTTGCGCTTGCCAGACAGGCGCTTTTGCCGCTGAGCTAAATCCCCAGCCCCAAGAAAAGTTAACTGTTTCTCTTGGAAGATTTTGTCTAAGCTATGGGGCACATTGAATGCACAAATGAATAAGTTATGGAAAAATAAGAATGAAAAATCATTTCAATTATACCAGAATTTTGCATCAACCATAGTTGATAGACTCAAGCAAGTGGTTTGGACAATAAATAAAATTACTCCACAATTTTCTTGGTTAGATCTAAGTTATATCATTGTACTCAAGAATTATTTTATGGATATAGTATAATGCATAGAACACGCACTATTATATTTAATTATATAATCTTACATTCACGGATGGAGCAGAGCAACAATAATAAAAGTCCTTTAACGTTAGGGCCTGTTTTCCTTCATTGTTATAACTAACATTGAAACAGGCAAATTTCAGATTTTCTGGAGTAATTCCGTGGAGTCACTTTGTACAGATGCCTGATCTCTGTTTCAGCTCTGACTCCTTTTTTCATGTTGAAGCCCTGAACAAAGTAAAAAAAATATGTACAATTACATACGCAGCTCTCCAGTGTAATTTTCCTTGTCGAATATAAAGAAAACCCTGTTTGCCAAACCTTCTTTGGAATTGGTTGAATTTACCCCCAATTGTTGCTTGTAGTTTGCCGATTAGTTTTGCTAATGAATTAACTAGTGCAACCGACCACTTGCAGAGCTATTCTCAGTCTAATGAATGTAATTATTTAGCACTAAACAAGGACAGCATCTTTCTTCCTCTGTGACAAGCATAATCCTTTCTTCTCCCATTAGCCAGGTGCCCTGGTCTCTGTAAACTAGTTATTGACCCGCTCGTTTAAGGAGTTTCACTCTCAGGGCTTCTTCCCTTATTTAACTCAAGCGAGCTCCTATAATTTCTCCTCCGCATACGAGGTTAGCATGTAAAGAGTTCATTGTTCATTTACTGTGAGTAAAGCAGGGCGTCGGGAGCCGTTCTCAGAGCGACGCTCAGCCTGCTTACTTGTCCCTGGTTATAATGGATACAAGACCGTATGGGGCTGGGCGAGCTTCATGTAAGCTCCATAGGAAATCCGAGGCAATGAATCATGGAACCGGACTCCCGCTGAGGGCTGTGTGTCTGAACAGACTACAAATAGAAAAGCAGCCTAAGCAAGCGGCTTTCATACGGCAGGAATGCATATATTAGACATAAGAGGAGACTATTTGGAAAAGGATGTTTATATGTAAGGGACAGTAATAATTATTCTCCCAGGCTCCAAGTGCACAAAATGTTTGTGAAGAGCAATGCCCCTTGGACCCACGTTGAGGTGTTTCAGGAGTGTCTTCTGCCACCATTTAATATCCTTTTTTTAAAAAAAGTGTCACACTATATTGAATCACCTTGGCCGTGATGTATCGTGTCAGGGCATGTGCACACCGAGACACAGCGAGATGTGACTGGCGAACCCTAAAGTAAAGATTAGATGTCACAAATTAAAGAAGAAGCTACTGCCATCATTCACAATTGGACTTCCCTTTGAAACCGGTGAGAAATTAAAATAGTTTAAAATGACATAGGAAGGAAGGCTGTGTGTATAATGGTTCTGGATGCTATTTTCTTCACATTTCCTTTAAACAGCAAGTGCTGCATGTCATACCTGACCTCTATCTGTAGAATTGTGCTGTTAAACAAAAGCAACAACATAGAGGTAGGCAATAAACACTCCCACCTTAGGGAAACCTTGTTAACATTTTTATTAAATTTTTATGTTTGAATAATGATAGTTTAATATATCTTTTTCTTGACTGCAATTCCCTGGGCCCTTTTAAGAGTAACTTGCCTTGACAGCCTAGGAATTTTAAGATAAAGAAAAGACAAATTAGGACCAGTTCTACAGGGAGGAGCAAGATTATAGTGGAAAGTTTATGGTGGGAAGAGAGTAGGGACAGAATCTATTGGTTTTCTTTTGGGGCTTTTTTATATATAAGTATGGTAATGAAAATTGTCATACAAACATACACGTGAACAGTTTACATTTCTTCCTATGTATGCGCCCTTGGCTTTTTAAGCTAGCCATACGTGTATAAACATGACGGCACTAATCAGATTCCCTGAGAATAACGAATATGACAGAAGCTGAGAATTCGCCCAATGGTGTAAATAAACTCTCAACTAAGAATATTACCAAAGAGAGTGAGCTAGCTAAAAAAAATGAAGAGAATTACAGCAAATTACACAGGAGGTGTTTTGAATTTTCTGAGAGAGAGAGAGAGAGAGAGAGAGAGAGAGAGAGAGAGAGAGAGAGAGAGGGAATGTGCCATTACCAGGCATTCAGTATGAAATAACAAGTCAGCATATCATCCAGTCCCAAGTCACAAACCAAACTCCAAAAACCCAAGCATCCACAATCAAAATTCCCTGGGTGAATCTTTTACAAAAGAACGTAAAGCTTCAGAAAACTCTGTATATCCTTGAGGATGTTGATTCTAACCTCAGTGCCCTTTCATCTATGTTTCAAGAAGCATAGACTAGGTTATGCCTTTGGCATAGAACGTGCTCGATAAATATTTTTAAATAGAATTTAAGCAAAGTTGCACAATTAACAATTTCCCATTACCATCAGCAGATTTGTATTGTTGAGTTGATAATTTAAAAAAAGAATCTTATGTGTTAAAATTCAGAAATTCATAGTGTAAGTTGTTCACTACATTTTTTCCCTGTGCTTTCAGTATCATTTAATACGTGGACATTTTAATTTGGCTGAAATCAATGTGTCATTTGTCCCGCCTAACGGCATATTACAATTGTTTTTCTATACTTTCCTCTTCCTCTAAATTATGCACTTCACATTAGAACTTAAATCCACTTGGAATTAATTTTTATAAATTAAGTGACTTACAGATATAATTAATGCATAACCAATTGATCTAATTACTTATTATGTTGTTTGTTAATTCCCTTCTGTTATGCACTACCACTTTGAAATGTATGTTACTATTCATATATTATTTTCTTTAAAACTTTCAGGGATCTGATTTTAGGGAATCTGTTTTGTTCCAAAAATATTTTAGCATAGCGACACCACATTGTTTGGTCATTATTGCTTTATGGTAATTCTGAAGGCTTGGTATGGCTAATCTTCCCGCCTTGTCTGCCTCAAACTTCTCCTAATTGTGATAGACCTTTATGTTGCCATGTTAATTTTAGGATAAACTTGTCAAATCCCATAAGAAATCTTGTTTTTAAAATTAAAATTGTATTTAGTACATTATTTTGGAGATTAAATATGGTGGCATTTCTGAGTCTTTTCTACCCTTAAATGCATTTAGCTGTTTCTTGTGTTTTATCTTGCAACCTACTAGGTATGATAAAGAAATATGGTGCATATTTCAAAAAAATTGTTGAAAAACTCATCATAGTAAAAGGCGCACATTCTCATTAATTCCCCTGAAAGTTTTGCTGTTCCCTTCAGATACACTTATGTTGTCATTCTTGCTGCTTTCTAAGCAGTTCTGGAAGTCTTCTGCTGTGTCTTTACTATGCTGTCAGAGCCACCTAGATGTTCTGAATCAGTTCAAGAATTTTACCTTTCGTGGTGAGTTTGACCTTGGGGAAGGGCCAGCAGCTGCACGGGGCCATGTCCAGTGAATAAGGAGAGTGAGGATACAGCGTAACTTGGCAGAAATTGTTATAGTTTTTGCCCAGTGAGATGTGACTGCAGAAAGACACGAGCCGTGAAACTCATCAAACCGTTCAAACAATTGCCCCTCACTTTGACAACTGTCCTGGTTACTTTTCTTTGTTCCTGAGACAAAACACCCACCCCCAAAAATTAATGATGGAAAGGTTTATTTAGCTCACAGTTTATGGAGGTTTTAGTTTATAATCAGCTGGCTCCAGGGCAGGGTGGCACATGGCGTGGGGGCAACAATCTAAGGTGGCAGAAAGCAGCGAAAGCAGCAAGAGCAAAACGGGGGGACAAGCCTCCTTTTCTATACGGTTTTCCAGTTATCATCCCACGCCCACACCATCAACCATAACAAACATATTTGTCTGATTGGTCATTTGTTTTCTCTTTTCTATCTTTTTTGAGACAGGGTCTTACTATGCAGCTCAGGTTGTGCTTGAGCTCACTTTGTAGCCCAGGCTGGTCAGAAACTCGCAACAATCATCCTGCCTCAGCCTCCTGAGTGCTGGGATTACAATCGTGGGCCACCACGCCCGGCTTTATCCCATTGTTCCTCACAGTGTGTCTTTTACTATAATAAATTTTTAAAAATTCAAACATTCACTACATTTTTTTATCACCTCCTGTAGTTTTAATAGTTTTCACCTAAAAGTTACACTTTCTTGGAGGTGTACTGGGAATCAAACTCAGGACCTCACACTTGCCAGGCAGGTGCTGCTCCTCTGAGCTGTGTCCCCGGGCACACTACACATCTCTTTTAAATGTGTTGCTGCTGCATTCGTTTCAGTTTCTGTGCCTCTTTTAATGACATGATTTGTCATTACATCTTCTAATTCACTTTTTCAGGATGAACTCCTGACTAGTATCCTTGCTTAATGATCTAGTGATACTAAGTGCTTGTAAATTATCTTGGGTATCCAAGGCACATAATCATATTGTTTCTGAAAAGCAAGACTTACTTCTCCTTTTTTACCATACATACAGTATTTTATTTTCTCCTTCCTTTGCGTTCAACACTCCCCCTAGGACATTGCGGATTAGAAGCTGCTATGGTAAAATCAGTCTTGGTCCGTAGTTTTAGAATAAAACATCTTTGTTTCATCATTGTGTACGATGTTTAGTAGTTTTAGTTAATCGGAATTTCTTAGGTTAGGAACTGTCCTTCTATTCTAATTTCGTTAATACTTCTATCATTAACATATTTTTATTGTCTGCGTCTATTCGTATAAATCATTCTTTGTAAGAAGTTATAGTAGTGTATATTGCCCAATATTAAATCATCCTTACCTTCCTTCAATCCAAATTGAGAAAATATAAATGTTCTTGCTTTAGTTTGTTTATGTTTGTGATGCTGGTATGCTGCTATAGTTCTTCTTTTTTTCCTCTCATTTCATGCTCTCTTTAAAATAAACAAAACAAATGGAGAAAATGTTTAATTTTCCTTTTCTAGGGTAGTCTTTTCAGATACTAAAAAAATGCTTTCTCTTTTTCAGTCCTTTGGCACATTTTACACAAAACTGGGACTATCTGTGGTTAAAACATTGGTAAATTTATTTTTTATTTTCTGGGTCTGTTATATGTGGATTATATAAGCAGGTTATAGTTTAAAATAAAATAGTGTTTGAACTTAATGGATAGTTTGGGTTCTGGACCTTTTATTTATTTTTAAGTGGATTTTCATGAATTATATCCATTGGGAAATCATTTATTCAAGTTTTTATTTTTTTGTTTTGTTTTGGTTTTTGTTTTTTTTTCTGGTACCAGGAATCGAACTCATGACCTTGCGCTTGCCAGGCAGGCACTGTGCTGCTGAGCTAAATCCCCAGCCCCCAAGTTTTTAAATCTATAATAGAAAGTTTTCATCGTATTACATTATATAATATAGTCAGAATATACTATTGAATGACTACATTACTAAAATAGATATTTAGGTTTTTGGGTTTTTTTTTCTGGTACCGGGAATTGAACTCACGACCTTGCTCTTGCCAGGCAGGTGCTGTGCCACTGAGCTAAATCCCCAGCCCCTAAAATAGATATTTAAACATATTTTTAAAAAATTTTATCTGTATTTGTATCTTTCCAAATGTTATTTTTCTGTTCTTTTTCTTTACTTGCAGTTTAGTCAGTTACATTTATTGTATTTTAGAACCCCAGAATGTAGCTTGTAAAAGCTTTTTTTCCAGTGAAACCAAGTTTACCTTTGTTTTTCTGCTTTTTTGCTATTATTTCTACCTCAATAGTTCCAACTTTATTACTTCCTTTGCATGCTACCTTAGTTTAACTTATTCTTTATTTTTTTTTTTTTTTTTTTTTTTTTTTTTTTTTTTTTTTTTTTTTTTTTTTTGGTTTTTCTCCGGTACCAGGAACCGAACTCACGACCTTGCGCTTGCCAGGCAGGCGCTTTTGCCGCTGAGCTAAATCCCCAGCCCCTAACTTATTCTTTAATTGGTCCATCCACTCAGTGATTTTAAGCCATACTAGTTTTCCTTCCTCACTTTTAAAAATAAAAATCTCTTTCTTAATTATACTAGTGCTACCAATAATGCAATTTTGATATGTAGTGTTTTTATTTTCAATCAATTTTATGAGTGAAACTACATTTGTTTGCTTGGAGATTTTTACCTAAATGTTTGTGCTCAAATTTCCATAAGAGCCGGGATGGTGGTGCACCTCTGCAATCTCAGCTCTCGGGAGGCTGAGGCCAAAGGATTACTGTGAGTTGGAGGCCAGCCCATGCTACATGGTGAGTTAGTGCAGGGCCAGCCTGAAATACTTAGTGAAATTTTGTCTCAAAAATAGTTTTTTTCCATGATGTTGTTCAATCATCCTTTTGTTATTGATTTCAGTGATGATGTAATGACTCAGATGTGTTTTAGAGAACATGGTCTGTAGTGTATAGATGTTTTCACGCTCTGTAAGATTTTCTTTGAAGTCCATTATATCAATTTTCACAAATATTTTATTTGTGCTTCAGAACAATGTCCAGGGTTATATGTAGATCTTATCAGGATATGCTTGGTAACCAGGTTAGTCAGATATTCCCTACGTTTACTAATAAATTTTACATGTAATCTATCAATTACCAAAAAAGTTTAGTTAAATTAGTAAGATTGCAGATTAATCAATTCTTTTTTATATGTCTGTCAGTTTGTTTTCTAGTATATTTAAAAAAATAGTATTTCAAGGTTTCTTTGAAGGTAAGGAAATGTTCAGAATTTTTCTATTTCCAAAGAGCATTATTTTCTGACTAAAAAAGACCTTTTTTATCTTTAGTAATACCCTATTTGACTGAATAGAGTGCAATCACATTTATTTTCATTAGAGTTGCCTGTGGTATTTTTCCATCTCTCCTTTTTTGCTCATATGTTTTATTTGTATTTTTTGCTAGTAACAGGAAGATTTTTTTTAAAGTGATTTATAACATTTCTTACTTTTAACTAAAATTTAATCTATTTACATTATATACTACTATAGTTACAAATATTTCTCTCATCTTATACTTTGCTTCTTATTTATCGTATGCTTTAATGTGGGAACAGGGTGCTTTTTTCATTCTTGGATTCTAGGTACTATAGATTTCTATCTTTATCTCTATTTCTACTAATTTAGAACCTCAACACTTTGTTTTTATTTGTTTAATGATTGCTCTTCAAATGTTAGTAGAATAAGAAACAATTCTAAACTTAATTGTAATCCTTAGCTGCTTTCAAACCGGGCACAAATCTTTAGGTGTAAACTTGGAGGGCTGGGGATTTAGCTCAGCGGCAAAGCGCCTGCCTGGCAAGCGCAAGGTCGTGAGTTCGGTTCCCGGTACTGGAGAAAAACCAAAAACAAACAAAAAAAAAAACAAAAAAAAAACAAAACTTGGAGCCCCTCAGGTCTGCAGGAATTATTGCCTGATACAGTCAGTAATCTTTTCCACAGTGAGTGATCATTATACTTATTGATTTTATGTCAGTGATTACCTAGATGTCCTTTTAAAACCAGTTTGCTTACTTTCTACTATTTCTTGTATCTCCTTTATTTTGAATTTATTTTCTTGTATCTTGAATTTCAGTCTGTACTTTTTAGTTTCTTCTTTCTGAAGTACTTCTTTTAGAATTTCTTTTTGTAATGATCTGAGTGAGATAATGCCTAATAATTGTTGTCTAGAAAGGTTCTATGCTACCCTAACTCTAAAATGAGAATTTGTCCATGTGAAGTTTGTATTGACAGTTACCTCTCTCTCAGAAATTTGAAGTTACTATTCCAATATCATTTAATGATTGTTGTTTTTCATTTAAGGTATTATAGATTGTACTGTGATCTACCTATGTCTATATAAGAATTTATTCCTTTAACTATTAAGTTGTTTAATTCTACACAGGACTTGCTCATCATTACATTTTTATTAAATCTGGAAAATTAGCAGTCAATCCCCCTGTGCTGTGATGAGCAATGGCCCCTCCAGGGTGCAGTTCTAATGTCCGGACCCTGTCAGTGTTACCTTATGTGGCAAAAGCACTTTCACCATGTCCATTTCCACTTCTCTGCTGTCTTCTTAGAGGTATTAATGTTCACTGATGCTTCCATTACACTTTGAATTTCACTACTTTCCTTTCCTAGATCTTCTATTTGAATCTTTTTCCTATCTACTTTCTTTTCCACTTTAATGATATCTGGTGGTATTTTATGTCTGGACATCTTCCTTTAACATTTCAAAAAATTTTAAACATACTTGTCAAAACTTTTTAACTCTGCCTCTGAAGATGTAGAGGTTTAGTACAAATGTCTGACATGCCTGCTGACTCTCCCTCAAAATGGATTGTTTGTTTAATAATATTGAATTGTGAAGTTATATTCAGTTGGACTCTTTCTGTGGGTATCATGGACTGTCTGGTTGAAATGTGTGTCTGACTGGAGTGGGTTTGAATGTGTACATTTCAGATGCAGCGGAGGTGCCATCAGTCTGAGAATAATTTTAGATTACTTTTGCTTAAGTTTGGGAATTTCTACTCTCACAAGCATAAGGTTTGAGATATAATTATAGATTATGCTGACAAAAATCTCAGCAAAGTTTTTCTTTCTCCCCAGATCTCATGTCAAATGGGCAATTTTCAAGTTTCCTTGTACATTTCCTGTGCTGGTAACAGACTTCCTTTCATTTCCCAGTTTTCTCATTAAAACCTTCTGAAACTTCTAAGCTTTTGAATGGGTTTCAGGTTCCACTCAGCTCTTCGAAGGGGCCGTAATCTGGTCTCTGGTGTCTCTGCAAATGTTAATCCAGGGGTTTGCAGCTCGCCCCACAGGGAAACTCTAGGGTAGCTCCAGCAAGAGCTCCTCCCGTTTCATGTCCAGTTTCATTCTCCTTCTTACTCCTTGTCCTCAGAGGTTTTCCCAGTCTTCTAAAGAACTTAGCTTTTAAAATTACTGTTACATTTTATCATGCACTTGTGGGGTTTATAGTAAGAACAAACTTTATACTATGTTGTTTACAATTTTTATGGAATTGAAAGACCAGCAGATATGTTTGTAGCAACATTTTAAACCAAATCCATCATGAGACAAAGCTTTTCTGATGTCCTCTTTACATAGGTGCTAGGAAAAATTTTGCTTTTAGGGAGTGGTGAGGGGACATATTTCGTAAGATGGTCCAGACTCTGGGACTTAGTTTCCATACTCAACCACTAACTGTGAAATTTCAGTTTGCTTTTATCAATGTCCTTGATTTAATTTTAAAGACAAATTTCTTCAATAAAGAAGACGCCTACTAACAACAGTGTCTTTCTCACAGAGCTGTCGATACCCTAATAAGCCAAGGTTTCTCTTTTTGGAAGTACTGTTCACAGATTGAATGTAAATTAAATACTTGAAATATGATTTTTAATGAAACTTGATTCAGTCCCTGATCTTCATCAGCTTATTTCTCCTCTGTTATTTTTGCTCCCTTTCTCTAATAAAAGGATTAAAGTGTTGATTATAATACTTTGGATAGTAAAGGAAAATGATAATCATATAATTTGCTACCATCTATTAAGTGATTACCCTGGCTAGACATTGTGATAAATATTCCATGTATATGATTTAATTCAATCCTTAAAATAATCCCATAATATTAGTATGATCTCACCTATTTTTTAGATAAGAATACTATGGGTTTTAAAGTGCCCAAGATGATACTGCAGGGAAGCAACAAATCTGGAATTTGAATATAGATCTACCTGACTTCAAAACACACGCTTTTAACACTCTGAAAACCAACTACATAGAAACAACATGTGAACAAATAATAAAGTTTGCAGTAAATGCATAATAGTGCAAGGGCAAGTCCTTGGCTTTTGGAGGTATCCTTATGTCCTATAAATGTTCTGCCTGATAAGACTGGTTTTGCTTGGGGTTGTGCCAGAGCACGTAATACATGATTTTGGGTAGGGACTGTCTGTTCCAAATAGTATTTAGGATGAGGGTGAGCCAGGCCAGATATCCCAATAATGTGATTTAGGGTAGGTGCTTTGGGTCAACAGAGTATCGGCTGACCTGGAGACTGAGCTCCATCACACGGGCAGTCATGCTTGCATAATGGAGATCAGTAAAACATTCTCAACTCAGTAGCTAGAAGAGGTTCCTGGCTTGACAAGAGTCCCTGCCTGCGGTCACACATTAATGCCGGGGAGGTAACGTGCCCCGACTCCCGTAGGGAGAGGTCACCAGAACCTTTGTATATGGTACTTTGTGGTACTGCATCATACCCCCTTTTATACTTGATTGCTTTTAACCTGAACCTTGTCTTACAGCAAATTATAACCATATGTAGAACAGCTTTCAATGTGTTCTGTGAATCCTTCTGGAGAATAATTCAAGTTATTGATCTTGGGACTGCCCAGATGTTGCATTTGATGTTAGTTGTAAGGATACCGCATCCCTGCAATGGTAGAGCCTGCAGACACTCAGGAGATAGAGAATTATAGAAAGTGAGCTGTAGAGTTACAGGAGAATTAAAAGAGGGAAAAAATCCTAAAAGTATAGGTAATAGTTTAAAAAAAGTTATTCTAAGAATAATGAACAGTCTATGCAAAGGCAAGGAATGGGGAAGCAAATATCGTATTTAATTTAATCAAAGATGCCATATTTAAATACTACCAACCAACAAACCAAACAAAGGAGCTACCAGGTAAACCTTGATATGCCATTAATTATAAGACACAACCTCATTAGAAATGTTAAAAGTGTTGAGAATCAATAAAGATGTAAGGCAGACTGGTGCTAAAATAAGCATGGCCAATACATTTTCAAGGCCAGGGGTAAGCGGAAAAGTATTGATGGAAGATGTTAAGAAGGAAAGTTGTTGAGAAAGTCACTTACAGCCTAAGTGCAGGTCTGCCACGCAATGTGCTAAATACCAACAGTGTGCCAGTCCCGCTGATAAAATCTGTACCTAAAGTATGTCTTTCAATGATCAGAACGTCTTAAAAGTACTTGGATCTACAAGATTTTCCAAGGTCGGAGACTATTAAATCGAGAGGTTAAGGTGTTAAAGTAGATTTCCCCCAATCTGAAATATATACTACAGGATTTACATTTTCCCTGAGGCACAGGCCTTGGAGAGGGGAACAGCCCGAGACTCTCTCTGCTGGGGAGCGGGACTCCAGGAGCACCGTGGAAAGACGGATGCGGAGACTGGCTGGGGCTGGCGGGGTCGGAGCCGGCGCTCTGCGGTCACAGGCTGAGAAGGAGGCGGCTTAGACACGGAAAGCGGGAACCGACGAGCAGCCTGCGGTTCTTGCACTAAAAATTTGTGACCGTGAGCGTCAAGATACTTAGAGGGAAAGCGAGATGTAACAAAACTAAAACCTAGTTTACGTTCCAGGCACTTGCTAGGTGTCTCCGTTGAGCTGCCCCGTAATCTGACTGGGCTCATGGATGTGAATTCAAATGCCATCAGCACACGGTGAGGACATCTGAAGGAATGAAGTAGGGCAAGGACAGCACACGGAGACGAAGAAAACGGCCAGGGTCAGACCTCCGACAAACCCCAACGTTGAGGTGAAACCAAGAGGAACAGCAAAAGGATCCACGGAGAAGTAGGCAGGGGGTTGTTCTGCCTGCTCAGGAAAAGGGGAGCCCGCAAGAACACGGCCACGTGAGAGGCCACAGGGTAAGGATGATAACTAGGTCATGAAAAATGGCACTAGCAGTCACTAGCTAATGGTGATAAGCATACCAGCTGATTAATGAAGACAAAAATCACACTGCAGTGAGATTAGAAGGAAGTACCAGCTTTTCATGCTTCGAATAAAAACGTGGACATAAGCGTGCTACATTTCGCAGCTCCAGTCCCCCTCTGGCGGGTGTCTGGCTGCCAGCTGGGGTGCTGCTAGTGGTGGCCACGTGTCTCTCATCCTCCAGTAGACCAGCCTGGCCTTGCTGGAGGGGCCCGAGAGAGGAGTGAGGAGTGCAAGAGCACAGGAGAGGCAGCATGAGGCCGGCGCGGCACCCAAGCTCCACTCTAACGGTCAAAGCCAGTCACCAGGGCGGCCAGACTCAGGGGAGGGGGCGTGGATTTTACCTCTGGGCGGGAGGAAAATGCACTGTAAGAGGATGTAGGAACGGGCCAAGAACCATGGCCATTTCTGCGACCTATCAGAGAGAGCAATGAGGTGGAAACAGGCGCTGTGTCCGTCATGGCCAGGGAGGAATGCTGAGGCAGTGACGCACGAGCTGGCGGGGCGCCCGTTCCTAGAACAGAAGAGTGAAGTCTGCCTCTGCGGTGTGCACACCGTCTTCCGCCGCGTTCACTTTGGCCCACGACTCTCATCCTGCTTTCTATTGCCAGTCACCACAAACATGATCCAGTCCCCTGCTTGGGAACGACTGAGCTTTAATACTGACTGGAAGACATAAATCAAAACAATGTATCTTGTTTGATCTGGAAAGTTTGTCCTTGTCAAACTCCATTCTCCAATTAGCCACCAGAGTGATCTTTCTAAACTGCATTTTCCTCCATGTTGATTCAAATCTTCAGAGAAGCAGACAACAAAACAGAATTATAGGTGCAAAAGAATTACCAAGAAAACTGTCATCTAGGATTTTTTTACACATAATTCAATGATCCAGGTGCGCAAATGGTGTCTTGTCAGCCTCCAGAAACATCTTCACTTGATCGGTATAGACATGTGAACTAGCTGACTTGGCCCCACGTCGTTTGCTGTACGGCTCACGTATTTGAGAACGCTGCTCTGGGAACCGGCCGGCGATGCAGCACGGGAGGCCTAGGGCAGCACAGATGCAGCGCCTTCTCCACACCGCTAGCACGTATTCCAGTACAGCATTTTGTTTGTGATGTCATCATAAAGCAATGTCTTCCTGCCCGAGAATTTAATAAGAGTTGCTGAAAACAGATTTAATGACATTTACTGAGAACTGAGAAAACTGTGTCACCAAGAGGATGAGACTGGTCGTGTGAGCCAACCTCACAAAACAGCCAATAATGGTAGCAGTCATAGCAGTAACAATGACAGTAAAGGGTCAGACAGTGACGAGTGCTAGAAGCGAACATGATGCCCTTTGCCCCAGGACCCGTCAAGCAGAGGGAAGAGTTTGGTCTCAGTGTACTGTATGATGATTGTCAATTTTTTGTTTATTAGCAACAGATGGTTATCTTTCAGTGTCTTGTGAATAATTAATTCTGTACGTTAGGTACATATCTGGTGTCCGTTGCAAAGGTGTCCTCCAGGTTTGGAGTTGCCTTTGGTTTGGCCTTGGAAACCTTGAATATACAGGTGACCGCAGAACACACCTCTAGGAATTGAGGCTGACTTCTCACATTTGAGCACTAAAAACAGTGGGAGAAGCCTTGGCACTTTCTTGGCAGCTTTTGAGATCCTACCGAAGTCCTAAAACAGAGGAAAGTTCATCTCAGATGTTTTAGCGAATAGAAAGCTGCTAGAAAGTGGTTCTCCTGTTCCCTAGCCGGGTTGAATTCCTAACACTTAAACACCTGTGTCCATCAAACAGCACACACAGGATCACAGCTAGAGCTGTTCTTGACTTTGCAATTTCATTGACTGACAGTTTAATATCTATTTATTTTCACATCTGACACCAGTAAAGACAGGCTGGCATCATGAATGTCAAGACACTGTGCTGACAACTGTATTTTTTTTCATCATTTGGGGGGGCATAGAGGTTCAACGTTGTGAAGAGAAGTGTTCTTTGCAAGCAGCACGGCTCCCATAACGACCAAATTATAGTTCAGATATAATTGTCTGTAACTATTGATAGGTTACCTGTACATATTTATATAGAAATGAGCACATTCAATTTGAGATTTACTAGTAAACTCACTGCTACTGTTAGACTGCAGGATGAAATGTGTAATTATACTATTTAAATAGCTGGAACAGCTGCCATCACTGTGGACTGTGTAACCAGTGTTTTCCACGCTGAAATTGAATGTTTAGGGTATGGTCCCTTATTTTCAGCAGCTCTTGATAGTCTGTTAAACACAAACAAGTGGTCTAGCTCCATCTCAGTCCCATAATATCCTAACGACACTCTGGATAAGAAGCATTCTCACAGTAAAAGTGAGATGGATTTTTAAAACCTTAAGCAAGATCATAGCATTGCTCAAAATTAACCACCAAGGCAGAGAACAGCACATTCACATTAGGACCTGTGCACAATACATTTTGTTTCCATATGCTGGAATGGATCAGGGGAAAAGTCCTTTGTCTCTCCCATTTCTGCCTGCTATCTAAACAGAAAATAATTCACTTTTACTGTGCCTCTATGTATGACTGGGGAAATATTATTATGATGCTGAGATCACTGAACTTCTGCTATCTTGAGAGGTTTTGCAGGGCTTGAGGTAAGGTCTGATAGTTCATAGAAGCTGTTTTAGTGTGCAGCCCTTAAGAGCTGCCTTATAATCAGGCAGCACTGAATAGATCGACATTATTGCCTTTATAGTTTAGGACTGAAGTATACTATTACATCTTACAATGCTCCTCCCCGATGTCATTCTGCCAAGTACTCTAAGAATGAAACATGCGCTAAACTGAGATTCTGTTCAGAGTGCATTCATTCACAGAAATTAGGCCTGAGATTGATTGTGGATTTCCACAAAATCACATTAATTTCAGTTCTTGGCAATTACAGTATAATTAGTGTTATTGATGTGGCAGCCTCATAAATAAATATTTTGCAGCTATATAGGGGTTTTTTGTTTGTTTTTTTGCTGTATTTGTTTGTTTAGGCTTCATCGATGGCTGAAAATAGACCCGGAGGTCTCATGTTTCGGCGGAGGGACTCTGCTGGGAGCGGGGAGAGAAAAGATGGATCGGGGCTCTCCTCCAAGGGACTGCGTGCGTGCATCCGGGCGGCGCGTTCCCGGGAGCTGAGTCCTGACTCCCACGTGAGTTTCTGTCCTCCATCTTCCCAGAGTCAGCTTCTCTCAGTTACCGTCAGTCTCCCTGAGAAATGATGGCCTCAGAGGCAGTATTCTTGGGACTGTTCCCCAGTGCTGTGGTACACTGCTATACCTGATTTGTTCTCCATCACTTCTTCATTCTTTGCAAATCTGCTTTGGTTTGCAAGGTCTACTGGGCTTGGAATTGGAAGTCCTGGGCTTGTGTCCAGGCTGTCATAATTTATGTTTTTGAGTAAATATTCATTTCCAAAAAGAGGATAACACTAATTCATTCATTCACCAAATGTTTTTTAAATAGCTGCGGTGTACCAGGCCCTGTTTTAGGTACTAGGGACGCACCAATGGAAACAAATAAAATTAACAACTGTCCCACCCTCACAAGTTTTATATTCTAAAATTGTCCTTCCTTAGAGGATTAGATAGAAAATATATGTGATTTGGGATCACTCTATCTGGGCTACCTGTCCCCTATCTATGAAAACAGAAGGCTGCATTTCATGATGTGAAAGATGCCTTCCATTTTTGCCTTCTACAACTACAAAGCAGGAGTTCGTATCATCAACACTCCATCTGACACATAAGTCAAAATAATCCAAGATGCAAATCATTTTAACCTAATTATAAACAAAAGGAAAGAGCATATTTCAAAGATAGGAAAATCTATGTACCTAAATTACAGTCTTGGGTCCCACTTTTGGGTGGACAAGAATCCTCATATATTTTGTGTGGGTGTTATTCTTTGGGCCTTAACTGTCCCCCAAAAGATCAAGTGTTAAATGTTTGGTTCCTAAATTGACAGTGCTGTTGGCAGGTAATGGAAATTTAGGAGGTAGAGTCTAGTTGGAGAGCGTTAGGGTTAGATTTTTGCATGTGTGCCTGTATCAGTAAGTGCTTACTAGTGAAACAGATTTAGTGCAAGATATAAAATTATACAAGAATTTACAAGATTGTCCTACGAAAGGTAATCTACAGAGTCAGGTGAAAGAGTGCAAAAGGTCTGTCTGTGCCCTGTAGCTCCGAAAGATCCAGTCAAAGGCCTGGAGCTCATTTCAGTATCCCATGTGAAGTCTGCCGTGAAAGTTGGAAGCCAGGGGATGATGTCCAAGGTGAAAATGCAGTCTGGGGTTCCTTTAAAGAAACAGAAGAGAGCCTTCCTTTTTCATTTCCCTTGTATACTACTCAAGTGACAAGCCTTCCTGGGGTTGATCTTCCTCAGCTCTGTGCTGATCCAGTTTAATTGGGCGCTTCCTACTCAGACTGACACAACCAGCTATCACAGTGCCCTGGAACAGCCGCCTGGGCCTCAGCCCCACCCCGCCCGGATGCCTAAAGTGAGCAGCTTTGGCTCCCTGCGCTTCCTACCATGATGTTGACTCATCACAGGCCCCTAAACAGCAGAGATGAGCGGTCATGGCTGACACTTCTCCAGCGATGAGCCAAAATACATTTCTCCTCTTCTTAAGTTGTTCATCTGAGTTAACTTGTTATGGCGGCAGAAGGCTCACACAGTAGGTAACTTCAAGTGTCAAGAATCTGTCCCTATCACTGTGGTCTACATCACAGCGGACAATGACCACTTCTGCCCTTCCTTCTGGTATGTCCTGCCTTGTACCGAACTTGTCCCCTCAGGCCCCACACTAGGGCTCTTAACAGCCCCGAGCCTAGCAGGCTGTGCCCCCCAGTCTGTGTGTCTCTCATCCACAGTGCCCTTCGTAGCCATGGGTGACAGATGAGACCATCAAATGATCCTAATGATTTCTGTATTCCCATAAAAGAACAGAGCTTTAAGGGCTAATATAATTTCCCATTGTAATGTCGTTCTTAATAACAATGCTATTTTGCCGAAGAGAGATAAGCAAACCGAGTAGTGAGTGAGGCACAGCCATAAAGCAGGTGCTCTATTTGGGCACTCACAAATACTGATGAGCAGTATTTACTAAATTTCTGTCACTTAAAAGGGCTAAATCTTTGGGTGTGAGCTCGTAGGTTTTCTCACATGAGGCTTCCTGCCACAACCAATGTAAATACGAATGGTTTAAGAGACAGAACTGAAATAATAGTAGGAAACATTAATGAAAGAATGACTTAGCTTGTGCTCTTTGTGAAGAATCCTCACTGACCTTTTCTGTCGGGGTTGCACATTCTCACTGTGCAGTTCCGGAGGGCCTTGAACACACAGCGACCCTCCTGTCTCCTGAGCAGTGGGATTACAGGTGTGTGCCACCATGCCCAGCTGGCTTTAAAATAAATAAGTACAAATTCTCAGTGAACAAAGAATTCTTAAAATACTAGCTCTGATTTTACATTGGGAGTAGAAAATTTGCCACTAGGCATATCATTAATTATTTAAATGACACTAGGCTTATATTTATTTGAGCACTTTATTTATTTATTTAAGGTGATTCTTAGTGCTATTGTAATAAAATAATATTTTTAATTTACAAGGCATTAAGTATTTTACTTACATTATCTACTCTACTAGTTACAATGTACTATAAAACTAAGTAGCCCAATAATTTATATCTCAAATACAACCATTTGAAATTTTAAAAGTTCTGAAAATTTATAAATGCACAATGGCTCACCTGCCTAGGAAATATCTTATATATGATCAGAGACAATGAAGACACTAGTTATTCTGAAAAACTATACAAGAGATTTCTTTGCTTTTCTTTTGATAATTGCTTAATGATTAATATTTAGCTAAGAAATAATTACTAAAATAGTGTGTCTCCTAAGTATTTTTACATTTGACTTATCCTA
Organism: Chinchilla lanigera; assembly: GCF_000276665.1. Classification (NCBI taxonomy): domain Eukaryota; kingdom Metazoa; phylum Chordata; class Mammalia; order Rodentia; family Chinchillidae; genus Chinchilla; species Chinchilla lanigera. The sequence continues at coordinate 1,234,965 of NW_004955435.1, forward strand.
AGGATAGCTCTAGACCTTGGGATTCAGAAGCGTGCTTTGGTATTTAAATGGTAAAACAATGCATATTCCTTAAAATTAACTGCATATTCATTTTCTAATGAGCTCATAGGCTATAGGATCAGATGAAAAGGAAATATGCTAACAACTAGACATCACCTAAATCTACTCATTTGTGGTATTAATTAAATTGTATTTTCAGCTTGACTACTTCTAAAGTTATCTTCTTTTTAAAAATATAGATCCATCATACTGCTTAGTTACGACTGTGCAGTTGAGATCTGGCATTTTAGTGCGCTACATTTACCTTCGTACTTATCTTGAAGGAGAAGGGAAGGTGAGCAAGCATCTGTGTACACGTCTGAGCTTCCAACACAGGCTGAGTCTAGACCATGGCATGACAGCCGCTGTTGGGCCTGAAAATGGTCTCTGAACCTCAAAGCCATTTGAAATCCTCACACCTATAAAACACTACGAGCAAGAGTACTTATCTCCAGCTTACATTATAAATTGATAGAAAACCAAGAATTCTTACAGAAAATCAGAAGAAAGCATTCAAAATAAGCACAAACAACTGAAAACATGTACATCTACACCAGTCTTTGATCCTCTGACATAATGCAACCTTTAATTCAACTCTTAATGATTTTCAGAGGTTATATGGTAAGTGTTGCCTTCCCAGCTTATGATCTTAGTGGGATAGATGTCTTTTCCCTTGGGCCAGTGAAGACTATTACTTATAGGGTAGTACAGAACCAAGCATATTTTTGCCCTTAAAATAAGCAAACATACTTATCAAAATTGGTTATCTGAAGCCTTACTATTGTATTCATATTTTCACCTGCAAGTAGTGAATAACGGACTTCTATTTTAGAAAGACAAAGGGCAATGAAATAAAAGAAATGATTTTATTTAAAAACTAACATGTGGGGCTGGGGATTTAGCTCAGTGGCAAAAGCGCCTGCCTGGCAAGCGCAAGGTCGTGAGTTCGGTTCCCGGTACCGGAGAAAAACCAAAAAAAACAAAAACAACAACAAAAAAAAACTAACACTTTTTCACCAACATTTTGTTTCCAAGTATGTGTGGCCATTATAATAGAAGAATCTAAGCCTGAGTATGCTTTTTGTTGAAAATACCAGAGGGCTGCATTTTCATGTTGGGAGTCGCTTTCTGACTAAGCTTAAGTAGTAGGTGGCTTCCCCAAATCAATAAGGGAGACAGACAGCTAGTCACAGCAGACTACAGAAGCAGAGAAAGCTGCAAGTCTTTATTTCAATTGGGAAACCTATCTTCACAGTGAAGTAGCTCGCCTCAGTTTCCAGTGAGCTGCAGACACTCAGAGGTATGATCCTGAGCATCTTGAGTGAGGACTTGTGTATTTTCCACACATCATAGTCTCCTTTAAGGAAGCTTCTTTAAAATGGTGTTTCATTTTTATGTGTATTAAATTAATAGAAACATTCTTTAATGTGTGCACAGAGGCACAAAAATAGTTCCCTCTGCTTCACTTTTTCCGCACCCAGGTCTGCCTTCCAGCATCTAGTCAAAGCCTTTCCTGAGACTTGTTCTCCCAGGATGTACATCCCTCAGTCCTTTCTCTACATGAAGTTCTCACAGTTCCCTCACACTTTCCTCTTCCTCAATCCTGCAAAACACTTAGCATTATTCTTGTTTCTCCACTGATCGTCTCGCAATTTCAAACATTATGCCCCACTTCTTATTCGATAGCAATAGCTCTAGGTTCTAAATTTTTAAAACAACAGTGTTAATCTTCCCACATTTTCCACTACTTTTCTTTCTTCAACTATTTCTCACAGCCTGTACTTTCACTTTTAGTCGTTAATAAACTCTTTTCTCATTTGCATGTGGGTGGAGCCTAAGAAGAACCGTTAATCCCCATTTGCAATATTCCTGCTTATGTAAATATTCATTTCAGAGCTGTAGAGTTGGCAACAACTCCATTTCCTTCTTCCCGCATTTAATGACACAGATCTTGTGTTAATTTTCCTCACATGGAATCAAGTTAGAATGGGTTCTCCTTTCCCTTTGTTTCCCAAATGCTTTACTTAGCCTTTCATTTATTCTTTCAATAACTGTTTAGAGAACATCTATAATCAGGGCTGGAGGGTCAAAAGTTAAAAAACAAAAGTATCTGCTTTCATGGGGCTTCCATTTTAGCGGGGGTGGGAGCACAATAAACAAATACTCTGGGAGTATCCGTATGGGAAATGGTAATAAATGCTGTGAAGAAGAAGGAATCTAAGACGAGAGAATGCAAGCACAGCTCTTTAATTGGGTGATTAGGTGTGACCTGGGCAACACAGCAACGTTGGAAGTTAGACCTGAGCTGGTGAAGGAAAGTGTTGTTGCACGAGTTTTGGGGAAAGAGCAGAGAAGCAGCAAACCTGAAGGTCTCCAGGCAGACATTTCTGTCTGCTGAGGGAAAGGCAAGACAGCCAGCTTAAGGATAATAAAATTGGGGTCAGACAGGTAGCAGGAGGCTGGATCACACAGGAGCCTTGGACTTTGAATTTTATCCTAAGTGAGATGGGAAGCCACAGGAAGTGCACGGGCTTGAAAAACAATACTCCATTGTGTGGCTCTTCCCCATTGTGTGGCTCTTCCCCACGTCGACTGCTTTGAACTAGGAGAACCAAGGTACCTTTGACAGGTTCTGCCTTTGTGTCTCTGGTTCCTCTTTCTTCCCTGAAGTGCAAAGAGGAGCTTTCTCTGAGATTCATTTATTTTCCCAAAGATGGATTCTCCAAAAAGACATCTCAGTGCCCCGAGTCTCCTCCCAGGGAATTTCACCTGCCTGGAAATTGAGTCATCATCACGGGAAGGAAGATTGGCTCCACTCCCAAGCTGACTTTGTAGCTTGTTGTCTGAGCACACTCATTTGGGCAAAATCGTTTACTGTAGTTGCCCACACTCCTGCTTCCCTCTCTGCTTTGAAGCATAGGTACAAGCTTCACTGTTTTGGAGGCATTCACTTTTCTTTAGATAACCCCACGGCCACACACTCATTTATATACCTTTCACCTGTGAATATGCCAATTATCAGTTTATTTAATAGTCTCAACTATCAAACCTTCAGAGGGCAAAAGATTTTGAACACAGCATAATTTGCTTTACATTAGGACAATAGCTCGAAGGTTCAAATGTGACGCTGCATTGACTGGGATTGGGATGTTTCTAGCTTTGTGAAGGTAGGGCCTATGAGGTTTTTCTGATGCCCTGGAAGTGGATGGAAAAAGACAGAACTGTAGAAGTTTATTGTAAAATGTATATAATTTCGGTAGCATATACAGAGATAGGAAAGATGAAGTAAGGTGTAGATTTTTGTGTTTTGCATTGTTTTGTGGTTCTGGAGTGATGTAGAGACCCGAGCTAGTCAATTTTTAGGCCTTCTGGGTATTTTCCCTTTTTGGGCTGTTTATCCTTCTGGATATTTGAGGTGAATACTCCTCATTATATTCATTTTTTTTTTCTTATTTTCTATGGGTTAATTTTATGTGCGTCTGTAATTTTTGTTATGTATATCCTCAAGAACTTCCTAGGATTGTCTGGTGCCAAATTTTCTATGTCCTTGTTTGTTTGAAAGTTTTTTTCTTCTGACATTTATTTGGTAGCTAGATTTTATATGTGTGATTCTAGGTTGGGGAGATGTGAAGCAAAAGGACTCTCACTTAACTCCACTGTTTTTTTATTTTCCTTATGTGAACCCTCTTATCAATTTGATATTATTCCTTTGTAGATATCTAATGGTTCTTTCTGGAAGCTTTTATAATCTCCTTTTTCATTACTATCAGTTTTCACCCAGGTATAAAATTTTACTGTAATGTACCTGAGTGTGGGTCATTCTGCACTGGGCTGGGAGCTCAGTGGAGCCTTTTCTCTGAAGGTGTGGGTGCTCTGTTCAAGGTAATTCTTTTTCACTTTTCCTTATGTAAATTTCTCCCCATCAGTCATGTCCTTTTTCTTCAATTTAATCAGATAGATAAGATCAATCTATGCCTCTTGTCCCCCCCCCCGCAGGTTTTATGCATGTTTTTCTCATGCTCAGAAGCAGTAACATGAACGTAAACCCCAAAACGTTTATTGAATTTTATATTTCAGGTCATATTTTTCTATCCTAAGGGATGCCTCATTCTTTGATTATTTTATCACTGATTATTTTTCTACTGTTGATTTTTTCCATTTTAAACCTTTTTAAAAATTTCTCAAATCTCTGTTCTAATTAAGTTGTTTTGTGAAGACTGTATTTTCTTTTTTCTCTCAGAGCTCACCCCCATTTATCTTGGCCTTTCGCATTTATGCAGTTGGTTTCCCTAAAATAATGATGCTTGATTTCATATTGCACAAGGTTTAAGAACTTTGATCAAGAGTACTGTGTAAATAGGCTGAATCTGGTGAATGGCCCGCAGATGGAGTAGGCACTCCAAGTTCCATGACTTTTCTCTAGGGTTGCAATATTCACCTTAGATGTAGTAGTTCCCAAAGAGCTCACCTAATTGCTTCTGAGAAGAAACCTCCAGTCATCTTCTTAGGCAAAACATCTGACCACCAGTGACTGCGTATGGGGACCCTTCGCTGGTGACAGAGTTCAAATCTTCAGTAAACAAATGTTCAGCTTACATCACTGCTTTCTGGAGTGAATCCATGTCCCCGAAACAAAAGCTTTCCAAAGTGCCTGCTAATCTTAATCTTGGTGTTTCTCCCAACATGTTCTGCTTAAATAGAAGGCACAGTGGATTACACAGCTATTAAAGGCATATGGGTGGAGGAGGAAGGCAGTCATTTAGGGTACTCTTCTTGAATCCATGCAAGCATTTCCACAGAAAGACTAATCTGCCCACTAATCCCAGCCAACCACCTACTGTAAAGTGATGAAAATAAAATGACAGGTATTTAATGCCCTGAAATGGCTTAACCCCCAGTGTCTTGTTGGATAATGCTCTGTGCAAAGTAATTCTAATTGTGCCTGTTGTTATTAGGCTGTTAATATTACTAAATTTAATACCAATACCCACTGAGAGGCAATGGTTATTTTTCATGGAAACTCCGTGGTTCCAGTTTGTACCAATTGGATATTAAATAACTCTCAAAAATAACTCACAAAAAAGGGCAGGAAGAACTAATTTATGTGTCATAAATTGGATAATATGTTACCATAAAAGCTAAAAGCAACTGAATATGTTTAATGTTCATGGAAGGAAAATGTCTTTGAATTCAACTAGTTTGACTAAATTCTGTTTAAAAAAAAATAGGTGGAGGTAGAGGGATGGTACTAAAATTAAACAAATTTCTAGTTGTGTGTCTCCAAAGAAAAATGTTTGACTAAAATATCTCTCTTGAAGCCATTGTTTGTGTATCTAAAAATAATATTACCTGTAAGGAGGCTTCCATATATACTTGTTCTGTAGGAAACCCTGGGGGCGAAAAGGAGACTTTTACTAAAGGAAAAGGTAGCCTGAGAGTTGCCTCAAGGCAAAAGCCATTATACACTTCTCTTCCGTGCCTCAGACAAGCGAAAGCAGTTTCACACGGATGCACATCAGCCCGCAACTTGGCTCTCATTAGCCCTAAGTCTGTGGAAATCTTCAGAAGCTTGGATCACCCCACCAAGCTCATTAAGGGTTTAAAATTAGGAATTCTTTTCACGAGGAGCAACAGGAGTTCTGTCTGCAGCACAGATATGGAGCCCGGAGTCTTTGTTAGGTTAACAAAGTGCATTGAAAGTGCCCACTAGGCCTGGTTGGCTGTCCTTGATAGCCCAGATTTTACACTGGGCTCTAAAAAGGAGCTCTGGCTGCTTTTCCCAAGTCCATTTACATTCTAGAGGCTGGATGTCTGATCCTTTTAAGATATACTTTTAATCCTAAATCTGTTTGTTGACTTCCTATTTTTGAAAGTGTTTGGGGTGGAGAGCACATTCAGTTATAAGGACTGAGTATGCTAAGTAGTGAAAAAGATATTCTTTCAAGAGATAAGGATGGGGGCTGGGGATTTAGCTCAGAGGCACAGCGCCTGCCTGCCAAGCATGAGGTCGTGAGTTCAATTCCCGGTACTGGAAAAAAAAAAAAAAAGAAAGAGATAAGGATGCAGGGATGCTCTTCAATTCAATTTCACTTTATAACAATGCTTAGACTTTTCAAATCCTCTGAGTCTAGAAGGTAAAATAACCTGGACTCTCTTGAATGTAATTAAAGCCACAAAATGCACAAAGTCTTATTTACGTGAAATTAAAGCACATATCTATGGTGTTGAGGCTTAATAAAGTGATTCCATTTAATGCATTCCATATGACTTGTGAGACTCTGAGAAGCAGAGCGGGCAGCGGGGGAGATCGGTTGCATTCATTCGCAATAAAAAGATACGCTAAAGAAAACATCTAACTGGTAGCCTCAGCTCCGGGCCGTGGGTCAGCCAGCGTCTGCAACCTGGTAACCCTGCGACTTGGTTTCCTCTATTTCCTATATTATCAGGACAGTGCAAAAAAGCCGCTGTTCTCATTATAAAACAATGCTGTAGTAAACAAAATGTCAGTCTGTGGCCCGTTACCTCATAGGATACAGGTGTAAATCTTAAAGAGGGCATAAAGTTCAACTTGCCTTCAGCGTGGAAAAAAAGCAATTACTTAGCTGTTAGGACAAATCCTAATATCATTGTTAGATAACTCTAATAGTCACCTGATATCTGGCAATTGTTATAAATGAATTTAAGATACATTTTTAAATCTCAAATTCAAATCATATGGAAATAACATAAGTTATCATAAAGGCATTTTGAGATAATTCTAAATGTCAATTTAGCATATTTCCATATATTGGTTTTCTAAAGTGAATGAATAGCTTCTCTTAGGAGGTAAATGTCATTTGGTCAAATGAAAAGGACAATCATATTTAAAGGTCAGTTAATATACTGAAGTAGTTGTAGTTACTAGTGTTAAAATCTCACTATATTATCTTTAAACAAGAGAACCCTGCTATTTTGACTAAAATTATGCACAATAGCTTGGCTGTTTATCTTCTTTGCTACCATTTTTATTAGCACATTGATTTTCTGGTATTATTGTCCAGCAAATCCCACTAGATTATTGATTATTGTTTTGTACAGTAAATCCTAATGCCACATAGATTTCAGTGGCAGTCTTCATTTTTTCCCTCTCTTCCTTCCTTCCTTCCTTCTTTCCCTCCTTTCTTATTCTTTGTGATTTGAAAGAACTAATTTTTGTCTTTATAGAAAAGCAAATGCTCTGGTAGAATCAGAGAACTAAGTCTTAAAAAAAAAAAAAAAAAGAGAATAATCTGAACACTCAGCTGTATGCAGCCATTCCTAGGACTGGCTTCACAATCTTGCATTATGAGAATGCCATAGTAACCACTGAAACTACCTGAGGTTTTTTTGCTTACAAAATAGGATACCATTGCAGAAAAAAGCTTTTGGCATTTTTCCCTACTTTACTCTCAATGTACACGCACTCTGTTATGGTTTATATCTAGATGCCCCCTCTGAGTCACACATGCTCCTGCGTGGGGCTGTGGGGAGGTGACTGGGTCATGGTGGCGTGGTGACAGTGGATTAGTTCACTGGTGAGTGATAGCTACACGTGATGTGGGCAGTGAAGCCTGATTGGAGGAGGTGGGTCCCTGGGGGCGTGGCCTGGAGGGTCCATCTCTTTCCTGCATCCCTTGATTTTCTCTGCTTTCTGCATGCCATGCCTTGAGCAATTGTCCTCTGCCATGCAGCTCTGCCTTGGAGCCAGCTGACTGTGGACTGAAACCTCTGTAAGCTGTGAGCCGTAATACACCTTTCCTCCTTTAAGCTGTGGGTGTCAGACATTGTGTCTTAGCAACAAGAAAGTAGCTAAGAGCACACACACACACACACACACACACACACACACACAGGCTTGACTTGCTGTTACTTCAGACTGGTGGCTACAAAACAATTTTATTAGGATACAGAACTGGTTTTTATCAAAAGATATTTTTAATATTTTATTTTTGAACTGGAAATGTTATTATTTAGTAATTATTTCTACCACTAAAACCATGAAGATAGAGACGATACTAAGAACTTATTTAAGCATCTCTGTCCAGACAACCCTTTCCCCCGGTACCAACAACAGTAAACAGGCTCATACAATGAATAATTTTAGCAACAGGGGTTATCTGATCATGAGATTGCTTTTAGCCAAACTTTCCTTCTTTTTCAATACTTGTCCTCATGCTACATTGCCTTAAAAGCGGCTCCAGCCATTCACAGATGGTGCTATGGTTTAGACCGACAGTCTCCCGCAAACCTAGCACACTGAGCCTTTTGGAGGGTGACTGGACACAGGGTGCTACAGCTGACTTGCAGTTAGGAGGTGGGTCCTGTCAGAGGAGCTGGGCCACAGGGGTGTGCACAGAGGGTGTGTTTCCCTTCCGAATTCTTCCCTTCTCTTTCCTAACCTCCACGGCATAAGTAGCTGTCCTCTGCCAGGCGCTCCCATCAAGTTCTTCCAGCCTGAAGCCAGCTGTGGACTGCAGCCTCTGAACACTGTGAGCCGGGATACACCTGTCCTCCTCACAACTGTGAGTATCGGGCGTGATAAGTCACAAGGCACCCCCCCCCCCCCCAGGGGAGATTTAAGCTCTTTTATTAAGGAGTTAATAAAAACTGCTTCCTCTTCACCTGTTCCCCTCCAGTTCCCCTCAACAAAAGCCAACCTCGCCCTCGTCCACCTTGGCAGAACCAGACATTCAACTCTGACAAGTGACACCCCCACTCGGGCTGTTCTGGCCCAGGGACACCCCTTCCTGGAAAATGTCCTGGCCCACAGACAACCTCCCCCCAAAAAGAACAGCTTAAAAATCCCATGCTTTGCTCAGCTCAGGGCTGTCCTAGTCTGCTGGGCAGCCCACCATGCGGCCCCCCGCCCCAATAAAGACACCTCTCGTGTCGGAAGACCTGGTCTGGTTCTGTGTGGGTCTCAGCCCTGTCATGTCAAGGTGTTTAGTCCAAGCAGTGGAGAACATGATGAAGACCGGAGAGCGCAGTGGTCAGCAGGCAGGGACAGCTGGCGGCCGCAGTACGTTTTCACGGTTCATCAGAAGTCAGCATAAACACTAAAATGTCCCTATGATATTCTCTTCTATTCCTGCTCTTTCTGATTTGACACCTAAGTCCTGGACTATGTCATAATATTTACAGCCTTCGAATTGGACCCAATTGAAACTTTAGCATTGTTTCTTAAATTGGTAAAAGTAGGAGTTGGTGAAAGGCTTTGTTTTGTTTCACAGGTAGGTGTGATTTTAGACCTACCTGTCTAAATTTTACATCTCATTGGCTGATTTCTTTCCCTGTAGCCCAGAAAAAACTGGGATTCTTTCTGGCCAATACATTACAGCACAGGTGAAGAGATTTTCAGATAGTTAAGGTCCCCAATGAGTTGATTTTCTGGTATCAAAAGAGAAAGTATGCTATGTGGCCCTGCTTTAGGTGAAAGTTCCAAAGGAGGGACTGGTCAGCTCTGGACTTCAGAGACTGTACCGTTGGCCTTGGAGAGGCAAGCTGCCCTGAGGTGTGCAGTTGTGAGGAAACAAGTTCAGTGGCAACAGCTTGAATTTGAAGCGGCTGGAGTCTCGGGTGAGGACATATACCTGCCTGACACCTGGGCTGCAGGCTACTAAGACCCTGAAGCAACTCAATCATGTCTGGATGTGTGACTTGCAGACACTGTAAGAGAACACATCTCTTCTTTTGCGCCACTGAATTAGTGGCAATTTCTTACTCAGGAACAGAAAACTACTCCAATAGAACATTTTCACCTGAGTCGTATATGGGAAAGTAATTAATATTGTACTGATAAATGAGCTTGGGAATTCTTGAGAGTTCTATGAGGTCTTCCTGGTACAACTGCCCATTGATTACAGAGCAGCCCCCAGTCAACAGCGAGGAGATCTGAATAGTGTTCTTGGATTGGTTACTTGCAAACTCCCCACGGAGTTTATGATTTGGTGTATTTGTGGTTTTCACAAAATTGTGGGGGTTTCTGTTACAGCAACTATTACATTTAAAAAAAAAATCTGCAAAAGGCTGAGGCCAGGAACTCTGAACCATGACTTTGCAGGGGTATACTGTAATTATTCTCATTTGAAAGGTAATTAGATAGTAGCCATTAGAAATTATTAATGGCAGTAGTGATTATATATATAGGATATATATATCCTATACATATCATATATATCATATATATATCATACACTGAAAAAGAAAACTAAACCACTTTTAGTTGAAAAACTTAAATGTCACCATGATAACGGAATAATTAACTTAGAAAAGCTAAACATCTCTTTATCACTAGTTTACCCACCCTTGTTATTTTAGCACCTGGCTCTTCCCTGTTGTGTACATAGCAAGCCATGTCTCAAAATACACATTTAATGTAGCAGAGCTCTTCTGTCCTTACCTAATCCCATAGTACCCTGGGTCAGAGGGCACAGCTGCCTGGGAGCTCCTCGTGCAAAGTGGTGTCACTGCAGAGTAGTAGATGGCCAGTCAGTACTGACAATCAGCATTGAAAGAATGTAAATATTGAAGCTTTGGAGATAATAGTTAATCAATGGCAAGAACCTAAACTTGGGTTTTCTGCTTGTGATTTGCATGATGCATATTTTTATTCAGATGAACTAAATCAGATATCAAATTGTGGAACATCACTAATGCATGCAGGTATTGGGTAATGTAAATACCTTTGTCTGGTTCAATGGAAAAGGGAGGATTTTCAGTCAGATGAATGAGCATTTGTTTATGGGTAGCTCATCAAACTGGTAAACCACTTATTTAGCAGAATATAATGCCATTATTTGTAGTGTCAGCAAAACTGGGTATGAGGCAAGTGAATGAGGCTAATCAGGCATTCTCCTCAGTACAAAACCTAGGGGAGGGTCCTAGCAACAATCACAATAAGTATACTTCAATGAATATTTTTAAATATCAACTAAGGTACCACATTTTTAAAAAGGAAGCATCCACAAGAGTGCCATGCTGGTCCACATTGGAGCCAAAGGCGAAAAAGAAAAATCAGTTTCACTCATTCTGTTTTTAAATTGCTTGAGTTTAGTCAGCATGGATTCTCCCATCATTTCTGAATTTTTTAGATACTGACTTTAGATGGTGCTTATCTTGATTACTGTATACTTCAATTTTGTGCCTAAAGCAAGAGCCTCAGCCAGGTTCTGGCCATATGTGAGAGCTATTATTTTTTCAGTGTTTTGGCTAACTTAGAAGCAATAGTTCTCACTCTTCTTAGTTTCTCAAAGTTTGGGGTCAAAATTCTGTATCATATATTTATGACCAACAGGCTTTCAAAAGGATGCCAAGAATTTTCATTGATGGAAAAAATAGCTTTTTCGAGAATTACTGGTGGGACAACTGGATATCCACACACAAAAGAATTAATTTGGACGTCTTCCTGATACTACACATAAAGCTAACTCAAAATCTATCACAGAGCTAAATTAAGAGCTAAAAGTATAAACTTCTTAAAAGGAAACAGCAATAAACCTTTGTGGTGTCAGCAAAGGCGAAGACACCTTAGATCTAACACCAAAACAAAAGTGGAAGAGGAAACAATGTTATCAGAATTCAAATTTCTTTTATTACAAAGGACATTATCAAGAAAATTAAAATAGAAAAAGGGGAAATTATTTGCAAATCATATATATCAATGGACTGGTATGCAGAATATGGAAATAATTCTTACAACTCAACAAGAAAAACATTAGCTCAGTTTAAAATAGCGCTAAAGGATGTCAATAGACATGTCTACAAAAAGATATCAAAGTGACAAATAAACAGGAAGAAAACATTCTCAGTATCATTGATAGTTAAGAGGACATGTATCCAATCCTGTGGAAGCATCCCTCCCCAAGCACCAGGATTCTACAATCGAGAGGGAAGCGAGTGTCAGCCTGTATCAGGGCCGTCATACACTGTTAGTGGGGATGTGCAGTGCGGCGGCAATGTTGGAAACAGGTTGATAGCTCCTCAGAAGGTTCAACAGTGGATTACTGTAGAATCCAGCAACTGTAAGGAAATGAAGCCATCCATCCACACCAAAAGTTGTACCCAGATATTTATAGCAGCATTACTCAAAAAAGCCAAAAGATGGAAATAACCCAAATGCCTATAAACTGACAAATGGATTGACAAAATGTTGTGTATGCCCAAAATTATGTGACAATAAAAAAGAATGGAGTACTAACACAACTTTGCAACACAGGCTTTGAAAACAGCATGCTGACTGAAAGATCCCACTCAATTCATAAGGAATTATATTATGAATCCATACACAAGGTGAACAGGATGGACAAATCTAAAAATATGGAGAATGAAAGTAGATTAGTGGCTGTCAGCGTTTGGGGCCAGTGGGTAATGAGACATTATCACTAATAGAAGCAGTTTCTCTTTCAAGTGATGTTCCAAAATTGTAGCATTGTTTGTGCAATGCTGAGTATACTATCATTGAATTGTTTACTTTAAATGGGTAAATTATATGGTCTCTGAATTATGTCTCAGTGAAGCCATTAAAATGGTTAATGCCAGGCACAGCTATTGCCAGCCTCCTTTCCCCTCCTTTGGGTGAGCCACAAGCAAAGGCTTTTGCAAAGGGCTTTCTTCTGTAGGACAACCTATGCCAAGCCGAGCTGGACAAAACACAAAATGATAGTATCTCCACAGGACAGGACAAGTGATGCGATATGATTTAAAAGATATACTGTTTCCCGAACATTTTCTACTTTCCATTTCCTCCGTTTATTCAAGGTGTAGAGTGACCTGTAAACAACAGGATGAAGGACTGAGGAGGAGGAAACCTGCTGGGAAGACTCACCTGGTGAAGAGCGGGGCTCCTGTCCTCAGTCTTTAAAGGTGAACCCTAGAGCTGAATGCGGGTTTGGTTTTGTTTTGTGTTTGTTCTGTTTATTTTTTCCAGCTCTAAAACTGATATCATACGATAGATACTGCTGGTGCTAACTTTGATTTTATCTTTATAAAGGACTCATGTGGCAGCCAGCGCTGGGTAGAATGGAACCTCTCTGAGGTCTAACATTTCTACTAACTGCAATTGTTCGCCTTGAAACTGATAAATCATATCTTAAATGATGCCAAAAAATGAAATTTTTTTTAATCTGAGATTATACCATTCACTTTATCAACCACTCTGGAATCACCGATTTTGTTCAGTGAGTATTTCTTTGTAAGGGTCAGTAATTATAACTGCCTCGCACTTACATCACAGCCTGCACTACTGCTTTGTTATTTTAATCTAAACTCATAGTTTCAATGCACTGCACTAAAAGTGTGCTAGGTTTTGTTTTGCTTTCTTTTCAGAGGATGGAGAAATAGCCTGAAGCCTGAAGTCGTTCAGATTCATTTTCAAAGCCTGACTGGGAGCCGCTTTGGTCAATCAGAAAGCAACAGAAGTACAACAGACTTCTCAGGGGGTGGCAGGAGATGGGTGGGAGGTCAGTCACCGATCTCCAAAGCCACCTCCCCTACTCAGGAGGCACAGATTCAAGCCCAGCAAAGGCAGAACTTTGCTTCTCTAGTGACTATCTAACATTAGTGCACATTGGCTGTTCTCAATGTTCGGTCCCCTGAGCAAGGACAAAATGACTTAGAGAAGTCCCACTACCCCTATGCCAATAGTCATGTGCCTTAAAATGTTTTTTTTTTTTTACTCACTTCTTTACTGTATATACCAAGCAAGATAAAGAATGAGATTCCATGTAATGAATTACACAGTGTGCAATGAATACCACATCATTACTGGCTGTTATATTGAGTCTACCTTCATTCTTTAAAATGTCCTCAATGAGCAAGAAGGTTTTAGAATGGAGAATGACCCCCATCCATTCTCACGTTATATAAAGAACACAACTAAGGGCAGGGCTAGGTTTGAATTTGAGACATTATTCAAAGATAAACCAAAGTCTGAACATCAGGGATCCAGAGGGGTAGTTGCTTCACAGTACAATACAAGGGAAAGGGAATTAAGAACCATCTGCATTTAGTATCCTTTCAACTGCCATCATGCCACACATTGCAAAATGGCTCCATGGCAAATATTCAGAAGAAGACAGCTGAAGCACTCCTTGGTAAGATATTGTCTTTTTGTAATATCCATTTAAAGGGAGCTGCAAAAGTAAAGGCAGATGTGTAATATATGGTTGGCACCATTTTTATTTTCTTATACATCTTGCCACTGTCTGGGGGCAATGCTCTAGTGACTACTGAAATATAATAGCTGCTTTTTCTCTCAGTACACAATTTGACAGCATTTATTCTTTCCTTCAGTGAACATAATTACTTCACATATGGAACCTGTGATAGCCTACAGGCATCTGAGAGAAACCAGAATCACGCAATCTGTCCCCTTTGCAAGCTTAATTTACATTCACAAGTGTCATTTTATTAGGGCTGGCATCATGTAGAATAAAAATTACAGGTCAGCTATGCCATGTCACTGGGAAATGTGCTTAAGTCAATAATGTGGTATGATTGCATTTGGGATAATTTTACAAGAGAGATCTCACAGGAGGAATCTGACCCTTATTTCTTAGTTTCTAGCTTTACTACTACCCACAAGGTAATTCATTTAGAAATAAGAATTGAAACAAATAGTTTAGCCCGCTGTAAATATTAGTGCTGTGTGTCATACCCTGCAATAAACCTCTGTAATGACATCTGCAATGTTAATGGACACGGGAGGTTCATCTTTCTAGCTTCTCAAAGTGGACATGTTTGGTTTTGTACAACCAAAATGGCACTGATCATAAGATTGTACTCTTTCTCTTGGTCTGGTGAGGGTGGAATTTAAGGAGATTGTGTTACTGACCCTTTCCATAATAAGTAACATGGCATTATGGGTTCATCAGATGTTCCCTTGGAACGAGAGGTATGAGGCCTGGGGTAGACAGTAGATTAGTGATTGCTTCTCTGAGAACAGGGAACAAGTCTTGTAATTGGAGGTTGGCTACCTACCTTGATGGTATAAAAAATGGCTTTAGCATGAGAAATTAGAGGTTAGCAAAATATAAATCATGACTGCTTCATGAGACCACATTCTTTCATGAAATGTATACTGTGATAAGTAACAGAGCATAAGTCTTAGATGGCAAAGATAATATACACTTCACTAACCCACCACAGCCGTGACCACTTTCAGCACGCATACTAAACCCTCCCAGCTTCATCTCATTGGAGCGATACACCAGCGTGGATGTCAGCGGCTCAATTGGAAACCAAACTTCAGTGCGTGGAGGGGGAACGGTACGGCACAAGTGCTCAGACCCAAAACTAAAAGCAGAGTCACTGAAATCTAAACAAGCAAGAGAAAAAACTGAGAAGGTCTGTGAATAGTTTTTATTCAAGCTAGGAGAGCAGTGTGAACCATAGTAAGCATTAGGATTGTATATCAAATACAATTTTTGAAGAATATTCACGTCTCACTCCACCTTTAGAATTGCCTTACTTTAAGGTGATTTAACTTTGTAAAGTTTTACTTTTATCAAACCATACTGTACACGTGGTCAGAGAATCTAACGGCAGAAGAGAGTGCGTGTGGAGAAGCTGTCTCCGCACGTCACCGAGCAATGTACCCTACCCCAAAGCAGCAGCACCTTTTAACTGCTCGTTTAGTTCTCGTTTTAAATGCCATTGTACTCACACTTGTGCCTCTTCTGACATATTTGACTTGTCAACTTTAGCAATTCTTGATTATCTTACTGCTTTAATGTTATTTATGATTACACCTAAAAATTGAATACTATTTATAACATTTAAAACCATTGAAATTTTATGAAGGAAAAGTTGTTCTATTTGTTTATAAAACACCATTACACATGTCATGCAGTGATAGCTATGATTTAGTAACTAGTGTGACTTAGGCTCTGGTTAATATGAAAGAAACTCTTTTCTTCACATTTCCATCTAGTAAACAGACAATATATACTCGT
The DNA here is from genome assembly GCF_000276665.1 of Chinchilla lanigera. Classification (NCBI taxonomy): domain Eukaryota; kingdom Metazoa; phylum Chordata; class Mammalia; order Rodentia; family Chinchillidae; genus Chinchilla; species Chinchilla lanigera. The sequence goes on from NW_004955435.1 coordinate 1,250,972, forward strand.
TCTGCTGCGCTTTGTCCATTGCTAATGAAGTCTCTCAGCACAGGGTCTCCCTCTGCTTTGGAGTGGACATTGATTAAGATCACCTCCCTTAGATGTTTCCCAGTGTCATGAACCAATAAATTCTCTTAAAGATGTAAGTCCATTTCACTTGAAACTTTTGTTTCTTTCAACCCAAGGCATCCTGCTTGATTTAGTTAATACGCACTTTGAACCCCAGTTATAAATTCTGATCAAAAAGCTTATTGTGTTAGTCAGCTTTCTATCATTGTCACAAATTACTACGATAAATCAACTTATGAAAAGGACAGGTTTTGGGGGGCTTGGCTTTGGCCGTTTTAGTCTATGAGCGGTTGGCCTTGTTGCCTAGGGCCTGTGGGGAAGCATTCCACCGTGGCAGAGCCTGTGGCAGAGGAAGCCCAGTCCCCTCACAGCTGCCAGAAAGCCAGAAGACGGCAGGACTGCGGTCCCAAAACTCTTCAGAGCAGCGCCTCGCTGACCAGAGTCCTGCCTGGTCTCCGTCTCCTAAGCCCACTGCCCCCAGTGTCACTAAGGACTAATCTTTGATGCCGGGGCTTTTAAGAGGCATTTTCAATCCAAACTGTAGTGTGCACACTTATGATTCACTATGTGCTAGAAGAGGGTTTAGATATCAAGGAAATCTTGTCCTCAAGGATATCACTGTTTATTAAGAAATCGAAGGGGCTGGGGATTTAGCTCAGAGCACAGTGCCTGCCTGGCAAGCGCGAGGTTGTGAGTTCGATCCCCGGTACCGGAAAAAAATTTAAAAAACCAAACCAAACTAAAGCAAAACAAAAAAGAAATCAAAGCAAATATATGATTAATACAACAATAGTACAGAGGAAGGGAAGCAACAAAGGCTTCCTGTGAAATTAATGGGGTGAAAAGGGGGAGAAAAACTTTGAAGAAGATATGACGCTTAGACTAGATCTCAAAGGATGAGTCTTCAGTTTTATTTTTCTTGGTGTATGTATGTGACCCTCCCCCAACGCCTTTAAAAAGATCCATCTCCTACTTCCTATTATGATTTTTAAATAAGATCTCATTCAGCTGTAAATAACAAAAGCCAAACTCAAAATGATTTACGCTGAAAAGAAAATTCGTAGTTTCAGTGAACGCGAGTCAAGCTCCATCTCACCCTTCAGACAATGGTGTCCAGAATCTGGTTCCCGTTTCTTTCTTCTGCTTTTCTCTGTATGTGCTATGGACGTAACTACAGGCCACACTCATAAGTGAACTAAGTCAGACCCACATGTGTAACACTGTTGTCTCCTAGTGTAAGGAACTGAAAGAGTAAGTAAAATCCAGAATGTATAGTAGTTATTATGAAAGGGAAGGAAACTGCTCAAAAGGAAGGAACAACTGGGATGAGGGAAAGGAGAA
>NW_004955435.1:1254350-1333746 GCF_000276665.1 Chinchilla lanigera
CTTTTGCCGCTGAGCTAAATCCCCAGCACCTGAGACTTATTTTCATATAGGTAGAATGATATCGTTGCTGTTAGGCAAAGTAATCACTGAGACTGAGTACATGAAGTGTATTTTACAGTCAGTTTTAAAACAATCACAGCTATCTTTATGGTGGATAATTTTTTTTTTGTTTTTTTTGTTTTTCTTCCAGTACCAGGAATTGAACCCACAACATTGCACTTGCCAGGTAGGCACTGTACCACTGAGCTAAATCCCCGGCCAGCTGTGGTGGATAATTTTAATTGTCTCCTAACTTGGCTCAGCAGCCACTGGAACCCATTTTTGGTCTATGTCAAAATTATCTTTATTTAATATGAATTAGTTTATTCCTATGATTAAGAGTTCTAATCATGTTTTAATCTACAAAATGTAGTATCTTCTACTGACTGGAAGGAATCTTTGGCTTTTGGCATTCAAATTGTTTTTCAGAGGTCAGAAAGATATACTCTACCCACAGCTCATACTCCCCTCCTTGACAGAATAGCACTGCTGCAATAATTTTATTAGTAAAGTAATAACCTTTGTTCAGTGTTTTACCTTGTGAAGAAGGTAAGACAAGTATTATCATCATCTGCATATTTCAGAAATTTAGAGAGCATATAGTTGTTTGCCCCAGGTCATTCAACTATTAAGTGATGGAATATGCAAATTATATAATTGGCTATATTATGCAAATTCAAAGCAAATGCACACACACACAATCCACTGACCTCTTTAACCGCATTTCTAAATCAAGACTCCAAGTTTATGTAAGTTCTGTGTATGCAAAAGCCAACTAACATACTAATCTATATATTTAAATCAGTTTCAAATTTATTTAAATTCAATTTATCTGAAAGTTAATGAACATGTTGAACTACATCTTCACATCAAAGCTTCAGGTTTATATAATTTCAGTTATAATTTTGGGTTGTTGAGTCTTCACAAAGATCTGCAGTTAGAAACTTGAGATTTTGAAGGACTTCCATGGTTGCCACGATAAGTTCTCATCAAATTAGAAAGACAATTTTACTTTAAAACATCATATATATTACATGTTTAGTCACATACAGAGTTAAAAATATATATATTTCCTTAAAAAGTCTATGATATGTAAAATAAAATATACCCATAATACATGAAAACATACATTATTAAATTGCTATAACAAAAATCTACATTATAAAATTATGAAGGTAGAGTAAACACACAGTTTTTTTCTAAACCTCAAGAGTGAGATGTATCAACATACTTTTCAAGGGACATTAAGTGCTTTCTGCATATAATTTTTTGTTTGTTCTATTTTTAAAAACAGATTAGGGTTTTAGGCATCTTAAAGTTCACTTACCACTGAAACTCCAGAAATGTTTCTGCCCCCTCCTCTATTTGGACAAATTTTAAAACATTTTAGTTTGAAATAATTTTAGAGCCACAGTAAAGATAGTGCACGGAGATCTTCTATATCTAGTTTTTCCTAATGGTTACATCTTACTTAACTATGGTACAAGGTAAGTATCCAGAAACTAGCATTGGTGCAATGTGTGTGTATAGTTCAATGCCAGTCTATCATACATAGAGATCCATCTGAATCAGATAAACTCTCCCATCACTGCAGCCATGGGATTCTTCTTACCTTCCAAGATTACATCGCTTCCTTTCCACCTACTATCCATAATGCCAGGGGATTTGTGTTTTTATTTCCATATATTTTTCTCTGAATAATCAAATGAAATCATAGTTTATTCTCTTGCATTTAATTTTTTAGTTAATCTCAGCACAATGCCCTTGAGATAGACTCAAATTGCATGTAGCCCTAGGTCATTCCTATTGTTGCATAGTATTGTATGGTATAAGTGTATGACTTTGTGTAACCATTCTGGGTAGATACTTTTGACTGAGAGTCAATTATATTTCCCCAATGTGTTATGGAATTCGGTGTAATAACTGAATATCTATCCATTACTTTCCTGACGAAACACCAGCTCCTCTACTCTGAATTCTGTTTCCTACCAGCTTTATAGAACAATTATATTTTTTTCTACTTGTCGCCTAAATGGCTAATGTTACAATCTTAAGCAGAACAATTCAGACCAGTTTCTATGAGAATTGTGAAATATGCTTTATTATTTTACTGACTTTTCCTATTTCTGTAAGTTATTTTTCAAAATAATTTACTCATGAAGGATAACCAAGTATTCAGATTATACTACATCCATCATGGGTAGGGAAACATTTTTTTTTTTCAGTTCAGGGAATTGAGCAAGGACCTTGTGCCTGAGAGTCTATACTCCTATCCCTATTTTTTAAGTTCTAAATAATTATTTACACATAAAAATTTAAGGCTTACTATACCTAACATTGAAAGAGCACTTAGAGCTTGATAAATTAAAAATTCTAAATAGTGTCTACCTTACAAATGAAGAAATGCAAATGCTAATGTACATATTTCAAATGTTCAATCAATGGTAATAACAAAATTAGTCAAGATAACATTAAGATAATATGTCACTTTTGCTTTATTTTTTGAGACAAGATCTCCGTATATAGCCCCAGCCGCCCTTGAACTCATGATCTTCCTGCTCCCTCAACCTCCCTAGTGCTGGGTTTCTAGGTGTTAGCCACCATATGTTGCGTTTCTAAAGTTTTTGTTTGCTTGTTTGTTTTTAACTGCTATATCCCGAGTCGAGTTGGAAAGTATTGAGAAAAGAAATCATGCATACTCAACTGAAATGTGATACATGTGTTAAAACCCTTAAAAATTGTATAAACACTTTATAGTGCAATATTATCATAAATACTAAGGACCATGCTAAACATTTATGTTCAATACATCTCTACATTTTTAATATGAAAAGTTGGATGAAATTTAAAAGACCAAAGACTAGAAATCTTATTTGTGATATATTTTATATTAAAATTCTATACAGTGATTAAAAGTTATGTTCTGAAGGAAAGTGGATGTGAAAATAGTTGGAATATATTTTAAGAAGAAATAAGTTATATTGTTGTTTAATTTGTGTTGCATGTAGGTTTGTTCATGGAAAATATTTCATGCTAACATTCATCCTAAGCATGAAAAAAAGACTGGAAAGATCACCTACAGAAATAATAGCAGTTGTGATGCTTCAAGCATTTTTTCTCACTTATTGTACTCATTTGTATTTTTAAGAATGTGTAGCTGTTATGTATTACTATGGTGACCAGTACTGAAAAAGAAACAAAATAATAAGAGATATTTTAGAAAAAGCCAGAGAAGGTACACTATTTCTCTTGGTAAATTTAACTAAAATAGTGTAATTCAAAGGTGAGAATTCAAGACTCATGTTGCATATTATAGTTCTTATGAAAATAATAAGTTAATTTAACTAAAGAAAAATAACACTGTTGAGGCTAGAATGGGGAGGAGAACCAGAATGACCCATCTTCACCACACACTGGTACTTTAGGCTCAAGTTCAGACTGGAGGGCACTGTCTTCGCGATTCTCAGACTTCCCAATTGCAGTGGGCGTGAACATCTGTCTCCCTGCTATACTCCATTCTCTACATCCAGATTATCTGGAAGAGACCTTCACAACCGTCAGGTCTTTGACTGAATAACTGATGAACTGGCAACTTTAAAGTGAGTCAGTATTTGTCTACTGCTTTTGATTATGAGAATCCCAGATCTTTCGGCCTGCATGCTCTCAATTCCAGAGTGCATCCTGGCCTGCACTCTCTATTCTGTTACAAAGGAGTCTCGAGAAAACCTGGAGTAGGACAGCAGCGGGAAGGGTTTCTCCTACGTGATTTCCCTGAGCCTAGTTGTATCCTCTGTTCAAAAACTCTACATTTAAGAACAATGACTCTGTTTTGATAAATCTACATCTCAGTTGTCTCAAACTGTTCTTGGCTCCCAAACGACCTGATGCTCCTTCACCAGTCTGAGTTTCGTTCACGCTGGTCTTCGGCCCACCGTCAGCCCTTCACATCTGTGAAAACCCAGCTTATCCTAACTGCTTCAGGAACATCCCTTTAAGCTACTCCACCTCCTCCTTTTTCAGTATTTCTTTGTGGCAAGCTGAATTGATTAGTAATTCTCTCGATCTTCCTGAGGAATACAGCTTTTTCTCTTTTTATTCCCCATAGCATAAAGACCTTTTATCCAGGAGACACAAAAAAATCCCTTAAGAAACTGGTATTGCCTAATAATCTAACCCTACAGATGCTCCTGGGTTTAACAACGCTCTCATATCTGGGAAAGTCAGCCTGGATTCATGAATTATGTCTGAAAGATAGAACGCTTTTTAAAGAAAAGATCTGTGACACAACAGCTGATGTATTAGCTTTGAATCTATGTTCTAAAACACACATGCACAAACACAAACAAAAAACATGCCTTCTAGAAAATATTACATAATGAAATATAGAACAATCTCTGAGTAACTCTTTCCTCTCAAAAGTGGTGCCCCTGATATTTCTGAAAGTAATTTCTTGCTACTTTTTCTGGTGTTACATATATTAATTTTCTTACATATTTCAACACATCAGAATAATCATACATTCTTCAGAAGCAAGAAAAACTTATTTGACTTATATTCAGTTATCACCAACTATGGATAAGATACAGTCCTAAGTGTTGAAAACAATTAGACATGTGTACAAATGCCCACACTCACATAGATATCCCTGCCCTCATGAATCTGAACTCCCAGTAGGGGGAGGCAAACAATATGAAAAAGAAATAAACAAAAAATATGTAGTGCATTCGTCAACTTTCTAATCGCTGGATCCAATAATGCAAACGCACAGCTTAAAGGAAAAGAGGTTAAACTTGGCTAATGGCTTCCAGTCCATGGTCCTCTGCTGCCCAGGTGGTAGAGGAAATTTGACCAGCTCTGCCACACAGGGCAGAGCAGAACAGTGGGGAAGGAACTAGGGACAGAACAGACCCCAGGTGACGTACCGCGCTCCACCTGGACTCTCCCACATGTGTGCCAACCAACCCCCCAGGCCAGCCCCAAAGCCACTTATGCCGGCACTCCACCCTGAGCACCATAACCAGTGTGACACATAGTGACAGGTGCTGTGACGGACAGTCAAGCAGTGAAGGGATGTTAGAGTTTGGGACAAAATTAAATCTGAATAGCCCAACTGTCACTCATGTCTCATTTCACAAGTTCATGTTTTCCTTTCTTTCCTTTATGGCATCATTTCAAAAATTCTGTATTAAATTGTAAGAAAAAGTGCGATACAGACTGTGTGAAACCGAGGTCCCAGAAATGTGTTTTCCTGCAGCAGCCGGCCACAGCTACTTGAAGACTTTGGAGAAATAACGAAGAAGAGGGTGCCCATACACACAGAAGTGAATTCATAGAGCTCACGAAGGTCACTAAGCTGAGAGTCAGGTGCAGCACGACCCCAGCTTGCAAACACTGGAGTTGTGAGCTTTCACAAATACAGCACTGTATAAACAGATCTCTACTAGGAACACCCCTGGAGGCGAACAAATCCTGGAAGCAGCTCCCGCGTCCGCTGGACTCTGTCGCAGTGGCGCTCACGGCGCAGCGCGAGAGTGTGCAGTACAGTGCTCAGTCGGCCCAGGACGTCCGGAAGCCAGAGGAAAGCAGTGGGGATGTGGAGGGGGCTGCCAGGAAGTGCGAAGCAGTCACCATGGCAACAAAGTGAAAATCACGGAGAGACTGCACCAAGGCGAAAAGATGGTAGACGTCCCACATTCTTTGTGGTTGTTGTACTGTATTGGACCACCATTTTAACAGTACAAATAATTTATTTACAGCATTTGTGTGTGTTCGTTTCTTTATGCTTTACATTGCATATTTGTACCACAAGTGTATAAGGTTCACTTCATAAGACTCACAAATGAATCTGACTTGCAAATGTTCTTTGGGAACAGAAATCGTTCAGAAGTAGGAAACTTACTGTAGTAATGGTTACATTGCAGTTTTTGGTAGGGCAATGGTAAACATTTTAGGAATACGAAAGGCTTTCATTACAATGTCCTTGGAATTGACTGTCATTGACATGTTCTAATTTTGCACAGCAGCTTCTCCTGCTGTGGTCATGAAGGAATTGCTTCTTTCTCTTTAAACCCTAAGCCTAGCTTGTCAGGAGTGGGTGCTACGTACTAGATATGTAGAGGCACCCTGAACTTTAGAATGGGACTGATGCTTGAATCACCTTTCCTTAAATTGTGACTTCCAGAGTAATGTGATCTATACCTTGGGCTAGGCATGTTTGAAGGGAAGAAGGAAGAAAAATGGATGGAGGGAAATAGGAAGAGGGAAAAGAGCAAAAGGGTAGAAAGGGAAGAGAAGGAGAAAGGAGAGAAGGAAAGAAATAAGGCTGTGGAGAGGGAGGTGAGGATAGGGTTGTGCAAAATGTAAAAGAGCATAGCCAGACAGATTATCAAGTACTGAGTACAGTACTTTTTCTTTCTGAATTTTCCCCAAGAAAATGCCAGTGTTTCATTTAGAATGTTTATGGTCGCTGGAAATGCCCTGATGTAAGGTCTCCACTTGACCTCCGTAAACCATGTGTCTCTACATAATAGCTGTTATGGAAATTTTATCTAGATACTGCTTTTAGTTCTCTGCTTTTAGCTTTTGTTTTTAGTTCTCCTTTCCTTATAATACATAGATATGTGACACCCACTGAAAATGTCCGGTTCTAAAGGTCCTGCTATTTCCTGAGCTTCTGCAGCTCTCTGCTGTGTTTTGTAACATTTACACAATGGCTTCTCTAGCCGGCCCCCTTGAACAAAGCTGTCACCTTCACATTTCATTTTTTAGGCTTTGATTAAGTGTGTGGTGAAGCCTCTGTTTCCCAGGCATTCTGGAAATCTTTTGGTCTGAGTCATATAAATAGGTTAATTTAACATGAAAAACTCATATTTAGCTTGTTTCCTCTGATCCCCACCTGCTATTACAGACACCTCAAGCACAGTATATCCATTTTTTTCCTCACCACTTAAGAATTTCTGGAAGTTCCTCAGGGCCATTTTGTGTCTGCTCAGAAATGAGATCTGTCAAATGCAATATGGCCCCTGGCAGGCACTGTAGCTATCCCTTCTCTGCCCCACTTACAGGAATATGGTACCACCTGTCGTTATCCAAGTCTGTCCAGCAGGGCTGGCTCCGCCAGGCTGTCCTGCCTCATCCTCTGGCAGCACTACCGTCTCTCTTTCTGGTCTGTTCCCGAATCACAGTGCTCCTCCATCAGTGGAGCTGATGAGCTGGTGTGTTCTCCTTTCTTTATCTCCTTCCTTCCCCCTTGGCCTTATTTCCTCTTTTCTTCTCCCATCCCTCCTCCCTCCTTTCCTGCCTGCCTGCCTTCCGCCCTTCCAGATAATACCTCGTCGAATCAGCCTTCTGAGCGATACTGCTGCCGCCTACGCGGTGGCGGCTGGTGAACCTCGCCGTTAGTGTGTGCTCACAGCCTCCCTTTCCAGGCCTCAGATGTGCAGCGAGATGAAGGACAGGCGTTCTGCCGAGTTAGAACCCTCCTGAGAGCTGATATCAGCAGCTGGCAAATGAAGGCTACCTGAGCCCCTTCTCCATGAGGAGGACGGGTTCCTGCCCGTCTCCCGAGCCCCGGAAATCAGCAGGTCCCGGGAGGTCTGACCCCCGCCAGATGGCCGAGGAGACATTCTCCCAGTCTTTCGACCGGCGGGGAACACCGTGGAGATCTGAAGTAGGAGACCATCCCATAAAACAGTCTTTATTCTTCCATTTCCTGCCTTCAATTTCACTATTTTAGGTTTTGACCAAAATTATAGATTTTAGGTTTTCTATTTCTTGTTAATGATACAGCTGAAAATTCCTCAATCCAGTAATTTTATTACATTCAATCTTTTATCGGGAGAAAAAGGACTATTTGATGAAACTGTATGGGTATCAATAACCCATGCTACTTATTCCTTCTGTTTCACAGTTAATTGATAATTGGCCCATTTGGCAGTTAGATGTGGACTGCAGTGCTTGTTTGCTCTTTAAAGGTCCTTTGTTTCGACTAGTCAGTGTGTTTCCAAAACTGCATCTTTTACATCCAATCAGCTTTATTATTTTCATACCTGAAAACAAATCATGACAAAGTAGACCTCAGCTAATAATGTATTTCTTTGACAATCTTTTCTTATGCTAAATTCCCACAGTTTACCGTGATGCCTAGAACATGTACTAAACATATTGGATGACGAGTGAATTAATGTGTCTATCAGTCATTCAGTCAAGTTTTGCTGGCGTACAATGTCATCTTGTTTATTCACTTTATCCACCTCCATTTCCTCAGATCTTTGCTAAGCTAGCTAAATCCCACACAAGAGTGTCCTCAGCATCTCTGCGCCCTATCTACATGTACACTCTGCAGAAACTGCTCTCTGTGGAGCTCGCCCTTGGTTGCAGGGGGCTGTTAAAGCCCTGGCCACCCTGTTTGGTCCTTGGCCCCTTTACCCGTTCTCCCCTCACAATCATCGCTGTTCTGGACCCCACTTCCTCCTTGACCTGCCGTGTCCTGCTCTCATGACCAGTCACTACTTTAGGTCCTAATGCCCAACTACGCTCGTGTGGATTCCTAGTGCATAAATTGTCCTGGGTGGATGAGGTGATTCCTCAGACACATGCACAGTAATCCAGCAAGCCTGAGACTCTCTCCTTATCTGTCCTGCCCAATCAGCCAGGCTTTCCCCAGAGGCACAGAGGCGGAGGCTGTAGAGTGGTGTTTCTCCATGGGAATTACATTCAGTAATTAAAAAATGAAGACACATACTCGTTTTCTTACAAGAAACACAGAGCTGGGAAAACAGGACTGCATCAAAATGCCTGAGAGTATATCATTATGAGTTCTTGATTGAAACTGTGCTTTTCCCTGATTGATGTGATTCTAAAACTTCCCTCAAATCCTGCAGATTTAGCACGAGTAGGGTTAATTTCAGTTTGATTAAGGATTTTATCTTGCATGTGAGAAGGCACTCAAGCTGAAATAATTGGCTTATTTCTTTGTGGAGCTCATATCTGCACTTAATTCCTTTGAAAAAAACATGTAGGTGTATTTCTGAAGCAACCAAAGAGCTCTGTGGGTCAGAATTTTCTGTTAGGCTTATAAAAGAGTCTTTCCTAAACACCTCCATCAGTTTTTTGCTAACACATTCTGGGATTCACAGATTTAAGTTCTGATGTTGTTGTGTCTTGAATCAAGCCTCCCCTCAAGTCCCTGAGAGCAGCACTTTGCAGCTCTAAACTGCACAGCACCCTGTTTGTGCATCACTAATGGCACTTATCACATTGTATCTTGAATTACATTTGTTTTCATTTATTTTATCTTGATGGCATCTCAGAGCAAACCACTACCACCTGTCAGCAAAATGTGAGGGTAATGAAGCTGAAAATCAGGGAGGGTCAGGAACTGGATACCGCAGAATTTTATTATCAAAATGCAGAACTACATTCCTGCTCCTTTGGTGGAAGCAGAATTGAAGATGTAGCTGATGGAACGAGAAACATGAAATCCATGCAGGGCACCTATGAGCGTCAAAGCCCCCGGGAGACACGAGGCCGCAGCGGAAAGAAGCTAACGGAAAGGCAGACGCGGGAGGAACAGTGGGATTCACTCGTTCCATTCAGGTTTATCTGCGCAGATGGACTCTTGTTACCACTCGAACTTCTCTTCTGGAGGCCCGGAGCCTCTCACACCTCTGTCAGTCTTAAAGACGCCCTCTACACCACAAGCAAAGAATCCTGATATAATAACTCTATTGAGTGTTGCTATGTTTTACAGCGCTTAACACTGAATACCTATGATATAATAAATCAAGTGTGGTTGAATGATGAGTTCATAAGTGAAATATACACGCATTTTTTATCTTAAGGGTTAACCAAAATTTTTTTACAAACACTGATACTGGGGTGTGCATACTAGTATAATTTTCTGCGGCTGAGGTAGCAAGTTCTGCAATTTTACTTTCTATTGCCTCATTAGTCTTCACCTATTAGCAAGTAAGTTTTCCTTAATGGGATATTTAGGATCATTTTAGTGATGGTCATTTATAATAGAAAGAAAAGAGTATAACATCACACTCAGCGCTGAGCTCTAATGCATTGTTTAATTCTACTCCATCTGCAAGTGTTTGTTTTCTTTTATTAACTGCACTAGAAGAGGCTGATTTGTGTAGCATTTACATGTTGTTTCCCCCAGTGAGGTGTCTGCTGTCATGCTTCTGTGGCTCTATTATGCCAGAAAATGATACCACATTGCTTTCAATTGCTTTAATATAAAAATCAATAAAATGAATCATATGGGGGATGTTTTTATAGTAGATAATATGTAACAAACAAGGATATAAGGAAAATAAAGACAAATCTTGACTGCACTTGATCAAGCATCTTTTCTCTTATTTCACTTTTCTTCTGAAAAATAAAAGCTACCTTTTCTGTGTCTCAGAGGCACACCTGTGTCATCTGTGTGTCAGCCACATACCTGTGGTGTTCGCCGTGTGACAGCGGTCCGCGCAAGGCCGAGCAGGAGGAGGACCCACGCGAGAGAGCCCACAGCGTAAATAAGAAACCTTCTGTTTATTCCTCTGCTGTGTATTGTCTTTGCTTCTCACCTTGCTCTGCGTTTTGCTTCTTCATGAAATGGGAGTAGTTTTCAGTCTTGGTGAGGAAATAGCAACTCAGCCAACACCAAATGATAGGAAAACCTGTGGACTGAGTTACAGGTAGGCGGCCCACGTGAGGGATCTGGCCTAGTCAATTCCAGGCCTAATCTGAGACAGAGAGAGCAAAAACAGAAATAGGACAGAGATCAGAAGTTGCTACCTGCATCTGTGAAAGAAACTGGATGCTGTGGATAGTTGGAGAGCTTTAAATCCAAAAGATCGTTTTCACTGTCATAGAAGTGTAGTCTTCATAAGCCACCTTTCTGTTAGTGCGTTGTGAGTACAGCATCTTTGGGAGGGAATGCCCGTATCAAGTGCTCACGACTCCAAGTGAGAACTGACCTTACCCAAGCGCATTTTTCTTGAATTTCTTCATCCTGTCAGTCATTCAGATTGCCACTAGATGATGCGTAGACAGACAGGCTCTCTCCGGTGTTTTATGATGGAATCACAAGCGTGCACACATCATCAAAGTATATTTCTATTTGTAGTCTAGCTTCTGTATTTTAGAGAATGTGCATATATGCGTGTATATAATCACAAAGATTCTTAAGGCTGACGTAATAAAGTGATGATTATGGTATCAAATCAGGTATAGGGACTAAAATGATGTGCTAATACAGAGAGAATATGAGGAACTACTAAATATTTTGAAGTTTGCAATGGAATATACATTTCTGTTTTTTCCCCTTTAAACTCTGTTTATTACAAGGGGCTCTTTTTTGTTCTTCGTAGTGCGTAGTGGATACAATCTTTTCCAAACATAGATTTGAGAGGAGGCAGGAGAAAAATTTAGTCATCCTCTAAATAAGGGTAGAATTCGTACTTATTGAAAAACAGGTCAACTGAACACACACGAGGGGAAGGGAGTGCCACTGAGGCCGCTGCAGAGCCGTTTGTGTGGGTGGAGGCCCTGATTCCCCAGTAAAAGGTTACACTTACCATGGCAACCAGAGCGCTGGGAGACGCTGCGCTTTAATAAAGAAACGTGGTGAAGGGCGGCACGCACGTGGAGCTTGTTTTCAATCTCTTAATAGAAAACAGTACCCTCTTTGAAAGCATTTATATTTCCGCATTTTTAATACCCAACTACTGTGTGACAGTCGATACAGTAGGCTACAAGCAATTGTCTTCTTTTGTGATTGACTTGCTTTTGAAAGTGATGATTTTTATTTGGGTGTTTGTTTCAACAGGGTGAGTGTTGCATTTTGGAAGGCATCAAGCTGTCACGGGGGGAGGTGTCCTTTCCTCTACTGGAAAGGGGCCGGCAAAATGCTCAAGTCCCTGCTGAGGACCATATCGGTCTGGGTGGCTTCTTGTGCTCTGCCCAGGTATATTCTTGTATCATCGTCTAATTTCTTTCAAGTTTCATCCAGGAGAGGGGGCTCAGTGGATTTGCTGAATGAACTAAGCCGCAGTGGTCTGCAGAGAACGCTGCTCCCTGCTTTCAGCTGTGAATTGGATCCCTGTGCTTTTCTTCTAGGCTCTTTCGTATACTTCGGCTTCAAGTTTAGGGTTTGCTACACTCCGCTTTGCGTCTGGGAATCTTGAATTGTCATTTTATAATACTATTCTATCAATGGTTTCAAAATTTTACAAATTTTAGGAAAATATATGGGATTATTCGTGTGTAATTACTACAAGTAGGTATATTTCACATATTATAAAATTTAAATTTCTACTTGGAAATCCTAGCCAAGGAATACTTCTTTTCTAATGAAAGTAATTTAAATTGAAGTAAGACCCTTTAATGCCACCATCTGTAGGAGTAAATTACTTTCTGAGTAATTAAATATGCATATCTGAGCCATGTACTGTACAGATGAACCAAGTTTTATTGAAGCAGTATGCTTATAAATCCCCAGGTATTAAAGATGAAGAACCGATGGTGTTCTATATTCATGTAGGTATAAATAAGCACGAAGAAAGATATTTCAGTAGTTTCGTCTGTTTTGAAAGTGCATTTTATCAACTTTTCCTAATTAATTAATTTTTTTCACTCAACAGTATGATCAACATTTTATTGGTCTAATGTCTTTTGCGGATTCAAAGCCTCACTCACTGTTCTCATGTTACATGCATGTCTGGATTTATGAGAGGCGCCCACTCGCTTATCTCCTCGGATTCCCAGGGCGCAGAGCACTGCAGTAAAACCGGAATCATTAACTTGTCTCAATTCATAACAGTTGGACTTGCCCCTCCATGAAATAGCACTGCACAGCCCGTTGGAATTCATGGCCACAGCCCTTTATTGCATCATCGTGGTTTATAGTCCATAGCAAATACAAATACAAATACAGAAAGGAGACGTAACAATGGGATACATCTGACCTGCCGGCGCACCTTCTGGGGCTTTGCCTGATGAGTCTGTACATTCACTGCATGGGGCAGAAGCAAAGAAAACACTCTCTGTAGTTACCCCTTGAAAGGCCTGACCTCAAGTCCCTAGTCCATATCTTTGAACTAGTCATCACCACAGTAGGCAGCCCATCTCATCTGGGAAAAGCAGTCATTTATGTAAGTTCTCCCAGAAACAAGGCTTGGTGAGGGCTTGTTGATGTCAGCTTGAAAGCGATTTCCCGCTGTGGTGAGATACCCCAGTTGCTTTTATAAAGCATTACTCTCCTCCTTACTGGAGCCAGCCAGCGAGTTGGGCCAGAATATGGTCTGATAAATTGAAGGCTACCACAGGAAGGTTCATTGTCAGGGACTTTGGCATCCCAGACCTGTAAAAATGGAATGTCTTTCTCCCAGATTGTTTGTAATCCTGGGGAATTTGGTAATCAATTTTCATTTCCTTCACATCAATAATTCCCATTAAAGTCAAATTAAATGCTTATTGGAATGCATTGGTGTTTTTTCTCATTTCTAGTATTTTCTCGTTTTTGAAACCCTAGTTAAAGTGAATCAAATGTGCAAAGGACATGGGACATTTTGTTTTATAATTTATGTTTATTTGTCCTTTAGCAAACAAACTAAATAAAATGAATACATTCTTAGACAAAGAAAATTCCAAACTGCCTTTGGGATTGCAGTGACAAGGAATCTACTCTTACTATGTTATCTTTTTTTTTTTTTTGACATTTTAATTTTATCTTTATAAGTTAACAGAAGCACAAAATACAATAACTTTAAGAGTCAGTTGAAGGTTCCATATAATGCTCTCTCTCTTGCTGCTTTTGCTGTCTTCTGCTGCCACAACCTGGTCCTCTTCTGCCATGAACCACCCTGCCTCGGAGCCAGCTGATGATGGACTGAAACCTCCACAAACTGAGAGCTAAATAAACTTTCCTTCCTTTAAAAAAAAGACTCCATATTATTAAAAATGCACTTCAAGCTATAATATAAGAAAGATGTATTGTCTTTGACAGGCAGGCTAATTTCTACTGGTTTTATTATGTCCTCGTTGGAAAGGTCACTTTCTGTTGTGACTTTCCCTTCCTGGTCATGATCTTAGTCCTGGAAAGTTATCTCTCTGCCACTAGAAGGGAAAAAAAGCAACAATACAATAAGATTTTAATGAAGTTGGACTTATGAAAGTTGTCTTTCATTTTTATCATGAAGAATGTGAACTTTAGTACCAGACTCAGTTTGAATCCAGGCTGCACCACTGGTGAGCTATGAAACAAGGGCAAGTTACAGAATCTCCCCGTGTCTCTATTTCCAGGCCCTAAAATACGGATACTAAAATTACTCACCTGCTAGAGTCGCTCTGTGAATTAAATAATGTTATCTATAAACCATGCTCAGACTGTTACCTGATATGTTTGAATACTCATTTACTGTAGGTCATAAGTGTAGTGACCTTCTTTCCTTCATACTTTCTTTAAAAATGGCCAAATTGACTCCTTTAATGCATATATATATATACATATACACACACACACACATATATATGTGTGTGTATATATATATGTATATATATATTCCTTACAGCACTGATCACACTTATAGCTTTGTGTTTTTGGTTAATACTAATCCCCAAACTATAAAGTCTTGAGAATAGGGATTCACCAGTTGTAACTGCAGATTTTAGCATAATGCTGAGTAGACTTTCAATAAGTACATTTTAAATCCATAAATTTGTTTTTAGTTAACATACTTGTTTGGAAATACGAGTTGATAACCTGATTGCAACCCTGAAATTTAAAAAAACTTCTCCTGAATGAACTCTGCGTAGTTTCAGAGACCCCACCTTGTGAGAAGCCTCCTCCACTGCTTCGGGAAGTCTGTTTCCCCGCTGCACTCTTTCATTACATCTTTGTTCGTTCACTCCTTTCTGCTACAAAACAGAACTAGCGCTGCTCCAGTGCAGAGGAGGAAAGCTGCTCACCACACCTCACAGTAATTTCTAGCAGATTCCAAAGTCAAATGGTTAAAAAAAAAAAGCAAAGTTTCGTATAATTAGGGGAATTTTAGCCCTACAGTCTTACAGAAAATGTATGTTCAATTGCTTTTCTACCCTCAACTAGTCTGGATAAACAGGTTCTATCTCTGTCTCTGTCTGTCTCTCCACCTCTCTGTCTCTGTCTTTCTGTCTGTTTGTCTCTCTCTCTCTCTCTCTCTCTCTCTCTCTCTCTCTCTCTCTCTCTCTGTCTAATTTTAACTTAAAGTTCCAGAATCCATCTGCAACAGTAAGGTGACGTTGTCTTAGGACTGTCAACAAGGTTCCAGTTTCACTCAGTCTGAAGTTTTTACAGCTCTCAAATCTGTTTAATATATTGCAGATGGTCCCTAAAAATCTAAAACTATTTTTAGTCTGTATACTGTCTGCCTTCACCGAAAAAGTTGGTTAAATGAGACAGGAAAAGGTGATCATGAATTTTCATGTTTTCTTCACTTTCTTCAAGGATTAAATCTATCCTTTCTTAAGTAAAAGCAATTCATGGTTTTAAAATAGTTGACCTTGGCTTTGGGCTTACTGACTGTTGTACAGTTTTAGAGCTCCTAGGCTCACCATAGTATGGACAGTCAGCTCTTTCTGATCCTCCTAAATGCATCACGTAATCACACGGGCAGTCGTTTTAAATGTGCATGTAGTGAGTAGGGCTTCCCACAGAGTTGATGTTGTGAGCTGTCCAACTATCCAGCTCTAGCAGGGTTAATAAGAACTGGTGAGGAGATTGGAAGGGAGTATCTGCTAGAAGAGTTTAAAAGCTGCACTATTACAAGACAGTCAAAGTAGTTAAAGAAGCAGCAGGTAAGTTGCTCTCTTAAAAATATTTGCTTTCTCCAGGCATTTTAACAAAATATGAAAGCAGCTCATGCTACCTTTAGTCTCTAAATATAGAGTAGTAAGAGAATGAACATATCTCTAGTGTGAGCATTTTCTGCCATCAAGTTTCAGAATACCACCTTGAAGATCTGAGTTCTAGAAACTTTCCTTGAATACTTGTCTTCCTAATACAGTACATAGTTTCTTATCATAGATTTCAAATGCGTGGTTTTGAGTACCTGCTGAAGTAATCTTCAGATTCTTCATGCTACTCTAAATTAATGGACTTCCATCACAATGCAGTTTTGTACGCTCACAGTTATAATCCAATATTTGTTTAGAACACTGCTGCTAGCTTCCAAAATCATAGCCCAAGTAAAAATTCATTAGTAATCAACATTACCATGGATCTTTAAAAATTTATCATAGGGGAAATCCAGAAGTATAATTTACTGAGGAAACTATCTCACATTTCTGGAATGATGGCTTCTCACTGTATTTTCTGTGTTAGGTTGTTGTGTTATTGAGTGCATCTTTAGTTTCTTTTGTTTTATTGGTGATGATGATAATGATGATGATGATGATGATGATGATGATGATGATGCTTTTACAGAGATCTTTCTGGACCACAGCTTCTTGTGACCAAAGGGGTCAGAGGCCCAAGTCCAAATGAACGTGCACTTCCTTCATGAACGTGGACTTAGGGGATCAAGGCTCAGAAGCAGCCAGCGGCCTTTGCTCTCATCCTCCAGTGTGAATAAGGTTTTATGACTTCACTTTTGAACACTGTTAATGTAATTTGTATATTTTGTTCAACTTCAGGAAATGCGTGGCTATCTGCAATTTTAGATGTACTTTAGCTTCAAGTCTTGGAGGAAGATGGTGAGATATGGGAGGGCCTGAAAGCTTTGGGTTGTACCAAAATGGGTATATTTATACTTTCCCATGACCTTTGAAAGCAAAACTAGGTACACTTTCTAAAATTATTTCAGGACTGAAAATAAAGCAAGTCTCAAAAGCAGTACTTTGTAAATGCCAGGGAAAATAACAGAATGTTCCTATGTTTACAGTTCTTCCTCAACTGTTTTATAGATAGAATTTTAGGACAGATTTTGTTTAAGAAGGATAGTAGCCATTTAAAATGTATTAGCATGAGATCATGCCACAGATAATGCTGTTTTCTATTTAAGATTGTTATTTTTGTCTCCTAGAGTATTTATTTGAAGCAGTTATACTACATTAATATTTCTACTAGGAAAGGATTGAAATTCCAGAATCAGAGAAACCGCACAAAATTCTGTAAGCCAAAAAAATCTTATACATTAGGGAAATAACAGAGGCAGCATTTCCTTAAGAGGTGGAGATACATTTTGGTGCTTAAATTCCAGTGCTAGCTATGGAGTTATAACTTCATTTCCTTTCAGAATTCTGGAAGAATAGAATGAAGACCAGATATAAAATAGTATCTCACCTTATCCTTGGTTTTTCACTCTAGAGGTTAGGAAATAGTAAAAACTATGACAACATATAGTATCCAATTAAAGGAGCAGCATGACAGTCAAGGTAGCACATTCCCCAAATCAGCACTATTTAGCTTCTTAGGGAGAGACCTTGTAAGTCTTAATTACAAATCCACTCAGAAAAAAAAATCCTGATTGAAACAGCTTACGATTTTCTAGCTGAAGTGAATCTTTTGTTTGAAGGATTACCATCCACATTTTGGCTATTTTTAAACTCTTCATGAGATTAACATCAATAAAAACAATAAAGATTAATTTAAAACCATACAAACAGTCTCCTATTTCTGATCACGAGCAAGTATGGGTCCAACTTCTTGTGATAAACAACTAGAAAGTGGAACATAATATATACAGTAGCACATTTTATGAACTGGGCATTTTACATTACAAGGCTGTGAGTTCTGAAAAGGAAAAAAAATAAAATAAGCCTTGTAATCACTAAAGCTTTCCTCCTAGAGGCAGTTTCTGACCAGGGTACTGGGAGAAAAATCCGTAAGACTGCAGAGGTCACATCAAAATGAGAAGTCAAAGATCAGCTTTCCAAAAGGACAATGTTAGAGTTTTCAAGGCAAAATACAAGAAAAGAGGGAGATATACAGAAAGAGCTTCAGATGTCTGTATAGAGTGTCTTTCAACTTTTTGAGAAAAAAAAATTTAAAAAGCAGAATCTCAGTAACTTATGAGATAGTACCAAGTGTTCTAGCACATGTATAAGTCATTGAAGTGAAAGAAAGAGAGTGTGGGAACAGAAAATAGTGCCTAGGAGATAACAGCTAAAAGGAAGTTCTGATTTAATGACAAGATAAACCTACAGATCGAAGAAGCACACTAAACTCTCAGAGAGATGGACATGGACAGAAACATACCAAAGCATAGTGGATCAAATTCCTGAAAATTATTTTCAAGGCTTAAAAATGATGAATACAAGGCCAGATGTGGTGGCACATGCCTGTAATCCCAGCACTTGGGAGGCTGAGGCAAGAAGATCGCTGTGAAATTGAGGTCAGCCTGAGCTACAAAGTGAGTTCAAGTCCAGCCTGAACTGCATAGTGAAACCCTGTCTTAAAGAGACAAAAAAAAAATGATGAATACAAATATATATATGTAAAAAATAAAAATAACAGACTCCTTGTCTGAACAATACAGAAGACAATAGAATGATATCTTTAAAGTGCTGAAAGAAAGATATAGCCCATCAATCTAATACTCAATACAATTTAAATATTTCAGAAACAAAGAAGTCGGGCTGGGGATATAGCTCAGCTGCACAAGCACGTGCCTGGCAAGCGCAAGGTCCCGAGTTCAATTCCCAGTACAAAAAAAAAAAAAAAAAAAGAAGAAAAGAAAAAAAGCTGCCTGAAATAGAAAAGATGTGAGTAAACATCCTCATTTTAACCATTTATTTTAAAAAATTTATTCAAAGGATAAACAATATTATGTTAGAATTTGTAACATGTAGAAAAACAACACCAACATATGCTACTGTGTACTTAACTGTGAACTTAACTTTAAGATTTACATCCTCAGTACTAAAGCATAATATTATTTGAAGGGTGCCTGTACAAAATAAACACACAACTTTTAAAGTCCAAAGCAAGCAGTAAAGTTATGAAACTAATACAGACAACTGATAAGTTAACAGTGGAAATAAAAGGCATTTAGAACTACACAGAACAAAGCAAAAGGCAGGAAAAGATGAAAATACAGCTAGAAAAAAATGAGAAAGTAGAAAGATTACAGATTTAAACTCTACCATGCCAATCGCATTTCCACTACAGCTAAAAGTAAAGAGTGAAATTAAGAAAGACATTGTAAGCCATATAAAAAGAAAGCAAAGTTCAACTATATGTTATCTGTGAGAAATTACTTACAATATAGAAATAGACATCAATATAGTCTCAAAATCTTGATACTATGGAACTCCTCATACTGAGAAATAGTACTAGGGATAAAGGGAGATATTTCACAATGAAAGAGAAGATACGACAACCCTAAATGGTATACATCAAGAAACAGAGTTTGAACACCTGAAGAAAAACTGAGAAAAGGAATAATTTCGCAATTATGATTTTTATTTCCACATTTTTAATAACTGATAAACAAATAGAAAAATTCTAGGAATGTAAATGAGTTAAAACATTGTCAACTATCTCTCGAGCTGACATTCATAGATTCTTTTTCAAATACATATGAAATATTCTCAGGAATTAGACATTGATGGACCATAAAACTGGTCTCTAGTTTGAGAGTAATACAGGGTTTGTTATTTTTTTACAATGGAATTAATTTAGAAATTAAATCTGTAAGAAAAACTTACCTCTAAAATCACCACATATTTGGAAATTAAATACCATAATTGGACATTGCACTAGAATTGGAAATTCTAGTCAGTGCAACAATAAATAATACATGCACAGTAGAACAGAAAAGATTCAATTGTTATTACTTATAAATAACAGGACTTTCTCACACACAATTTTAGATGATTTTCCAATTAGACTGATAAGAAAGCTTGTAGAGGGCCCTGCACACAAAGTCAATGCACAAAACTCAGAAGAGCTCCTACACATGTCATAACAAACAATAAAAATATATTGGAAATGAAACATTTCAACTGCAACAAAAATTATGGTTTTTTTGTTTGTTTGTTTGTTTGTTTGTTTGTACCGGGAATGGAACTCACAACCTCATGCCTGCCAGGAAGGCACTGTCCCACTGAGCTATATCCCCAGCCCCCAAAATTATGAAATAAGTAAAGAAAACTATAATAAATGATGTACATGACTCTATAGCAAAGAATAATACATCATTGAAAAACACAACAGTCTGGAATAAACAAAAATCAGCAAAGTTTGTGACTAGGATGGCCAAGTATAATAAAGATGTTCATTTACTCTAAATCTTTCTAATGGAGAAAGAGAAAGGGAAGTCGAGGAGGAAGTCATCAATGCATTTCAAATTAATTTCCTATCAAGGAATCTTGTACAGTTTGACAAACTGATCATAAGATAATGGAGCAAGACTGATCAGAATAACTATGAAGAAGAAATAACTATGAAGAAGTAATTGCTCACTGTAAACAAAACTTGTAATACTTCTGTAATAGTTAAGGAAATACAATACTGATGCAGAGGTAGACACGGACAAATTAAGAACAGAGGGCCCAGAAACAGGCCCGTGCGTATACAGACTTTAACACGTCTGTACTAAATTTTCAGTAAATCACAAGAGGAGAGTCTATTACACGAGTAACATTGAGAACCTTGGGAAATGGGAAAAGGATAAAATTTGGATCCCTGCCTCATATGACACACAATAATTTAACAAAAATTAATCTTCTTTAAAATTTGCATTTGAGGCAGCAAGGTATGACGTATTTTGAAGGTAAAATTGGGTATAATGTCTTAAAAATTAAGCCAAGTAATACAAACCACAAAGAAAAATACTAGTAAAAATGATCACATTAATTGCAAATGCTTATAATAAAATCTATAATTAAAGTTTAAAAAGATACTCAAAAATAAAGCTGGAAAAATTTAAGCAATAAATAAAGTAGTATTGGATTAGAATCTTGATTCCATACTGATGTACTTCAAGGATAGAGTAACAAACTCATGAGAAAGAAGCTCTCCTTTGCAGACAGCTCTCCTTTGCAAAAGAATTTCAAAGGAATTGGAACATGAGCTTGTAGTACTGCCAATAGTGAATTCTTTCCAAAGAGAGCACTGCAGAAGGGGAGGAATAACTGACCCCTCAACAAGGATGATTCAGGCTGACAGCTTGTGCATTCCGTTTTCCACTGGGATATGTGTGCAGCGCAGGCAGCTTGCAGTCACCTCGCGGGGGTGGGTACTTGGGCGTACCACAGCTTGGCTCGTTTTCATTTTCAATGCCGCTTCCCCCTTTCTGCGTCTCCGCCCCGCCTCCTCCAAATCTCCATTTCCCCATTTTCATTCTTGTTGATATTATTCACCTTATCGCACGCTTATGACATATAATGCTTACATTCATTGAGACTGTTAGGTTCCTGAAGACACGGCACATCTTTATGCTACTAACACCCTCTTCTCCTCTCACTCGCCTTCTCTTGCACCGCATCCCGTTTGCAGGAGATCCATCCCCTTGTCTCTTTTATCTGTGCTGTATTATTCTCTTTGTGCTTTGCTTCACTCAAGTGAAAGATACCACATGGTATTTAAGCTGTTCTGTCTGATTTATTTTACTCAACACTATATTTTCTAGGTGCATCCATTTTCCTAAAAATGTCTCCCATTTGTCCTTTTATATAGCCAAGCAGTATTCCACTGTTTATAGACGTCAAACTTTCTCTGTCCAATCAACTGTTGATGGCTATACAGGCTGCTTCCAGAATTTAGCTATTAGGAATTGTGCTGTAATAAACACTGATATGCCTGTATCCGTGTATGGCTATATTATGATGTCTTTAGCTCTCTGGGGAAGACACTTGGGAGGGAGAGAGCCGAGTCATATGGAATTTCTAATTTTAGTTTTTCTGGGAATTTATATGCCTATTTGCAAAATGGTTATACTAGTTTGCATTCCCACCAACAATTTGGGTGAGTTCCCTTTTCACCACAGCCAAGCCAGAAGTTGATATTTTTTATTGCTTGATGATTGCCATTCTTTATGGAGTCTTCCTCATACTTTATGAGAATGGTATTTGTCATCTCCAGTTTTCCTCCCTAAAACATATAACCAAGATTCATCATGAGAGAAACATCACAGAGAAAGGTTTTCTTCAAAGTACTTCACCACCTTGTCTCAAAATTTTTAAGGGCATCTAAACAAGCAAAACAAAAAGCCTGAGAATTGTCACAAATAAGATGAGCCTAAGCAACACAACGACCTAGTGTAACGTGTTATCCTGATACCCTGGGTGAGACTGTGCTGCAGAAAAGGAACACAAGGCAAGGGAAGGGGAAAAAATACGGACTTTACTTAATGAAAGTGCACATCCGTTCATTTGGTTGTGACAAGTATACCAAACCAGCGTAGACTGTTAATGACAGAAAGAGCTAAGAATGATGTATACAGGAATGTTCCGTACGATCATCTTCAACTGTTCACGCTGCTTTGCCAAAGTACCACAGACTGGTGTCTTACAAACCCTAGAAATTTGTTTTTCATGGTTCTAGGCTGGGAATCCCCAGATCAAGATGGACATGGAGTCGATGTCTGGTGAGTGTCTCTTTCACAGATGGCGCCTCCTTGCGGTGTCCTCACATGAGGAGGAAGGGACCAGACAGATCCTCGGACCTTTCATTATTTTTTAAGGTGTTAATAGCAGCCACGAAGGCTCTGCCCCAAAGTTCTCCTCCTAACACCCTCAACGCTGTGACTGGGTGCTGATAGTGCAGGGTGTTGTTGTTTGTATCTGAAGGACCCCAAGTGCCTCGTGTGTTGGCAGACAGGGCTTCTGGAAGGTGATTAGATTATGCAGATTGTAGTTGACTTGCTGTTGAGAGGTGGTCGCTCAGGAGAGGCAAGTCTCTAGGTCAGTGATGGTGAACCTTCGAGACACGAGTGCTCAAACTGCAGCCCCAAACCCACTTGTTTATTGCAAAGTGCCAACATTACAATTAATTCTGAATACTTACATTTTAGTTTAGAAAAAGCAAATCACACATTAACATCATTTGTCTTAAAAGAAAAACACATAACACCCATGCCATGCCACCACTGCCCCAGGGATATAACGTAGAAGGGTTTATCTCCCTTCCCAGCTCCTCCCTTTACCCTCTCTGCTTCAGCAACACCATGTATTGAGCAGCTTTTACTCTACCGTGACATCCTGTCACGGAGACAGCTGACTGTGGGCTGAAACATGAGACAGAATAAACCTTTCTTCACTTAAATTGCAGTTGTCAGGTATTTTGTCGCAGCAATGAGAGAAGTAACTAAGACAGGGACCCTCACATGATCAGACCATAGCAGCAAACTTTGCTGCTTTTTTTTTTGTAAATCTGAAGCTGTTTTACTACAAATTCTTTCTTAAAAGGAGAAGTTAGTCGTAGTCTGGGAGAAAAAATTGCAATATGTGTGACAGATAAAGTTCAGCATCCAGGATATATTAAATATCACAACAAATCAATAAGTAAAAACATATAATCCAAAAGAAAAGGTAGCAAAGAATCATCAGTTAACAGAATAGATAATTCTACTGGCCATAAACATGAAAAGAAATTCGCCTTCACATTCATGAGGAAGTACCAATTTACAATGTGATAGAATGGCACTCACATATCATATGGTTTAATTTTTTTTAAATGTGCCCATGTAAATGTATATGGAGCAGTGGCAACACTCATGCTTTAACTGTGCAATGAAAACTGGGTCAAACAGTCTGGAAAGCTACTTAATATTTAATAGAGTGCTGAATGCACCATACTTTCAAGCCAAGAATTCAACCTCAAAGTAATGCAATACAGTCATTTTCTTCCTCATAGCATATTCATACAAATAAGGTAATACAAATGACATTGTCAGGGATTAGCAGGCATAGTTTTAAGGAAATCATCTTTTAGATCTCCAAGTTTTGTAGTAGTTTTTTCAGAGTTGTGAGTCCTTAGGAGATAGATTGGCTTACTCTCTTTCCTTGACTATTTGTAGCTTCACAGTCGTTCTTTTCAAAAGGAAAGGACCATCTTTCCTTCCTTTGAATTTACTGTGATGGATTGCCCTAGGTCTAAAAAATCTCTCAGTGCCTAGAAGATATTTCAAGAATGCAGAGCTCATGAAGAGTCCAAGGACTAAGCACTAAGATTAGTAAAGAAACATTGATGTAGGGTAGTGTCTGCTTTCATCCAAGTGACAAAAACAAGACAAAGCCCTGTGTTTGTATCTATCTTTTCATCTATCCTTCTTTCCCTCTATCTGTCTTAGAAACAGAATTCAAAAGTGAGAAGGTTGTCATGGAGATGAGAATGAAAGCACTTTTACTTGAATTGAAAAATGAAGTCATGTATTTCTGACAGAAACTAAGTCTGATAGCTGTTTGTTTTGACAATGTAGACTGGATATGACATTGATGTTAAATGATAGACATTTTTCACAAATTAGATTAGCCAAATCTACTTCAAGGTTTTGACCAAAATATATTTAAACCACGAATACAATATATAATATGCTGAAACAGGATCCTTCATAGTTCTTAAATTTGGATTTAAAAAAAATAGATGTTAACTTTAAAATGTGTAGGGTGATGCACAGTTTTCAAATAAACGTAATGTCTATCAAGAGAAGGAATAGATTAGCATGCACCTTCAAGAGCCTTAAAATGTTGGGTGGAAGGAAAAACGCGAACAATGGAATACATTCTTGGAATATCATGTTAACTAGTATTTAATGAGCAGCTAATAAAAAGGAAGTACATTTAGGTGCCTGGGAAGTTCTAATCCATAAGACAAAAACCTCTACTCTTAGCTGCTCTGTTTATTTTATAGCAGAGACACAACCCATGGGCAAATTCTAGAATTATCTGTCAAATGAGGGTAAGGTGTGGAGAAGGACAGGGTGTGCCATTGTTATAAGTAGAGTTGGAGGGAATCCCTTGGGAGCTGCAGTCTTCAGCAGGCCTTAGAGTTGGCCTCACTCAGTAGGTGGCAAGTTGAGCAAAGATCTTATCACCTGAGCTCATGAACCATCAAGTGGGGGAAGTGAGCTACAGGGACAAGAAGGAGCATAATCCAGTGGTTCATGGAGATAAGAGATTCTAGATTATGAGTGAGTTAAAAGATTATGCTGAATATTATTACTCCTTATTAAAGGAAGAGGAGGATCAGGAAATTATCTAATAAAAGGGTCACTAAGGAGAAGTTCCAGGAAAAAAAGCTATAGCGGTAGGAGATGAGACTAGTTCTGTGGTTTGAATGTTTCCAGAGTGTAATGTTGGACCGAACCCTCCTTCATGCTCAGATGCATTTGCATCCATTGATTTTGCCAAGTTCAGAGAGCAGAACTTCAGGTGAGAGTGGGGAGGCGGATCCACCACGTCAACTACATCGACGCTGAAGTCTGTGCTCACATCAGCTCAACTACGCGTGTGTGCGTCAGGGGCAAAAGAATATGGATTTTAACCATACTAGAAGTAGCACAGCTTATACAAACTTTCAGAAAACAAGATTTCACAGGTGATTTTATGGAACCAGATGACTTTAATAACAGAAACTGACAAGGGTATTGCAAGAACGGAAAATATAGGCCAGTTTCTCTAATAAAGTACCTGAAAAAAAAATCCTTAAGCAAATTGAATCCAATGATATATAGAAAGGTTCATAATACCACAGTCCAGGATTTGAATATGGATTTAAAAATCTGTAAATATAATTGCCTTAGAAAGAGGAAAAATGCTAGAAAATTGTGAGAACCATGATAGATGTAGAGCACTAGCTTGATAAAACTGAATTTGTGGTGAAAAAAGAAATTACAACTTGGCAAATTATAAACAAAATGAGCTCTTAATTTAATAAATAGTAGTTATTTTATAAACCTACAGAGAACATCATGCCTGATGAATTTTTTAAGTTTTCACTAAGAGTACGCTAAGACAAAGGTGGGTGTTTACCCTTTGTTAAAATTCATCAAGCTATACGCTTATGATCTCTGCTGTTTTCTACAGGTGTACGATGCTTATAATTATGAAAAAAAATCTGTACTTGAGGAAACTGAAGAAACCTTAGGTTTTAGTTTGTTAATTTGAAACTTAAATCAATTAAAAATAAAGATGTTAAACACATTTTAATAGCATATCTCCAAACATAAAACTCATCAGGGAGAGACAGTCAGTAAGTAAGATAAATTAGCACAGACCCAAGTCCTGATGGTGAGTAGGAACTAGAACCAGAGTAGTGGGCACAAAGCCACCTGCTCTAGATTCCCTCCCTGAAGCAAAATACACCTACTTTTGGTCTGTCTGTTCTCTGTGACAAAGTACCACACACTGGCTACTGAACAACACAGACTGACTTCTCCCAGTTTTGGAAGCCGGAGGTTCGATGTCAAAGAGTCCGCAGGGTTTGTTTCTTCTAAAATCTGCCTTCTTTCTGTTTAGGTGGCTGCTTTCTCCCTGTGCCATCTTACGAACCTCCCTCTGCGTGTGCTCATCTCTGGTGCCTCTCTGTGCATACAGATTTCCCCTTCATGTAAGGACCAGTCTGACTGGATCGTGCCAGCCCACGTATTAACTTAGTCACCAGTTCAGAGACCCTACCTTCCATCACAGTCACCTTCTGAAATATGGGGTATGGCTTTTGTTATGGGACACAGTCTGGCCCAGTGACACCCCATCAAAGTGTGAAAAGCGCCGACACTGAGAACAGATAGTTACTGCGATCTGCTCTGCAAGTCGAGGCTCCAGGTGCACTGCCCTGTGGGATTTCCCACTCAGCATCAGGAAGGCTGAGAAAACATTCCCTTCAGAAGTGACTTTGTTGTCATAACTATTCTGTGCAATTCAAAGTGTCACCGATCAGCAGTGATAGCAACGTGACCTAACGGTCAAGAGAGGCTTGAGAGAAAAAGGGACAACGGGAAAAGGTTCTCCAGAGAATGTGAATCTTGAATGGTACATGAGGGGTAGAGGCAAGCGGGCTGTGTAAGGGCAGAAGGGGCCCGCTCTGGGGCAGGGGTGAGAGTAGAAGCACGACAGGAGCCTGAGCAAACGTTATGTCATTAGCACCACACTCTGGACGTTTAAATTAGAAATGGTTATGGACCTTACTGATTAGCCCTTGTGGTACTTCCTGCACCGTTTATACTAGCATACTAAATATCTGCCAAATAATGAATATTTGTGAAATAATGAATATTTGTTACAGAAATACACTGAGCAGTGAATGTGCTAGAAATTAATTTTGCTGCCAAAATATCTGTAGTAATTGTCAGCCTGTTGCTTATGTTACTTTGTCAGAAATAATTCCGGAAAATCATGATTCTTCTGTCTCTATGGAAAAGCTATAAGGAGAAGGTGACTGGCTCTTTGGCATTTAAGGGAGAATAAGTTAGAATGAAACTGCTTCAGAAACTATAATGCCAGGAAAACAGAGATCTAATGGGTTCAGTTCGTGTGCAACTAGAAATCTCTCCACAGTAAAATATATTTTTGTTGTGTCAATTCTTTCACAATGTCCTTATCTTTCCCTTTCATCTCTACTCCATTCCCATCTATGTCTGCCCATTTCTCCTTTTTTCTTTTTGTGTCTATTGGTAAGTGGCCCCTTTAGTGTGGGTGTATTTTTCTAACATGCGGGAACTGAACTCAGAACCTCACACTTTCCAGGCAGGCGTTGTGCAGCTGAGCTGCGTACACCCCTGACCCTCTTTCCCGCTGTTCCATAGTCTCTTTCTGTGTCACATTTTCCACAGCTACATATTTTCCCATTTAAATCAGTCATTATATAGGATGGTTTAAAAAGTACACTCTATGTGTTAAATAAAACTCATTGCTTGTTAGTTCTAAGACAAGTAGAGATGCAATTTTACATGACTCTAAGGAAAAGTTTAAATTATTATGCCCTAAATGCCAGAGGACGGTCTTCCCAATGTTTCAAGATAAACTTTACCTCTTCAGGAAAATCTCTGACACCTAGATTAAAATAATATCCTCTCTTTGCCTAGCATACACTCAGAAAGCTGATAAAATTCAGCTGTTACTCTTTTCATTGCATGAAATGATGTTATTACTCATCCTTAAATTCTGTAAGATCGGCGATTCTATCGTCGCCGTCTCACCTGTAAACCTGAGGATGTAGGAGCACCCAGAACGCTCACCACCAAACGAAGGAGCAGAGGAAGGAATATAAAATTTCAGTCCACCCCATCTACCTCCCTTCCTAACCTTCATCGTCTCAGCGAAAACTTTTCTCCTCATTCCACCTTTTCCTGAAAATGTGAAGACCAGAAACGGATTGTTGCCAATGTGATAATGAAGCCGTTCTCACGGGCAGTGGGTTCTGAGATAAATTCCATAAATTTTAAGTTTCTTACTGTGACCTCATCTTTAAAACACAATGTGCTGTCTGATTCTCTACTTTCTCTTTACCTCTCGATGCTCCAGAAACAACTTCTCTAACGCTGTCTACAGACCAGCCTGTCTACCCATTACCCCGGATGGGGGCCGGGCCTCCTCGCTGGCAGGTGGTGCTGAAGGGTGTTTCCTGTTGTCACGCTGCAATGTGTGTTTTTTTCCCTGAAAGGGCAAAACACCAAAAAAACGAAGATAAATTGTTGGCTTTGTTACAAAACAAGCTTGTTGTTCTCGGACCCCAAACTGTCTTGAGCATCGTTAAGAAGCGGCAGGCCACCCAAGGCTGTGCATCAATTAGCAATTAGGTCACGCGTTGGGTGGCCGGAGGCGCGCAGCCTTTGGCCTTGCTCCTCACAGCGCAGCCAGGCAGGGCACTGGTATCCAAACAATGCCCACCCCGCTGGATCTTGCCCCTTAATTGGGATGACTTAAGATGCTAATGTGCACAGGCCACTCTGCTGCTCCAATTAGGCCTCATTACGGCTCTGCCAGTGGTGACCACTGCAAAGTGGTATTTGCTCTGGGGAAGGCTTTGTGAGGTGCTCAGAGTTCCTGCACGGAAGGTGCAGGAGGCACTTTGTGTTCTTTCCTGCAGTAAGCTCTTCCCTTCAGTTTTCTACAGCCACTGTCAGCTAGACGAGTGTTACCTTCCATGGCTCAGGTATTATAGCATGATTCTTGCTACCTGAGGTAGAGAGTGGATGTCCTTACAGCCAGCCCTGTGCAGTGGACTGATTTATGGCCAGGAGCGCTTAGCCTCAGCTCTCAATTTCACTTCAAACACAGAAAGTGTGCTCAGGGACAGACTGTGGCACCCCAAGATAATGCCATCACCCTGAAACCTGAAGGGTCCCTCAGCAGTGTACAGCTGATTAGAAAGTAAATGATTGAAAACAATAAACGAGAACTGCACAGGGAATGAAGCATGCAATTTTTATTTTTCTCAGCACACGGCTGGGATATTTCCAAAAGGGAAGCTCTGAGAATGCTGCTGTTCAGTCCTCACAGCGGCAAGCTCACTGTGGGCCTCACTACATTGTGGACGGAGACACACACCCACACTGACAGCACTTTGCATGGGTACAAGCCCTGCACGTTTAGCTGACAATGGGACACGATGTGGCGCCTCGCTGGAACCAGTGGCACAGTTCCACCTGAACTGTGCCGTGGTTAGAGTTTCACCCACAGATGTAGCAGAAAGACCTGCATCAGGCCGCGCAGGCAGGGCAATGCCTCCTGCCCGGTGAATATTTTAATTTTTTTCTGAAGAATGGGATAGCATTCAATAAATACATCTTAATAAAAAAGACTGGAGACAAATAGAGCCATCAGTACCAAGAGATATCTTCAAAGGATCTGAGTATCCTTTACTTGCGGATAATTGCTTTAAAACACCTTTATTCTTCTCAACCATCTTTATTCCAACCGCTGCCTGAGCTACTGGCCCTGTAGCATGTATCAAGACATTTGCACCTAAAGACCGCGTGGAAGAATAATAAGGTGGGCTTTGCTAGTGGCCGTTTCCCTCACGTGCTTCCCTGGTTACTGCCTCCTTCCCGCCGCCCCCTTGACTTGTCTGAGCGGTGGCTGCAGAGATGGCAGGATGTCAATGCCCCCAAAATTGAACCTGTGATTTGTTTTTCTTTGATTTATGTGCTTGTAGTCAATAAACTTTATAAAGGAAAGTATCAGACTGAACAATCAATCAAAGATAAACAGATTCCTGTCCTATAAAAGCATTTCAGCCTGTAGGGGAGTGTCTCGTTCATCTTTTGCAGGCACGCTTTCGGCCCTTCCACCGAGACACAAGTGACTGCTCACTCCGGGCGGCTCTCCCACCGAAGGGCTGCAGCAGCGGAGCTAAGATTCATCAATTTCGTGGCACCAGCGGTCCTGACTCGGTATCGTTTTCAGGATCTAAATGGTTAAGCACGCTATCTGCATGCCACCGCCTGGGCTTTCCTTCTACCCGAAGAGAGAGAAGGGCGACTGGTTTTAAACGCTCTAGGCTGATACTGTACAGTTACATAAAAATTCATATTGTGCATTTTTTCCTACTCTGAAAAGCAAATCCCTTCCCCACAAAAAAGGAAAGAATTCCCTCTTCGTTCTATTAGTGGTTTCTGAATCTTCCTTCGAATGAGGCAAGTGTCATCCTGCATGTTTTGCTTCTCTGCAGCACAGATGGTGTGCATATGCAGATTGGTGATTTTCTAATCAATACAGCGGCACTTGGGAATATCTGTAAGTATTGTAATAATGCATTAGTCAGGAGTGATGTTGGAGCACACTGAGATCATACACATAAATCTAAGACACCATGTCTAGACACTCCAGGGAAGATGGGATGGCACGGGTTAGAGCAGGCATTAAGGGAGGGCGATATTTCAAATATGATGGGAAAATAATGCAATTTTCAGACTTTAATAAAACCATTGGGGAATTAATTTCAGTAGGGGTACATTTCCTCCCCAAACATTCGCGTTCTTGTGTTTGCTTCATGGACACTTGTAATGAGATACTTTTCACCTGTTATCTCAGGCATAAACAGAGAATGGGGCCTGTGAATTGAGCTAGATTTTTAATGTGCTGAATATGAAAATAATCCCTTTATAGGTAGTGCTTTAGCTGTACAAAAGTGCATTATGCAAACAACACACAGACAGAGTAAACCTTGGAGATTCAGAGTTAGAAGAGCTTATAAATTAATCTCCTAAGCACACCTTAAGCATGCTTAGAGAGTGCATTCAATCATAAAACTTGACCAACTGAACCTGCAAAGTTTTAATAAGAACAAGTTCGATGATGAAAAATGAAAATGATATAAAATGTATGCCATTGTTAACACTACCCCGAACTTACCGGCTGGTTTTACCCTCAGCTGCCTCTGTTGCCATTTGCCCCAAGCCTTTCATTTTAATTAACCAGACTCTGTTTAAATTCTGCAGGCCAACAACTGTCCCAACACAAGATACTCACCACGACACAAATGCTATTATAAAAATGGTAAATCAAACGTAACCAGA
Source organism: Chinchilla lanigera (assembly GCF_000276665.1). NCBI lineage: Eukaryota > Metazoa > Chordata > Mammalia > Rodentia > Chinchillidae > Chinchilla > Chinchilla lanigera. Next base: position 1,285,826 of record NW_004955435.1, read on the forward strand.
ACTGACGCCTGTAGTTTTAAGTAGAAAGCAGACACAGAATGATACACCCCCCAGTCGTCCCATAAGCGTCAGGTAGGGCCCCAGCAGGCTCACGTCCAAGAGACTGCCTGTTCCGCCTGCTCGTTGCTGTCTGTGGCCATTGCTGCCTACGTAAAGTCTCCTCAAGTCTCAAGCCTGCGCTGTGCTCCTAACACTCTGGAGGCTTTTCAATTAAAATGCGAGAGAAGCAAAGGCTACACGGAATCAACCCAATTATCTCTGTAGCCATAGAAATGCACATGATAAACGAACTCCAACCTTTTCCTTTCCCATGACAACTCGGGCTCTGAATAGAGGTGTGATTTTTTTCTTCTTTTTTTCTCTTGGTGAGTGCGAGGAAGTATGTGCTTTGCGTTAGTACGGAGTGAAACGCCACTTACTTGGCAGAAAATCTCAAGGCATTATACTTCCAGCAACGGTACAGTTTGGTTCCATGAAGGCTGATGCTTAGATTTTTTTTCTCAGACTGCTGTCCAGAGGGAAAATACACTGCAGCATTTCATTCGTGGAAATCTTCTCTTGCTATGTTAGTAATTCATTTTCTCATTCTGTTGAATTTTAGACTTGTATTTCTGTATATGTTGCTCTGCATCATTCTTTCAATTGTCGTTTTTGAAGCAGCGATATGTGCAAAAGAATACATTCACTCTATATTTTATTTCTTCAGTCCTTAACCCACTTCTCTCTTGATGGAAGGCTCTTTCACCCACCTTCAGAGTGCTGGGCAGACACTGTGAGAAAGGTAGGAAGCGCAGCAAGATTGGAGATCAAGCTAGGGATATAGCTCAGCAGCACAGCACCTGCCTGGCAAGCAGGAGGTTGTGAGTTCAATTCCTGGTACCAAAAAACCCCCCAAACAAAGAGTAGATACCAACCTGCAGTTCTTCACATTCTGTGTTCACTTCTGAGACCACTGCAGGGAGCAGCAGCCACCCGAAACACAGGAAATAATTTCCCTTCCTTTCAAATTGAGAGAACATGTAAGAGTCAGTGTCATAGATCTTCTAGAGCTCTTATTCATTTCCACCATTTTCTTTTAACTTTAGCAACCTTTCTTCCAAATGCAGAATTCATGAGTCCATGTGTCATTTTTTCTTCATTAATTTGTCTGCAGTTTGCAGTACTGCTAGAGCTTATCCCAGTTGAATTCTTAGTCACATAATAATCAAAACCTAAACCATCATGTTCCTCCCACATTTTTCCCTGTCTTATTCTAGGGCCATTTTCAATTCCCTAGTCAGAAATTTAAACATGTTATGATAGCTATAACCAAAATACATAAGTGTTTAAGAATATGTCCTGGCAAACGCTTTGATTCACATTTTATACTTCACTCCACCAAAATCAGACTTACCCAAATGTCAGTGCCTTTGGCCCCAGATAAACTTGTGATGCTGATAGTGTGTGTCCCCTTTTGTTTAACACTTTGCAGTTTACAAAATGCTTCAGGACTATGAGAAATAGCAGAGGGAGTTAGTGGGAAAGGAGAATGCATATTTATACTCTCTGTGGTTAGGAAACTGCGTTTCTGTGTGACTCTGATGAGACAATGTTGTGGACACCAGCCTGGACATAGACGATGAAGCTCCTCAAGAAGGGTCAAGAACCAGGAGATCAGAATGAAAAGGCATCAGGAAAAGAGACGCTGGCCTTCAGAGCAGGAGCCAGTGACTACTACAAGCAGAAAATAAAATTACAGAGTTCCTCATATATAGATAGACCAAACAAAAATATTTTTCAGGAGACAAAATTCATGTGTGTACTTATAACTGGACCTATTGCTATGGGTATTTGATTCTCAAACCCATCAAATATGCTTCACTGGTATGAGGATAACCTTTGTGGGTGACAATTATCCTTCTGCATAGGAAAATTAATGTGTGTGATAGAAGTACACAGGGAAGCCCTCTTTAACACATCTGTACCATCAGTCAAAAGCCCCTGATTCTTTGGGTTTCAGTATTGTCCTGTTAAGTTACAAATACCCCTGCAGAAGAGCACATTTTATTGGTTCACGAATCCCAGTGCTAATGGTAGTACCAAGTCCTTACCTGGCCACCGACCTTATCCCACAGGTTTTCAAAGCCAGTGGCAGTGAATACTGCAGAACATGAAGAGTGTGTCACCAAACTGGGAATGGGGCTGTCAGTTGGCAGAGAAGAGGAAGGCAGTCAAGCACGTCGGAAAGCCGGGGATACAGCTCAGTGGCACAGCACCTGCCCAGCAAGTGCAAGGTCCTGAGTTCAAGACACAGTACATCTCACAAGAAAAAGAACATAGGGAACCAGTGAAACTAAAATCTCACTTCTCAACTCACTAGTGATGCTTTGCGCTATCCCCGCTTTGCCCTTGCATCCCCAAAGTACTGTATTGCTAAGACACACTTTTTTATACATGCTTTCTACTTTACTCAAAACTCAGAAAAGTCTCAGGAGCTGTTCACCCCCTTAGGACTATAAGCCCAGGTATGAGCAGAGGGTGAAAATCAGATTTCTCAACTTGTGGTGTTAGACAGGAACACTGGGTTTCTTCCATCTCCTGGATTTTTGCTCTCCTGTTTTCTGGAACAGATCAATTTATCACCGGGTGGAAATTCACTGAATTAGCAAATCCTACTTGGAAATATCCACACTGAGCTTTCTAGAGAGAAAATCTGCCAGTGGATATCTCTCTGTCTTTGCTTGTGACCTCCATTCACTCCCCAGAAATGTCAAATACCTGTGAACATAAAGGTTTAGTTAGAACACTGCTAAAAATAATTAGAAATAGCTCCAAAATGTTATTTTTCTTTGTTGGATTTTTATTTTTACTTTTATCATACATGTTTGCAGTACATAATTCCTACATTCCTCGTTGGGTGTTGGTACATGTAAATAACACACTTTTTGTGGCCTCCCTTTTTTTTTTTTTACTAATTGTGTATAAGTAAGAGAATTATTTTCTCTTCTAGTATCATTGGGATGAATAATGATTATGTAATATCCTGTTTCAATACATCAAGCAAAAATAACATTTTAAAGTGTCCACTGAAATTGCTAAAACAGCCTGGTATCTTGAGTAAAGCACTGAGCTTAACAAGCAAAACAGACTCCCTGCAAGTTCTGCCCCACCTTAGCTAGTCCGACAATCTTCGCAAGACCCAGGACTCTGCCCTCTGCCCTGTAAGGCAGAGTTTCCCTCTCAGCAGCAACAAATCCCAATTCAGACTGATCCCGTGTGACCCCCTGAACTCCCACACTCAGGACTGTGGGTCCCAGGTCTGACTACAGAGAAAGCCTTCCTTGAGGGGAACATCTGCCAAGGGCGCAGAAGCAATGAGTAATGAGACCTGGGCCAGATTCTACCACATTGGAGCCAGAAGATCTCAGCATGTTCCTCCTAGTCTGGAAGCCCAGTTCTCATCGACAGGCAATTCAAATGAGTTATAAGAACATCCATATATGTATCAAACTGAAAAGCATGATATTTATAAAATTATAAACATGTCACATATTTGAAAAAAAATAAATTCTTAGCTAGCCACTGTGGTACACACCTGTAACCCCAACACTCAGGGAAGCTGATGCAGGAGATCACAAGTTCAAGCACAGCCTAGGCCAACTTAGTCATTTAGCAAGACCCTGTTTCAAAAAAAAAACATTTTAATGGGCTATAGAAATAGTTCAGTGCAAAGACTCTGGGTGAAATTCCCATGAACACACACATACACACATAAAAGTTAAATGAGTATTTAACAATGAGGTCAGCTTTACTGTGGCCTGTAGCACATAGCTTATTTTTACGTATTTTTAATGTTTCCAAGCTCTGCTCCATCATTTAAAAATATTTTATCAATGCCCCATACTTAAGGTCAAAAGCCACACCATTCTTTTCTCTTTCCTAATGCAAATAGCACTGTGATAAAGAAATATTAACTGAAGAAAAACCTCTTCTTTGTTTGGATTTATCTCACATTTATGAGATTTTGGGTAGTCCCATGTGTTTTCAGATGAGTCGTACTTTTTTGCTAATAAGTTCACCTTATTGTCAAGAATTGCAGCAATCAGTGTGCAGGTTTCATTTTATGCAAGAAAGAACCCCCATTGTGTAGCGGGCATTGAATTGGGAAATCCCATGTGATCACACCGTATCACAGGTTGGCAATGACTTTGTGTTCGAGGAACGTAATTATCACTTTGTCTCTCTTTTTAAAAGTGTCTTTTTCTTAATTGGTAATATACCCTGTAAATAATGTTGTTCACTTTACACCAAATATCATTTAATTTCCCATTATCTCACTTCATTAGCCAAATGTTCTGTTTAGGTAAACCCTGTGTATGAAGCCTATTAAAATGTTGCAGGAAAATAGCATTTAGAAACAGCCTTGAAATATAAAAAGCTTCCAAATAGAAGTCAGTAGAGATGGTATGTATTCAGTGTATTCCATGCTAGCTCTGGGATGTAGTTTTATTAGGACTGACCTTCAAAATGAACTGGGAACAGTTTTCACATGTACTGAGTAAACAACAAATGCTGGGACAGAAACAAAGACTAGGGAAGGGCAGCAGTTAATTTCTCAGGAAAGGAACTGAATGTAAGACGTGGGCCAAATGAAGAGGGCTTTGGGGAACAGAAGAATCCCATGTACCTCCAGCCTCGATCTATGCTCACCACTGCCCTCTCTGCTGCAAAAATATTCTCTGAAGTATAGTGAAACGTGAACTGGAACTGCCGCCAACAGAAAAAGCAGTTGGAAAGAATAGGCTGGAAATGGATGTGTACGAAGAGAGTCTTTTCCATCTCTGTAACAGCAATGGCCTCTCGTTGTCAACCTGAAGGGGTCCCTTCCCCCTGGAGGGAGCTACAAGAACTGCTGCTCCCCTGAACGTCCAGAGAACGAGGGACAGCCCATGCTATGGGGCCTTCCAGCTTCAGCGACTGAAACCTACCTTAAGGAGCCCTTTTAATTACCTTTCAAAGATCGGGTCATTGGAAAGTGAACCCCGCACATACTGTGAAATGCACGGCATTCATCACCTAGTGCTGTGCAGTCATCCCACACATCGGAGGGAAATTATTTCCGGAGCACTCTTCCCCCAGCCGTCCCCAAGTCTTGCATAAAATTGCATGCTGTTTGCACATAAACTATACACATCCCCTCATCTACTTGAAACCATTTCTGGACGATATATAATACCTGCTGCACTGTACAAGCTGTAAATAGTTGTAATGCTATTTTGTCTACGGATAATGACAAGAAAAAGAAGTCTGCATATATTTACCGGAATGAACACATTCAGTCAGTGATTGACTCAGCAGGTGCAGAACCCACGGCACAGAGGGCCGCCTGGAGGAGAGAGCGTCGCCATCAGAGCCCTGCGGCTCCGCGTCAGGCCTGCCTCCCAGGGAGGACGCACCTCTTCGCCTACTGTATACCAGGTTTAATCATCGGCTTCATCTGGCCAGTGAGAGAGATGTGACTGGAGGTGTCAAGTACCACGCTTGTGTGAAAGATGCGAGCGTCTTCCCGCGGTCACGTGAGTTTTCTTTTTCTTTATGAGCCTAACACAGGATATAAAATTCAATTGGAAAATCTAAAAATGCCAATTTGGGGGCGAAGGGGGTAAGTATATCACAAATATTGTACGGGATATATTTGTACTAACGTATCATTTGGTGTTTATCTGAAATTCAAATTTAATTAGTTTTTTTAATTGTTGTTTGTTAAATCTGGCAGCCCTAGCTTGGCAGGATCTCAGATGAAACCTTCCCCGCTGGCCTGGGCTCAGAATCACGAGCAGATGAGCAAGGCCTCCTCAGACTTGCGGCCAAACTGGATGAGATCAAGCTGTGTGAGCTCAACCTCCGTAGAGTTGAGCGGCTTGTTTCCGAAGCACAACCTACAAAAACCTACTGAAAGAATATCACTCTTCGGGCCTAAGGCGTCAGTGACGCCTAACTAGGAGACGCTAGGGCACGCCCCTTGTTCCTACTGTGAATCTTTCCCACGCCCCCTCTTCCCACGGCTTCTTATGCCTGCGTCTCTCAGCTGCACTCTTTCGCGGCCGCGCTACTGCACGTCGGTTTGGTCACACTTCGTTCTGTCAGAGTGCCATGCTAATGACACTCTCAGTTTTTCTCCCTGCAGCAAATGTGAATTTAGTTTCCATTGCATAAAAGTTTCTTCCCCCAACTGTGAAAACAAAATTTATCCGTAGGTTTTCTAACACCTTATAACTCTCTAGCTGCCGCTGTCAGAACTGGATGTAAACTCTAGAAATAGTGGACAATGCATGTGACCTCTTTAGAAATACTCACTTCAAACATGTATTCTGAGCTTTTAATGACAGTCCTTCATATCAGGGACATCAGCTTCTAAATGGACAGGCATGCACTGGCTGTACTGTCATAAACAAAGCAGACATGACCGCTGGTCTCACAAAGTGTATTTATTTTTTCTTATTTTTTTATTTTAAAAATAAAAGGAGGAAAACATTAACAGACAGGCAACCTTTTACAAAATAGCAAAAGAACAGTACAGACAATACAGAGTTACAAACAAAGTGGTAGGAAATTAACAATGCTTGTTGTATTACATATTGATACACAAAGTTTAAATCAGAAAGGGAAGGGAAGGGCTGTGTAAACTTCACTTAAGAACAAAATAAGTACATTAAAAAGGGTTTGGCTGTTTTATTCCCTGTAACCATCATCCCTGCAAATACTTACACTTTTCTTTTCTTTAAGTTTTACATCTGGCTTTCGTTACCAAATACGTATCCTTGCACCTACAGCGGCTGGTGACTAATAAAACATTTTTAAAATCTTTTGCTAGAGTGAACTTTATAATTTAACTTTTTAATAACCCTTTAAACACAAAACATAATTGGTTGCCTTAGGGACTATGCAATGTTTTACTCTTGTACATGCTACTTTGAATAAAATATGCTCTACAAAGTCAGGATTTTTTCAGTGGATTCAGAGCAGAAGGAAGGTTTAGCAAAATACATAAATAAATAAATACACATATAAATAAATAAGCATGATCCCTACCTCCAAAGAGCTTAGATACTTAGTTATATTCTCCCAGGAAAAATTAACAGCAAATTAATTCTGACATAGTTACCTAATGATATTTGGTACAATTAGTAAATGTTAAGAAAGTGGTGAAAATAGCAGAGATGTATGATTTTAGAGAATGTAGAGCCCTCTGTAGACTCCTGAATTTGGAAGGTAGAAGCTAACTAATGTGACTTTGACGGACAGTCTAGAGTTTCCTAGGAATAAAGGAAGAGGCAGCATCTTAGGTATGGCAAGAAAAGTGGGGCTGAGAGAGAGCAGGAGGAATTCTGCAATAAAGAGTGCTTTCCTGGGTCCTGAGGGGCTGCTGGCAAAAGGCCTGAAACACCAGGCTCAAGAGTTTGTGCTCTAATGATAACGGGAGACAAGTAAAACTTTTGAACTGAATAATGACATGGAAAATTCTAATTGTTATTTTCTTGAATAATTGATCAATCATAGCAGAAATTAAAGGTGAAATCAGACATTTCCTGGAACCAAGTGATAATGCCAGAGCAGCACATCAGAATCTATGTGGTAGAAAGAAAGCAATCCAAAAAGGGCAGTTGACAGCTGTGAATGCCCATGCCAGAAAAACACGGTGAGCCCAAGAGAACTAAACTAACGATGTGCTTCAAGGTTACTGAAAAACAAGAAAAATCCAAACCCAAAGCTAGTACAAGGAAGGAAATGTCAAAGATCAAAGCAAAAATTAATGAAATTGATGCTAAAATAATACAGAGAATAAATGAAACAAAATATTGGTTCTTCAAAAGAATAAAAAGCTAGACAAACACTTAGTGAAACTTATCACAAAAAAAGGAAACAAGAAACCCCAACTCAGCTCAATTAGAAATGAAGAAGGTGAAATCACAAACACCACCAAAACCCAGAAGAGGACTAGTAACTGCTTCAGAAACCTGTGCTCCAGAGAACTGGAGAATCCAGCAGAAATGGAGAGGTCTCTATATACATGATTACCAAAACTGAACAGAGAAACTGCAAAAATCCTGAATAATCCAGTAGCAAGTGATCCCTGAACCAAGTAGGCTTCATCCCAGGGATGCAGGGATGATTCAACACTCACAAGTCAATAAATGTTGTAAACAACATAAGCAGAAGCAAGGAAAAAAGTAATATGATCATCTCAATAGGTAAAGTACTTTAACAAAAATCCAACATCTATTCATGATAAATACCCCAGAATGAAAAGGTGTAGGAAGACTTTATCTCAAACTGGTAAAAGCCATTTATGAAAAATCTACTGCCATCATATTAAACAGGGAAAAGCTGAGAGCTTCTTTTCTAAAATACAGAAGAATTCAAGGATATCCACTATAAACTTTCCTATCCAATATATTACTTGAAACATTAGCTACAGCAATCAGGCAAGAAAAAGAAATGATAGGGAGGGATATGTATAAGACAAGAAGAAATCGTATTATTATCATTTGTAGAAGACATGATCTTTTACATAGAAGATCCAAAAAAATTTTCCCCAAAATTCTTAGAATTAATAATCAAATTCTGCAATGTGTTAGGATACAAAATCAACACAAAAAAGCCAATAATATTCCTGCATGCAAATAATGAAGTCACCATGAAAGAAATTAGGAAGAGAATACACTTCACAAAGGCATCAAAAATTATAAACTGAGGAATTAACCTAACCAAGGAAATGAAAGATCACTACAATAGAATTACAGTACTCTGAAAAATGAGGTTGAGCAGGACATGAGAAAAAGGACCAGTGTATCCTGCTCTGGATAAACACAACCATTATAGTCAAAAAGTCCACTCTCAGAACTGACATCTAGATTTAATAGAATCCCAATCAAAATACCAGCAACATTCTTCACAGAACTAGAGAGCAATCTTAAAATTTAAATGGAGTCAGAATAGGTCCAGAACAGAGAAAAAGTTCCTGAACAACAAGAGCAAAGCCTCAAGCATCACAATCCCAGATTTCAAGTAAAATAGAAAGCTCCAGAGATTAAAGCAGCATGGCATTGACACAAAAACAAACATCTTGAACAATAAAACAGACTACAGTATGGAGAGAAAAGTCCATCTGATCCTTGGCAAGGTGGCTAAAAACACGCTGCAGAAAAAATTGGCTTTATAGTAAGTGGTGCTGGGAAAACTGGCCATACACATGCAGAAGATTGAATCTACATTCATATCTCTCACCATGCACTAAAATAAAATAAAAATGGATCCAATATCTAAATATTAAAACAGAAACATTTAATCTTCGTGGAGAAAAAATAGGTTAAACTGTTGAAAACATATGCAAGGACTTTGAATAGAACTTCAATTGTACAGGACATAATATCAGGAATCAAACATAGGACTATAGCAAATAAAAAACCTTTTGCAGAGCAAAGGAAACATCAGAATAAAGAGACTACCTACAAGATAGGAAAAATTTTGCCAGCTACACCTCAGACAGAGGACTAATATCTGAGATATATAGATAACTTCAGAAAATTAGACTCCCAGAAATAAAAGACCCAGCCCACAAATAAGCAACTAAAATGAATACACAGTCCTTAGAAGAGGAAGTACATGAAAAAATTTTCAAAATTGCTGGCCATTGGAGAAGCGCAAGTTAAAATACTGAGATTCCACCTTACTCCAGGAAAAGTGGCTGCCCCAAGCAACCAAATGATAACAAATGCTGCAAGGCTGGATGGAAAATGAACACTTCTGTATTACTGGTAAGAATGTAAACTAGTGAACCACCAAGAACGTTCCTTGAAAAGCCGTCTGTATGAAGATGCCCCAAAAAACTCAAAATAGAAATTCTTTTTGACTTGGCTATTTCCCTTCTAAGTATCTTCCCAAAAGAGTTAAATATGTCATATTACAGTGGTACATGCATATCTATGTTTATAACAACATAATTTGTAATAGCTCAATCTTAGAAGTAGCCTGTATTCATTTATCAACAGATGAGTGGATGAAGAAAATGTGCTACTCATACACAGTGGAGTACTATTCTGCCATGAAAAGGATAAATTTGAAATCATTTTTGGGAAAATATATACAACTTGAGACCACAATGTTAAGTAAGGCACACAAGTTCAAATATCACATGGTTTCTTTTATATGGGAAACCCAAAGTACAAACAAGTTAAAGAGAAAAATAAAAGATAGATATTAAGAAACAGGTATACACATCTTTTGCAAAAGAGAAGGAGGAAGGGAAGGGATAAAAGAAATTAAGCTGTGTTATGTACCAACTCCCCATAACGAATGTAATGATAACGAATGTAATCATTATGCCTTGCAAATGTGGACTAATAAATATGAAAAGTAAAAAAAATAGTTCTGACACATGTGGCCTTTATTTTAGAAAAGAAACAAGTAAAAAGTAAAGGTAGTTTTTAAGCTAGGAAATTCATAGTCATGGGAATGTGGGGAAAATTTAGAAGGAGAGATGTTTCAGAAGATAAAAATATATTTAAGGGAAAATATCTTACAGTGTTTTACCATTTATGTTATAACATATTCCCAAGGAAGACAACACCATGATTTAAAATACACTTCAAGTTGGACAGCATGGTACTTAAAGATCAAGTCCAAGCAAACTACTGAGATGATGAAGTAATGTCTTATACTTAGAAAGTTCACGTGGATTTTGTCTCTACTATTGCCTTCCTTTAAATTTATATCATTTTTTTTGGTACTGGGACTAGAACTCAGGCCCTTGCACCTGCCAGGCAGGTGTACTGCTAAGTTATATCCCTGGCTGAACTTTTATCTCATCTCTGCCACTGCCTATGTGATGTCAGTAACTCACATGATATGGCTACATTCCTCCACCTCTAAAAAATAATGTTTGCATAAAGCTTTTTCTTTACATTTCTTTCCTGAACTAACATTCTCAGATGATAATCTTCATATGGATTCCGAATTTGGCTTTCAAGGACGGCCCTTCTGTAGCAATAGAAGGCTGGTGATTTTGTTGATACCTAGAGACCTTAGGAAACTAACATTTGACTCAGAAATGAAGCAAATTACTTTGAGGAGGTGACTTAGTAATTTTTTTTAAAGCTCACAGTAATAGAAAATATCCATTTGTTTAGTCCACCGTGAGTGTAGTAATTAATGTCTGCACAATATTTCTTGATGTTTTACTTGCACATATCACAGTAATCTATCTCTGGTTGGCAGTTTTGTCTCCAGGGGAAAATTTGGCAGTACTTGGAGGTGTGTGCAGTAGTCAGAACTGGAAAAGGTACTGTTGGCCTCTTGTGAGGTGGACCAGGGATGCTGCTAAATATCCTACAGCACACAGTCCCTCTGGCTTCTAACAAAGAACTACTACTCATCCGCAATGCTAGTTGTTCTGAACTAGAGAAATTATTTCTCTTTTTCACCTTTTCTAAGTCTGTTACAGCTTAACCTTTAAAACATCATGCAGTATGGTCATTTTATGAATGTTCCCTTCATAGTCTTTACATGTCCATCGTTGCAAAGTTAATGGCGGTGCTTTAAGCCGTAGTATGAATCTGGGATGTCTCCAAAGGCTGAGGTGTTAAAGGCTTGTTGCTTAGTTTGATGCTGCTGGGTCATGGTGGGAAGCTTCAGAAGACGGGGTCTAACGGAAGGTCTTGCAGTCATTGAGGTCGTGACCTTGAAGAAGATGGTGGAAGCCAAGACCTGTGCTCTCTCTTTTTGCTTATCCAATCTTATGGAAAACTGTTTACTTCTGCCACGTGCTACCGTCATGATGTACCACCAGAAGCCCAAAGCAATGAGGCCAGGTGACCATGGACTGACACCTGCAAAACTGTGAATCAAAACAAGCCTTTTCTGTTGAGAAGATGGTTAACTTGGGTATTTGTCATAGTAATGAATGATTAAGTGAATAAATGACTGTATTATACTTTTTCCGATTCTAGGTAGTGGGACTAAGAAATAATTGAGAAATGTACTAGCAAGATGGTCTTACAGTTCTGTCTAAACTCACAAACTAAGTAACTAAATTAATTTCCAAAGAAGTTTGGAGTCAGTAAAACAACTGCCTTTCTCCCCTTCTTCCTCATTTTCCACCTTTGAGCAGGTGGGTTTTTCAAATGACACAAAGACTTGTAAGGGAAGCTAATGAACTTATTCAAGACACACAACATAAAATTAGTGACACAGTTCTAGGAAAATTAACTCGCTTAGACAAAGCTTGTAAAAATTGATCAACATGCTAGTAGCGGCTATTGAACATGCATTCACATCTTTTAGAAAATCACTCCGAATTATTCTAAAAGCTTACACATATTTGAAATTAACATGTGTTTATGGACTTATCTATTCTTTTCTTCCCTGATGTTGAATTTTTAGTTCCTTCAAATTTGATTCATAGTTACACTCTCCAGAAAGTAGAACCATGTAGCAACAAATATGGGCTGGTGAGCCCGCTCCATTTGTCTCTTTCTTCCCTTCTGGTTATTATTTATCGGCATTTTGCTGCTTCAAGACATCAGTTTTAAATGTGGACTTTATGATGTCTTTGAATCAATCTGGAAGTGGCCAAGTGCATCAGGAACAGCACAAAAGATAAGTATCACTGAATTTTAATTATAAGCTTTATTTTTAAATTTTAATATAGGTATGGAGTGGAGGTTTATTTATTGAATTTGAAAAATTAATTCTGTACAGCCTTGAGTGTATTTTCTTTGTCTGCCCCTGGGCTTGTGCATATTAGTGTTTCTTTTTTTCCTCTTTAATATTTCAACAGGTGAGGCTGACAAGAAGGCTGATGGTGCTGTCTTACACCTAGAGGTCTTACAGAACCAGGACTGCATTCGTAAGCGGAATAACTTTGGGAGATAGTTTAATAATTGCCTTCGGTAGGACTTGTTTCACATTCATTAAAAACTCCGGACCAGGCTGCTTCCTTGATCTTCATTTCATTTCGGTTGCCAAGCAAGCAAACAAAAATCCCTTCCTGGAGCTGATTAGTTATGTAACCTAGAATATCTTGGTTAGAGTGCAAATTACACACCACAAACATCTCAGCATTTCAATGTAAGAAATTGGTAGACACTTGAGTAATTGCTGGAATGTGTCACCGGTCTGGTTTTCCTTGTTTTTAAAAGTAACTGACTTACTATAGAATGTTAACCTTTTATACCTATTAAAGTTTCACTGTTAAAAGTAATTCTTATGCTCTTTCTTAGATGATGAAAAATATCATGTTGCCTAATTATCTGTGATGTAGGAAATGACCAGAGAATAATTAAGATAAGGAATCATTATTTTATTATTTAAGAAATGATAAAGGAATCCTAAACCTTTGTCTAGTATATAATTACACATTTTCCTACTAATCTGTTTTCCTCAGCTACTTTTATACCTAAATATGAACTCAGACTTATGCAGTGAGAGTGTGTGTGAAGCCTTTAGAAATGCACCTTGTGTAGACAGCAGGCAGCCTGTATTCACTCTTCCTTGTCAGGGGAATGCCTATTAGAACTGTTGGTAGGCATTTAAATGTGGAGGTAAGTAATAAGCAGGTATTGACTGCTGTTGAGATCAATATCAACATTTGTTGACCCAAAGAGGTTAAAATTGGCTGAAGAGTGGGACAATAAATCTTATTATTGACTGAAAAGCAGAAGTCAATGTATGTACTGTTATAAACATTTTTCTTTTGGTGAAGATGATAGGGGTGGAGTCATTTTTAAGAATTTAAATGCATGTAAACACGTTTATATCATGGCGGTGGCCAATACAAGCTTCCTAGCTTATTAAAAATATGGCTGCTCACATGATATAAATAACATACTTGGTTCATAGTTCACAGTGTCAACCATTCTCTTCCCTGTATGTTAGGTTTTCTTATCATTATTACTGGGAAATTAAAATGTGGTATGCATGAATTTACATGTTAAAATTTTGTTTGGAAGAGCAAAATGGCAGGAACTCAGAATTTTTTTCTCTAGAATATAGCTATATGTACATTCACACACATGTTCTGCATGTCTACTCAATAATTTATGTTTTCATGCCATAGGAAGATTTTCTTTCTGGCTATCCATTGCTGGAATAATTCTCCCTTCAGATGAGCTATTATATTTACTAGATAATCTAAAAGGTATGTTAAGATCAAGATACTTCTGAAATATATATTTCAAAATTTTTTTAAACCAAGAAATATATTCAACCTGAGAATTAATAGGTCATTTCTGAGCTTTTCTATTTACCGCTAACCGCTCACTCACTCAAAGTCTAATAGAGACTTTATTTTTTCATAACGGAGAAAAGTAGAAATGGAAAACAATTTTCCATTGTTCCAAATAGCTCCCATGTTGCTAAGAAATCAAACTCTGCACACCTGAGTGGAGCAGAGCGTGCTGGTTACACTAAGTCTCTGTTTGTCCTGTAGCATTGCCTGAACTGGATTCTGCACACGTGAATACAGGCAACCGTGGAGACAGATTCAGCCAAGACACTGGTGTTTCAGATTAGTAGCCTCAGATTCTCTCCTACAATGAGTCCGCCCTCCTCCCTTCATCCTCAGTCTCATATAATAATGAAGGAAAACTACAAAAGTTTCTTTCTTTTCTAACCAGCTCCCAAAAGATGGCACTTTACAAGGAATACTCAATTCTACAAATGCTCAGAAATCTGCAAGTTAGGGATGAAACATGAGAGATGCCTTGAATACCTCACACTATGGGGTGTCTCCAGTTCCTTAATACACCCCATTGTGCCTCACGGCTGGAGAAAGCGCGGCACAACCCATTTCCTCCTTTAACTGTGAATTTCCTCGCTTCTATGGGTTTAGATTTTAATGGTTGAATTACATTTACATCTACTTGTGCATTTGCCACCAGCAGCCAAGCTCCAGCCTAAAGCCTTTACTAACTTTGAGAACAACTTTTTCATAAACAACCTCATTTAGTTTGTCTACATAAATTCACAGAAAAACTTTTAAGTCTAAGAAGCTTCAGAGACACCTCTGTTGTAAATTGCAGGCCTTTCTGGCTGTCTTTACTGATTTTGAGAACCTGACAGTGAATCATAACTCAAAACAAATCAGTAATTAGACTGCAGTGCTTCCAAAGACACTGGAACGGTGGCAAAAGAGTGCTTAACCAGAGGTTGGATGCACAGAATTAAGATTTTTGTGGTCATTAGTGAGAAGAAAAGAGTTCTCCTTAAGAACACATCTAAATGGTACTGAAAAACCATCTAATCATGTAAGAGTGCATCGATGATGTTATAAAAATGCATCTGGGTCATGTACCAGACCTCCTGCATTTTTAATTTAAACTTGGGAACGTACAACAGCTTGTAGCTAAAAGGGCCATGACCCCTCCAAAGTTCTATCAACCCTGTTCAACAAATTATATCTATTTACTATTTATCTGGTCTATTTCCATACGTGGATGAAAACTAGAAAAATTAAGAAATTTTAATTTGACTCCTTACCGCTTTTAATTACTGATTAAATATCAGTCCTATCCTTTCTCTTCTGCACCCTCTACATGTAAAGACCAGGACAGGACATAATTTAGGCTTTTTGTCTCGTGGTAGTGAAAGGGACCACCTGAACTTTCTCACTTGCTGTGCTTACCAGCTGACCCACGTCTGTCATGAGTGTCTGCCAGTGGACTTCCACCATTCCAGGAACAGCAGAGGTGAATTAAGGCCGTGCCTAAAGACAGGAAGGATGATCTCAACTGGCGATTCACAACACCATTTCATCATCAAAAAGGCATTTTTTTTCTCTTGCTAATAACACAATTCCACAAACTGGGTAACATTGTAAAGAAATGGTTTTATTGCCCTGGTTCTGGTTGAAGGTTAAGAAGCTGTGTCTGGTGATGGCTTTCTTGATGGTAGAATCTCAAGGTAGCACAAGGCATTGTATGGTGAGAGACGGTGTGTATGTTTATGTGTATGTGTGTGCGTGTATGTGTGTGTGTATGTGTGTATGTGTGCGTTTGTTATTTTGACCTCTTTCTTTTTATAAAACCCTCAGTACTCATTCATACTGTCTCCATCCTGATAATATTATCTAATCTTAAACGTTTAGCAAAGGTCCCTCTTGGTAATACCATGATCAAATCAAGTTTCTACTCTCTTAACGTCTTCCAATGAGTCTCAGAGGGGACAAGCCATACTCACACCTTAGCGCTCGCCCCTTGGGGGAATGATACTATTCCTTTTGGTTCCAACATAAACTTGTACTTTTATAAATAAGTTTGAGTTATTCTAACTCAATGATCATCTACTTTGCATGAGACTAAAGGATGACAGTGACGAATCAGCTCACGAGTCTACAAGGTTTGCTTACAATGTTAACTCGCATCTTAACTCTTAACTGTAACATCTGTTTTGTGACATAGTCACCTCTCTCCTCACTCTGGCCCCAGTCGGTCTGCAGGTGCAGGAGCTCTGACATGTTGCTCTTCTTTGTTTCATCTTGACCCAGCCACCGAGAATTGAAACCTTTGGTTCTGACCAACGAGTTGCAGATTTTGCTAAAAGGTCAGCGCTATCAGACTCTACCACAGTGAAAGCAATCTTTGGACAATACAGAATATCTTGATTCATATCTTTTCTTTCTGAAAAGCCTCCAGCTAGCAGCTCACGGATACTTTTATTCTCATGTATAGGCCCCCTTTGCTGTTATTTGTTTAGCAGTATCATCTGTGGCTTTGCTTTGAGGAATGTGACTACCGCGTGTACACCCACACCCACACCCACACATACACACACACACCCACACACGGCCACCTTCTCATAAACACTACGTTTTGCCATATGAATAAAACATGAGTACCTCATAGGAGGAAAATTGTTTAAATACTTTTCGCCAAAATTAAGTAGTTTTACAATATTTTCATTTTGTAATAGGCCTTTGTCAAAAGATCAATAGTTGTGTACATCAGATGTAATAATATTGATTGGCACTGGCCTAACATGTGCTATGTAATAGGTATTGTGATATAAGTTTTGTATAAGTAATTTCATTTAAAAACCACTGCCCTAAATGGAGCACGTTGGCTGGGTAGTTTTAATAGCTGTGGCTCATTATTACAAAAAGTAAGAGATTGACCTGGCTATTATTTTAACATGTATAGTTTTAGGCAGGAAAAATGTCAAACAATTCCACACTCTGTCAAGTTGAAAAGTCTGTAGGCCTAGATGAAAAACATCTCAAAATAACTTAAGTCTGAAAGATATACCAAGATATTCAAAGAAAATAGTGAGTTAGGTGGAGTGACAGACTTCCTTGATAAGATCAAAATCAAAGAACTTAGATTATAAGACCAAACTTTTTTTTCTTTTTTTTTCTAGTTATGATTCCTGTGGCATGGTGACTGTCTATGTACATATCCCACTGGGTTACAAAAAATAATGAATTCAGCATATCACCTCACGTCTCCTGATAATCATTCTTGACTATACAAGACCCTAACACTAAGATCTTAGAGTTGCCTCCCTAGTAGGTAAATGTTTTCTTAACATAGAAGTTTAAAATTAATTAAACAAATATTTGAGAGAATCAAATGTAGCATTAATATGTATATATTAAGGAAGTATGCTTGACTTTCAGGTATGTACCATTTTAATGACATTTTTGTCTATTAGAAAATAGGTGAATTTTTTTTTTTATTTTAAAGAGTGTAGTACATGAGACACAAACAAAAAAATAGAACAGTAGCAGCATACCAATATCACAAACATAAACAAATCAAAGCAAGAACATTCAAAGTGTTACAGGGTCTCAAGACAAATTAATACAAATCAACAGTGGTTGTTACATTGCATATCACTATCCTCAACTACATTGCTCAGATTATCAGATATAAGAATGAAAGATTGCTCAAACCATTAAAGAGAATAAGAAAATAATTCTTCAATAAAACATTAGAGATAATACAGAGTTTCACTAGATAAGATGGTAGGAGTTCACCATTGTAATTCCGTTGCATACTGTTACCTTCAAATCACTTTCTCAGACCACCAGACACAAGCATGCACAGTTGATCAGAACATAAAACATTGTGAGTATTAACTATTCATTTCAATACACCATCAGACAACAGCAATACAGTCATCGCAGCTATTCATACATATATTTACGTTTTGCCTGCCTTCTTTCTTTTTTCTTCTTTCCCTAGTCCCAGTCTTTCCTTCCTTTCAACAATTTCTTTCCCTTTCCTATCATCTATTGTATGTTTTGGGTTTTATCTAGTCTTTCAGGTTCCTACACCAAGGAGACAATATGATGTTTACACAAGTGGGTCTGATTTATTTCACTTATGAGTATGGTCTCTAGTTGCATCCATTTATCTACAAAAGTCTCGTTTATCTTTTTTAACAGCTGAGTAATACTCCATTGTATAAAAATACCACAACTTTTTTATTCATTCCTCAGTGGATGGGCATCTGGGTTGTTTCCAAGATTTAGCTATAACAAATTGTGCTGCTATAAACATGGGTGCACATATATCCCTGTGGTATGATGTCTTTAATTCTTCTGGGAAAATACCCAGAAGGGGAATAGCTGAGTTAAATGGGACTTCCAAACCTAGTTTTGTGAGGAATCTCCAAATTGACTTCCACAGTGGTTTCACCAATCTACACTCCTACCAGCAGTGGAGTAGGGTTCCTTTCTTCCCACAGCCTCTTCAGCATTTGTTATTGGTTGATTTCTTGATGATAGTCATTCTTTCTGGGATGAAATGGAATCTCAGTGTTGTTTTAATTTGCATTTCTCGAATGTCTAATGACGAACATTTTTTCATGCATTTATTTGTGATTAGTATCTCTTCATTAGAGAAGTGTGTATTCATCTCAGATGCCCATTTTTGGATTGGGTCTTTGAATTTGGGGTGCCTGATTTTTTTTAATTCTTTATATGTCCTTTGTCTGAGGGGCAGTTGGCTAAAATTTTTAGATAGAAGAAGTGCTTTGTCTGAGGGGCAATTAGCTAAAATTTTTCCCACTTTGTGGGTTTTCTTTTTACCTTATTGGTGATTTCTTTAGATGTGCAAAAACTTTTCAATAAGATCAGATCCCAGTTGTTGATTCTTTGAAGTATTTCCCGTGCAGTTTGGTTTTTATTCATAAACCTTCTGCCAACCACAATGTTGTCAAGATTTTTACCTACAGAAAATAGGTGAATTCATGACTCAATTTAAAATATGCAAATGCATAATTGACTTAAGTTTATAAATTTAAGAAGAAATTTTATTTAGCCTCTACAGTAATTACAGTAAGTTTCTGAAGTATTAAAATGTTTAAGAACTTAAGTTCGACAAAATTTCCAGGTCTAATTTATTAGAGGCAATAGAGGTATTTTAAATATTCTGGAACAGTTTGTTTTTAAATTGTACATATAAAGTATCTAAATAAGAAATCAAATTCATTTAATTTATAAATTTAGTTTAAAATGTTTAAAGGAGTTTAATTAACTTAGTTTGTAAATGGAACTAAACATTAATCAAAGACCTCGTAATGTGATTGGTAAATTTGTGAGATTTATAAATACAAGATTATGGAAAAACTAAGCTTTTAAATTTTTAAGTCTAATAATTCAGATATGTTTTTAACTCTAATGAGCCTTGAATAATCTTTTATGCACATCAAATCTGTCTTTGAAAATATTAATACTGATTAACTACATTGACAAAGCAAAATAGTAAGCACAAAATTATTGTGATAGTGAAGACCACCTCCAGTTACGTACAAAGAAATGTCTTCAAACACTCTCACCCTCAGGCAAGTCTCATACTGAGGGCCACATATTCAAGCCTGTGGTCAGACCCATGTGGTCTGTGCCCAGGTGCTGCATGTACTGGCTCTGGAACTCTGGCCAATTGCTATACTTTCTAGGATTCATTGTCCTTATTTGAAAAATGGAGATATTAATTATTAACAGCTCATACATATTGTTGAGAGACTTGAATAAGATAATGTTCACAAAGTGCTCCAAAAATTACCTGGCACCAAAATAAAAGTTAAACAAATGCTCATTAATACAATTAAAGATGAAGAAAGTACAGCAATCAAGTATATAAGAGAGCATGGTTTGTCAAGGGTGTGCTCCTCATATTAGTATTTTCTGACAAAAATTCCTATGTTTCATCCCAAAGTAATTGTCATTTTATAAGTGCACTCCAAATTTTTATGCCTTTTTTAGTTCAGCCCTTTCCCAACTGTACTATTATAAAATGAAACAAGAAAAGAGTAACATTTCAGTACTAAAATTATGCATTTTAGAATTTTTAATATTGCACTGCTTTAAAAATAGAAAAATGGAAGCCATATATTTAAAACAATAATTAATGTGTTGAGTTAATAAATACAAACCTATGAAAGTTTATTATTCAGCTACCACATGACTGATTAAAAACTATGGGTGACTGCTGTTACCTACCATTTTGAGAGAGTATTTTACAATATTGCTAACCCACAAAAAGATTAAAATTAAAAATACAGTATCTACTGAAAGCATAAAACATTAAGTTGAAAAATTCTGTAAGTCGGGGATCAGCAGTATACATAGCCCCATTTTGTACTGATAAAAAAGGAGAAGACATTTTGATTCTCCATAATTGGATTATAGAAAGTAACACAGTGAAACTTCCAAACATAGGTGGCAAAAAAGACTGTTTCTTCTTCTGTAGTCTCCAGGCCATGGTTTACCTTGAGGGAAGCCAGCTACCACGTCATAAGGTCTCAAGTAGTCCTAAGAAGAAATGCATGTATCAGACATGAAGGAACCCTGCCAAATGATTGATATTTAAGTTGTCCTTTATACATTGAGGAGGGCGAGGCGGGAAAGATGGTGTATCCCTGGGAGATGCAGTCGCAGCGAGGTGAAAAGCCTTATGGAGAGTTTCTCAATGACTCCGTGGTCAAAGGGGGACTTGGGCTCATCTTTCCAGCCCTCTGCCAGTTCACCGATGTCCTCTTGAAATGCAGATTGCTAGCCTTGAAAGAGATGTTTGTACATTTAACTATATTTGGGAGAATACAAACAAGCACACACCAAACCTCACTGTTCATTCTCTTACATCAACAGTCCTTTTTGTCGTGGTGGTGGGACCACGTGTAAAAGAGCAATAAGCACCATCTCGGCAACAGAGTAATGAGCTAGAATAGTACTCCGTTTCGACGGTGAACTGTTGCTTTTCTACAGGCTTTTCCTAATAAACCACATAACCTGACTTAGTTGTTATGTATTTCTATCTTATCTCTGCCTTGACAAAATTAGAATCCTCAAGGCATCAAAATGCACCAGTGAGAACTATACAGATGTCAGCATCGTTGCATTTCTCAAGTGAAAAATTTGTTCTGAAGAAGGTGGAAGGAAAGAATCATCAACCATGATCATCTTCTGAGCCAAAATGTCTGATTCCTTGGAGAAGCCACTAAAATGAGAGGAAAAGCATAAATAAAAGGAAAAGGCACATTTTCTTATTCCACTGTAATATTTTCCTCCAAATGTGATGTCCCTATCTGATAAACAGCTTTAATGAAATTCTGTCATGTAGTTTTTCTAAGAAGATGGAGAAAAATCTGCTCCATTTCTTGTTTTCAGTTAGTTCACTGATGGAACCAGTGCAAATGCAGGCTCTTCCCAGGCTTCCTCTGACAGTGTCGTGTATGATTTAAACGACCACCGCTTCCTTCTTTCTGATCTGTTTAATTTCCACCGAAACATTTAAGGTCAGTATGTGTCCTTTTACAGAGGCAACAGCTGGAATACAAACAGCCCGGGTGATTCATTCAAAGTAGCTCAGTGACATAGCTAGGGCTCTAAGTTAGAGCCTCTCTTTGTCTAAACTCTGTCCTTTCTTCTCCTCTGCATCCACCTCCCGTTCTATTGCTTCTTTAGCTGCTGTTGGCTGCCCTGCTTCACGAGAACGCATCACCCTTCTTCTTCTCTGAGCACTGCTCCCAAAGCTTAAAATGGAAAAGCAAACACATCAGAATTAGTGATTCAAATAAATGTGGAGCTATGGCAGCAATTATTGGCAACCTGCCCACACCTCTGAGATGTGAGTGATTGTTCAGCCTACACCCGCGACCTAAGAGAGGGCTCTTGGGAGCCTGGTGACTCATCCCACGACAGGTCTGGGCAAATAGAAAGGCCCAGGAGGCGCCTGCATATAATAATCAGGAGGTATTGACTTCCGCCGAGGTCAGGAGCAAGATTTATTAACCTAAGAGATAAATATTGACTGAAAATTTGGACAGTTCCTCTTTCTCTTCCCAGCTCTCTGGTAAATTACTCAGGCTGAAGCTCAGACAACTGGAAGCTTGGAATTTTCTTCAGCTTTATGTCCATTTTTAGCTGTGGACCTCCTGAGGGAGGAAAGTCTTTGTACTATATTTTAGAAGGATATTTAAAATCCTGCTAATTATTGCTTCATTTTTATCTATTCTCAGACTCACTGGCTAGAAGCCTTTTATTACACAGTAATAGGTTTTCACATCCTTGGGGCTTTTTCTGCGGTCTTCAGTGTCTGGCTGTGAGTCCCAATTTTGATTCATCTCCTGTGATGGCTTCTATTCTTTACCCCTCTAGTTTTCTCTCATCCTTAAGAAGTGGTTTACCTCCTGTGGAAACCCCTCCTAGGCCTGCAAATTGTGCAAGGGATGCCTTGGGAGAGTTGTGTTCCAAAAGCCCCTTGTTGTGACATGCATATCACTAAGTCATAGGAAAACCTTTTCTCCTCAGTTAAATTATTCGCAGACATCCTAATCCAGAGAGGCTGATCTGGACTGTCAAACACCCAGGCCCCTGCCCCTTTGCTTCAGAGCTGGAAGCTGCTTGAATTTGTCTTCAGATGTTGGCCTGGTTTATAGTCTGCTCTTTCTCACTGATACAGAACAATCAACTCAGATAGCGTGCCTTCCTTTGCAAGCCTCTTTGTTTGGTATTTCTTTTCTTTAAACTCACTTCCTTCCTATAAAGTTGTAAAGGGATATTCCCTTTACAGGGATATTCCCATATTATGTTAAAAACCTCACTATGATAAGTCTATGAGGCTTCAAAAATGTACTCTTCATTTAAATATGCTCCTCTTTGATTAAAAAAATCAATCCCTTTCACAGCCTGATCATGCCAAAAGTGTGTACATATATGTTTAAGGACCTTATCTCCTTGATTCCTATAAATTACTAAAAGTATTCATTTAGTTGCAACATCTTAGAAACATCTCTGTTTTAATACAGTATATTGCAGCTTTTTATTATTCCTCAGTTCTGTTTTGTATTGTATATTTAAACTTTAATTGTCTTCCTGTTCTTGAGATGACTGTGTTTGCCAAAGACCTGTGTGGAAGAACTTCGCTCTTCTCTGTAAGCATTTCCCTTCCCCAGACTCATTCCTTCTGCATGAGCCGTGGATTTCTAATTGCAGATGTTCCCACCACACCTTCTGATTCTGCCTGAGAGGAACCGCCGCACTTTGACACAACTGGAGCAATGAAAGGGCACCGAGTCCAGCATGCTGCCACGGAGCAGGTGGGAAGCCTTCATAGAAATGCTTAATTGTGGTTTGAGCTAGACCCACTTTCTAGTAGTAACGCATTTTCTCAGCAAGCAACATTTTAGTACGTGACAGCTATGCGGGATCTTCAAATGGGTTTCGGGTTGCTCCCAGCCGAGGTTTGCACAACACCCCTTCTTGCTTCAGTGCTTTGCTTTGTGCTGGTGGCCAGCAAGGTTGAGAGAGTGGGATGGAGGAGTGCTGGCCACCAGTGATGCCAGGCAAAGCTTGTGCGTGGAGAACATCCTTCGGAAGGAAAAGAGACCGACTCTCAGGGCTGAATTCGCAGAGCAGTCCTCGCCTCAGGAATGAGCTAGTGATGTAATCAACAGCAAGAAGCCCTTCAAACTCTCCACCAAGTAATCCTCGGAGGCTGAAAGTCCAGTTGCAGCCACAAGGTGGCAAAATCACATCGACCTCCTTCTCACTGCTTCTTCCCCCGCAGAAGCCTTTTAATGTCAACTCTCTGAGGGCAAAGGTATCATTTTTGCATTTAAATAAAAACCACTTATCACCGTGATTTACAGACCATTTCAGTGAATGCAGACAGCTCTTGGGTACAGTGCGTGAATAAGTTAGGGTGAGGCTGCTGGGCAGAAAACCAAAAAGTGCACTCTGTTTTCTTACAGCCTCCTGACAGACAGTGTCCTCCGCACGTCTAATGCCCAGATTCTCTCTGGAAGTACTTGGGTGCATATGACACTCTCTCCCTTAAAGCACAGTTTGAGGAACCGCAAGCATTTAGGATGTGTTTTCAGAGCGTGTCACAGAAACTTTATGAAACAGTTTACTGTGGATGCAAGGCAGGCGTGAACAAGGATGCGGATGATACTGAAAGTATTTTCAGTGCCATCGCAGGAGGAAAGGGATGCTATCCGGTCCAGCCATGGCCGTGCGTCCAGTGCTGCTGCTCACCGGCGCCTAGGCTCTGTTCAGCGTGGTGTTTTCAAGTCCTGACACACGCACTTGTGCTCCTGGGGATTTCGTTAAACTCTGTGCTTCGGCTGCATCGCATCTGAAAGTATTTGAGAATAACGCAGTACGGATGACATGAGTAAACTCAAGTGCACGAATCTGCCCCAGGCCAGTGCACACGGAGGAAATTAGGTAAAGTGCGTCTCGGGGCGCACCGTCCCTTCCTTCACAACGCACGGCACAGCAGGGGCAACTCTTGCTACAGCTCAGCTAATTCATCCCAAATCTTGCCTCCCCTGTGCAGGAAATACCTGCACAGCTGTAGGTCTAGAGGCTGCAGGTAAAGCACTGCAACTGAGGTTCAGCAAGCAAGCAAGGTAAACCTTCAAAGGTCTCCGTCATCCTCCTCCTCGCCACATTCTCCCCAGTTTGCTCGCTGGAGCCTGACTATGTCTAGTTCATTCCACAGATGTATCAGAAAATTCCTATAGACGTGGGAGAGAAGCAAGGCTTGTTAAAAAACCTTACACACTAATGTGCTGACACAGTGGGGAAACTGCTGAACAACTGGGGCTAGCGTGGGAAAAAGACTAGGAAAGCAGCACAGCAGTTGTGAAGTGTGAGCGCTTCTAAAAATTCTAGTTTCTCAGCCAGCTCTACAGCAGTCTCCTTCTAGACCAGCACTGCAGAGCACAAGGCTCACTGTGTGGCAGGACCTGGCACAGTTTTTTCATTGTTTTGTTTTAGATTTTGTTTTCTTCCAGTACCAGGAATCAAACTCACAACCTCGCACTTGCCAGGCAGGAGCTGTGCCACTGAGCTAAATCCCCCGCCCCCCTGGCCACACTTTTGAAACAGAACTTTGCTTTATGTAGTGCTTGAAGACACCGGGTTTGTAGGACTCAACATCACTGCTTGACTCCCTAGGTGCTGGTCTTTCTTCAGGTTCCTGACATGTCCACTCACTCACATATCAATTTAGAATATACCAATTGGTAATAACTGTCATTACTGCATTTATAGAAGAATCCAGGCCAGGAACCACTTAGCAGAACAAGCTTGAATGAGCCACAGAGTTTCAAGATACCTTTTATTAAAAGAGCATTGTTATTTGCATTAACTGTGGCACTATAGTGCTCATAATTTATGTTGGATCAAGTGCATAGTATGTACACACAGGATGCCTGACTAGGGATCCTTTTAAGTCTAAATAAAACAAAACTTGACATAGGAAAGGTGTAAAATAAAAGGTTTCTTTTTTTACAGTTTACGTCTTCTTTAAAAGTCCTTGCCTGACGGTTCAGAAGAGAAATAGAGTATTTCTGCCATGTCATAGGCCACATAATACAAAGTCTCTGTTTTGCAGATTTATTCTCAGAATGTGTCTAGTGACATGCACATTAACTTTGAAAAATTCATATTTCTAAAATGTTGATAGAATTTTAAATGGGGGAAAGATTAACTTAGAATTTAAAGCAGGAATACTATGTCTTAATGATGATGCAGTTAAATCTCTTATGCTGTTTTGGAACAACTAATGTTCTCCTCCTTCAAGGGACATCAAAATGAGCACTTCCAGACTGGCAGGGTTGGAGATGCAGGCCAGAGCCCTTTGACGTCATCTTTTTGGGAGGCATAGTTGAAGTAAATGCATTATAGTACAAGAAAACTATGACTACTGTAAACAGAAAATAACTACTAGTTTTCTTATGTTTGACACATAGCTATAGAGCTATTGTAGCACTAAGCCACTTGAAAAGTCATTGATCCAAAGTACGGCATTTTCAGGGCAGCTCTTGTAAATTCCTCCATAACAGAGTCATACTGGGTAGTTTATAGCAACCTCTGAAGCAGCCACCTGTAATAACCTGGAAGTGTTCACAGAGTGAAAGGGGAAACACTTGCATGGGCCCCGGGGTGGGCTAAGGGCTGGAAGCTGTGCCAAGGGGGCCACCAGCAGGCATCTCGGGAGCCCAATATCAGCCTGGGCTCACCCTACTGCCCTTGATAAAATAGCACCTTGGGTATGCAACAAGGCTGCAGGTTTGGGTGGGGAGTGCAGGGCAGATTTCATTATTAGTGAGTTTTACACACTGGGCTTCTGAGTAGCACTATGTCTAAAGAAGGAAGCTCTTTCAGTATTTGAAAGAAAACAAACTGATGCAATAGGAAGGGTTAGAGCTGAGAAAAATGGAAACAGGGTAGTAAACAGAGCATGGAAATCTAAATAAGGGCTGATAAGGCCACATCCCTGGGCAGGTTGCTGAGAGTGGGTGAAAGCAAGGGGTGCAAGCAGGTCAGAGCAGCTGGCAGCTTTGCTAAGATAGAGTTAGTTGGGACGCTGAGGACCAAAGATAGGAGAAAAACAAGAGGATGAGGAGGAGAAGGGGGAGGTGGCAGAGGAGGACCAGGATGAAGACAAGGAGGCGGAGGAGAAATGCTCCCTCCCATTGTAGCAGGGACTTCACCGGAGCTCTCATCTTTCTGGCTTTCCCCACTGAAGTCACACTCAGATGGCAATACCAGCTCTCTATCTAAATTCCCAGCCTTCACGCTCACCCACAAATATGAGACTTGTCATCTCTATAAGTAGAAAAAATCAGTAAATGGGAGACAGACAGACAGATACTAACTGTCCTCTTTCTATGAAAACCCCTGACTGACACACTAGTCATCCCAGAGAGGATTGGAGCAAACCCACACCTTGTACTGACAGAAAGAAGATTGCTTAGCAACCCTACACCCCCATTCAAAGCTAGCACTGCCACTTACTGGAGAAGCTTGGTGCAAATTATTCATCTCATTGAGCCCCTATTTTTTCAAGTGCAAGAAAGGTGAGTAGTGTTACTTATCTCCTTGGAATTGTTTTCTGAAAATGAAATGGTAACTTCCTTCAGAAAACTTCATCCCTATTGGACAGTCATGTGTAAAAGTACAGCATATAAGAATCAGCATGTAGTAGGTGTTCAGCACATAGGAAAGAATGGTGATTATTTTACCTACAGTATTAAAGAGCATTTCGGATTGTGTTGTGTGCTATTCCGATCTATAAATGCTAGTTCTATCTCAATTCATGTCTCTAGAAGCAGACAGTTACAAATAGCCTTTGGTGTGTGTAAAAATGACCTAATCTGAATCCCGCGAAGCACTAGTACTATGAAATTACTGAAGGAAAAAGGGTCCTAGTTTCAAATAAGGGTGACAGTCTGCCTAGGGTAACACCATCTGGGAGATCTGCATTCTACATTGGTGTTTTAGAGATTGGGAAGCCCGGCAGTCTGATTTCATGTGAGCGATCCAGTTGTGGTAGTCATGCGACCTACTTCAGACAGCAGAGTGTTTCCTCGTCAAGGTGTGCTGCAGGTCTTGCTTTCCTACATTTTAAAGTTATACTTGATCATGTGACTTTTTAGGAAAAAAAAAAGGCGTGGATGGTGTGATGCTATTCCCGTGTGGAGTCACTGCTGCCACTTTCCTCTTCCTGTTTTGGGCAGGCGCTGAAGGATAATTCAGGTGAAACTTCCGTCGGTCTGGGGCACAGAGTGACATCAATGAACGTAGTGTCCCCCTCCACTGAGTGCTGGGCACACAGTACACAGCGCTGAGAGATCGGCTTTTCGTTGTTCTAAGCCATATTTCAAGGCTGTTTTCCTTGTTGGAGCGTAATTTAGCCTATCTTGTGTCATGCAGAATTTTGGAAATAAAAAATGTGACCCTGCTGTAAAACACAATGTACAACATAGGGCATTCGTTAAGTAGTTAGGTCGCAAATTCAAAGAAATTACTTACAGAGCCTGAAGGACAGCAAAATGCTTTGCAATATCAAAATAACATGATCATGGAAAAATTTTTCCTGGGATTCCTATCAGCCAACATAGTTCGGAAAAGACCCATAGTGTTCCCTGCAGCGCTTTCCTGTCTCTTCCAACGTGAACTCTTACCAAAAGTAAGTGTCTAAATAATCAGCCACAGCACAGAAAGGATGGTTACACAATATTTCCCTTGTAATCTATTTGGGTTCAGGCCCCCCATGTGTACTCCAAATGGAACGCTTTCCCTCATCCTGTCTCGTTCACCCTAGCTCATTTCTGAAGCTTTAGTTGAAACGGTGCCTCCTCGGTAGACCCTGCCTAGATTCAGCCGATTCTGATTAATCGCCGCTCCCGTTGGGTTTGAGCTGTACCTCATTACAGCATTTACCACCCTCTGCCTAATAACATGATTAGTTTGCATGTGTATCTCAACCCCATCAAACTCTAATCTCTTTTCAATTTGGAGCCGCAATTTCTTCCTCTGGCTGTCTCCTGCGGGGTTTAGCATAGGATTTTAATTTTTTTATTAATGCATGTGTACTACATAACGATCGCATTCGTCGTGGGAAGTGATGATATGCACATGACGTACCTTAGTTCTCCTTTACCCCTTCTCCTCCCGCTCCTCCCCCTCCCTCTTCTCTTGGGCCCTTCTCTTTTATTTCTTGGTACACGTGGGTAGTGCATGGGGATCGTCTTCTCGGGAGGGACTTGGCACATGTACACACGAAACGTGTGCATCACCTCTGCCTGTCAGTCGCATTTCCCTCCTCTCCTCCCTCCCTTCTGTGTGTCTTACTGCATCCTCAAGTGCTGAAGGTCTAGCTCAGTATTTTCTATCGTCTGTCTTTTATTTCGCTCTTTATTTGTTTTATGAGCTTCACAGATAAGAGCAACCACGTGACCCTACTAGGATATTTATAGAATTAGGCAAAGGTAACAGAAAAAATGAATAAGAAATAAAAGAGACAGAAAAAAAAAACAGTAAAAGAAACAACATGAAGAATAGAAATAACAAAAAGGGGACAAAGAAGGAAAGAAGAAAAAAAGTTAGAGAAAAAGAAAGAAAAGACTTTAAAAAGAAAAAAGAAAAACCAGGGAAAAAGGACAACGAGGAATTCCTCAAACCTCAGGAACTTACTGGAGAAATAGATGAGAGAAAATACAAGAGCGCAAAGCAAAGTTCTCTGCTTTTCACTGAGCGGTTTCCTTTCCGGATCTGCAATTTTAGACGCTACCGTTTATCCATTTTCTCCGCCTACCATCAAGGCCTGTGGCTTCTGAGGAGAGCCCCTACCCCAGAGGCCCCTCAGTTTACCGGACTGTGCAATGGCCCGGCCAGGACGCGTCGCTGCTCGTGCCAGTTCACAGGAAGCCGCCAGGCTCCAGACCTGCGCTGAGGACGGCAGCGGGGCGGGGCTCACACACCAACGCCCGCGCTTTCAAACCCGGAGCCGCTGGAGCCGGGCCTGGCCTGTGCGCGCAGGGAGTGGGTCCCGGGGGCGCAACCCTCAGAAGTTCTCCCTCCGGTCCGCTCCTCGTCTGGGCGGCGCCCGGAAGCTGCCTCTCAGGGCTCAAGCTGGGGAGCCTGAGGCGAGGCCTCTGCCCTGCACACTCAAAGCCTGCGCCTTTCTCCCCGAGCCGCTCGGGCTCCACCTGCTTCGGCAGCGTCAGTCTGGGGGGGACGTCAAGACTGCTGCGTCCCCCTCTGCCTTTGTCCGTCTCTCCAGCTTCTCCTCAGCCTCTCGGCAGCTTTCAGTTTTTCTCAGTTCCTTCCTGATTCCCGGGATCTCTCTGTCTCTGTCTCTCTCTGTCTCTCTCTGTCTCTCTCTCTCTCTCTCTGTCTCTCTCTCTGTGTCTCTCTCACTCCCCCTCTCTCTTTCCTCTCTGTTTTTTGTTTTTCTTCCTCAAATTGTTGTCTTCCAGGCTCCGAATTCTAAATCTCTGGGAAGCTGAGTTGCTGCGTCTCAGCCCTCTGCCATTTTTAAATCTCAGCCGTCGTCTTTCCAGGTACAACCTGGCGGCCTCCTTGTTTGACAGGTTCGGTTATCTTTCCAGCGCACCGCTCTTGATAATTCACATTTGAGTTGGTCGTACTGCCGAGTCAGGGGGAAGCGGTCCATTTTGTCAGATTCTTTTGTTACCCAGTGCCTCTCTCTGCCCAGCGAAGGCTTTCCTAAGAATGCCTTCAAGGTGGCGCTCTCCAGCACACGGTTCAGTCACTGACTTCACACGTCCCTGCTGCCTTCTCAGGTGGGCTTCTCCCCAGCGGCTGTTGCTGTCCTGCCCCTCCAAGTCCAGGCCCACGTTGCCAGCAGCGACCTTCCCACTCCTGCGGCTTCCTCAGTGCGCATCTTCCCCACCCAGTGCAGCATGCTTCAGCTCCTGGGATCATAGGATTTTGATTTCAGATCAGCTTCTGTGAACGCTTGCTAAATGGAATTATGCTAAGCACTAATAATAAAATTATTAGCACCAATAATACCTAAATTTTAGAGCACTTACCATGTGCCAGAGCTGTACTGACAAGTTTACATGGTTTTGTTTTTTATATTTAATCTACTTGGAAGGTAATGTTATGTCCATTTTCTAGACAAGAAATCTGATGCTGAAAGAGTTGAATAAATTCATTCCACTGATAAGCAACTGCTACCCTTGATACTGGTCTGAGGTACACAAAGGTAAATATTTACAATTATACATATGCTTGCATTTCTCTTTTCCAGTGTACGGTGCTCAACCCCTAAATCTGGCATTTTAGCTTGGAATACACAATACGGAATTTGGCCTGCAGAAGAAGAAAGGATGGAGGGGCTGTAAAAGGCAGAGAAAGGCATACTTGGTAAAAACAGATACCAAGGTAGTAATTGCCACCTTCAACCTTCCCCTCTCGTAGATACGGAGCAGAGGCAGAGAGCAGCAGAGGAGGGAACGAGGTGCAGGGCAGGAGGGAGAAGCACATCTTTTGTTCATGCTACACATTTCGCTGGGCCGCAGATGAGAGTGCAGCTCAGTGAGGTCCTGGCTCCAGAATCTTAGGGATGTTGGTGGGCAAAATATTCAAATAGCATCATTGGATGTTAGATGTCAAAGAGCTAAGATAAGCTGCAGATTACTTTTTAATAAAAGTAGCTTTGGAAGTTGTCTTTGTCTTTTATCCTTCTTATTTGCTGCGTTTGTTGGAAACCCTGCCATTAGCATTAATTGAAAGAAAGTACCCAGTATGTTTAAATCTTTGTCAGGGGAAAAAGACTCTTCCAGATCAAAGAGCCAACATTACACTCTGATGAAAAGATAATCCTACTTCTGTGAGTCACCACACTTGATTCCTGCCTGGTGAATTTATTCACACATGACAGTGGATGCTCAAAAGTAGCTGTGGCTTGGTGAGTGCATACCTAATGCCTACTATGTGCTGTCCGTGGGCCCAGTCCACAAAAAAGAGCAACAGATTAAAAAGCATCTCTTCCCTCCATGCACAGAGTGATAAAGTGCAGAAAGCATGACACATTTCAGTCAGTAAAGATGTGTGTGTGCATGCTCAGAAGGCAGAGATTAAGGTGGTCCAAAGAAGTAGAGGCATAGCTAGCACAGGAAGGGCTATAAAAGCCAATACAAAATTGTAATCAAAATATTGCCAACATGGACAGAGACATTTCAATTTGTTTAAAAAACTTTTTAACTACCGTCCATCCATAGTAGATACCAAAGACTGACTGTCTGTTGGATGTCCATGGCTTCCCCCACATCCTACTGAAGTCATGAAAGAGTGCAAAGGAATACAAGTGAATACTGCAAGGACACCCTAACCCATGAGCAAAGTGAGGCTTGGTGTGCCTTATCCAAAGAGCCTGTTGAATATCATTTTATAGATAAAACTCTAAGAGACTCTAAGCTATATAACAGTTTGTCACTTGTTGAACAAATGAACAAGATGAAATTCAAACACAGATTATCACAATCATAAAACTATTTTCTTTTGTTCTGTTTTTCTCTATATTGCTCAGTTTCCTAGCCACAGCTAAGAAAATAGATAATATTGAATCTCAGAAAGATAAAATAGCAGATGTCTACCAAGATATCTCACGTGACTATCATCGTATTCTCCTATAGGCAAAAGCCACACAGTAACAATGCTTTGCTCTTGGAGGAAATTTTGTGACCTTCGCCTTCTGGCCTTGCTTAATGGCACCAGAAATGGTACATGACATAGTGGGGACAATCAGTGACTTCTTTTCCTATCTCATCCTTGGAATCTAATTCATTTATTCAGGGATAATCAGCTCCTGAACTAAACTGAGTAAGAGGAAGAATTCAGCCTCAGACTGGTAGTGGAGCTGTCAGGTCTATGTGCTCTGTAATGTGTACCACTGTTCAATGAAAGCTTTTATGTGGGGAAAGAAAAAAGAAAATACATGCCACATCTAGCGCAGCTCTTGAAGTTCCCGAGGGGATGGACAGTGGGAGGAAAGAGAGATAAGGATAAGAGTGAGAATACGCAAAGCTGGGGTCAGGTGGAGCCCTCTCTCCAGACGCGAGGAAAGGAATTGCTCAGCCCCTGCAACATGTTTACTTATACATGCAACAGGCTGATGTCATGTGACCCCACTCTGCCAAGCAACCGGTTTGCTTGGCAACACAGTGGAACCTCAAGTTCTCACAGCTGGAGCAGTTTGTTCACGTGGCTCTCCTTGGGCAGTCTTTTCTCTCAGACTGGCCTTGCTCCAGCTCCAGCCACTCCCCTCAAATACAGACTGGAAATCAGCAGACTGAAAGTCCTCTGGGGGCAGAGGTACGTCTGTGTCCAGGGTTCTGTGAGGTATCCCATGATGAAGCTTGTGAATTGTCTTTTGGCCTAGGCCAATCTATTGTGTTTCAGCACTTCCAGTGACAAGAGCTGAACTAAGAGGATGTACATGAATCTCAAAGATGAAGTGAGGATGCAACATTAAGATAAAACAAAAGGCTGACTAGCCAAGGTGCTTAGAAAAACAGGGCGAATGGTAAGGTACATAAGGGGTAGCATGGTTTGGGAAATTATGGCCCAAAGACAGAGTAAGTATTCTTCAACACTACACTTCTCATGTGGCAACAGATGCCCTGAGTAGACACAGCTATTGGAAAACGCAATATGGGCCAATCACCAACAGGTCATTTGCCACCTGCCTTCACTGTGGTCTCCCCTGGATTAAGAGAAGGTTGGGATGGATAAGGCATTTACCAAAGCAGCAAACAGCAGCATACAGGGAAATAGAATTTGAATCATGGCGGACAAAGACAGTCAGTGGAGTATAATGGGTATGAAAACCAGTCTATAAGTGCAAAGGTAGGTGAGAGATTTACATTTACAAGGGCGGTTTGATGGGAACACCTTGCTCTATTTGTTACTGGAAGAAGTTTAAGAATGACGGGCTGGGTGATAGGAAGTCGTCAGCTGTTCATCTTTCTCTACACCCAGCTTGCCATATGGCACACTGGTTTAAAAGCATGGAGACTGGAGTCAGGCCACATAAACTCAAATCCTAGGTCTGCTACTTGGTAGCTTGGAACCATGGGCTGGTTACTTTACACTTTGTAAATATATCAAAATGAACCACTGACAACCTGGCGCCAGGAGTTATGCAATACAACCGACCTAAACGTTGCTGGCTTAGGACAAGATCACTTAGCTTTGCTCACAGGTTTCATGGCTCATTTGGGTATTTTTTACAGTCTCAATTCAGTGATTCTTCTGGTCTCAAATGTGTTTATTCATAGGTCTATGTTCTGATGCTAGTGTCTGTGCTTTTACACAGTTATACCATGTGGTTTCACAATCCATATACCTACCAATCTTAGCTCGTGTCACTGACATAGTTCACTGCCAACTGAATGGAACCTAATCCAGTTTGGGTGAGGTTTGGGTGAGAAAGATCTTTTCTATGTACTTTTTCATGTATTAGCAGGCTAACTAAGGCTTTTGGTTCCTGAGAGAGAGAGAGAGAGACAGGCAGGAAGTGAGAGACAAAGAAGGAGAGACAGAGACAGAGACAGTCAGAAAGGAAATGTACAAGGCCCTTATTACCTGGGCCATCGGTACAATATTACACCCACTTTATTCTACTGGCCAAAGAAAATCACATCATCATCTCACATTTAGAGGGTAGGAAAGGAAACTTCATGGCATGGTATAAAAATCTCAAGTATTATACTGCAGGGGATATAATTATAGAAAGGGTTATACGTGTGGAACAGTATTTTGCATTTGCTTTACCCCAACACAGATAATAATAGCACCTACTATGTAGTGTTAATTTGAGGGTTGATTGAATGAATGAATGTGACACACTTAACACTGTGTCTGGCAGATGATCAGTGCTAGATAAATATCAATTTTATTGTCATCTTTCTATCTGAAAGGAGCCAGAGTATGCAATGCACTTGCCACTTTCTTTGCATGTGGCCACCAGGTTAAAAAAGCAGGTTTAAAAGTTAAATTTTCAAATTCAATCCAAGGACTGTATCATTATTGAGAAGGGTGACTGGCCTGCAGACATTATTATAGAAGAGAAAAGAGGCCTAATTTCCAACTCCATTTTTAAATTTAAAAAATTTTTAATCTAACATATAATTGATATCAATAAAGAATATAAAAGCACTCTTCTATAAAAAATAAAGCAAGATTTCACACAAAATAGAGATTAATGATAGTTAATACACTGTATACCATAATCTTAAAAGAATGGCCAAACTATTACTCAGAGTGAAAGTCATACACAAAGAGATACTCTCTTACAAAAAATAAGTGAAGAGATAATAGCACAAAACTTTCTCTTCAATACAAGCTTAAGTATTGCATGATTTCTCTTATATGAGAAACTCAAAATACATGCACATATAAATAAAGAATAAAGTAGAAGACAGAGAAATGGGATGTAGGTGAAATTCAAATAATACCCCAAGTTCTGTATTCTATTGTTTCAATACATATCCCATTCCATTTTTGTCCATGCCTTATTGGGCCTTTCTGGTAGAGTGACTCAAATACCCAGGCATACGTTTCCTCCGTTGTAAAAGGTGGAGTATGGGCTGCCTGATCTAAGTGTCTCCCAGTTCCTCCCCACTGATAAATCTCTATAAAAATGTTCGTGCCCATTTTTATCCCAATAGCAAAGAGCAAGTGAAAGGAGGAGTTTTCCTATTACATTTATGGCTTTTAACAAAGAAAGAATGCAATAGAGAAAGAAGTTGCTGATGCTGAGACGAAGCAAGAACTCAAAGTGAACTGTCAAAACAAATTGACCTAGAACAATTTTCTCACTGTCAGTTCGTTGGAAGAATACATTGTTCACAAATTATCTGACAGAGTTTTCCCATGTTAGTAATTTTGATGCACTTAAAGAAGTGTAGTGAGATTTAATGAGTCACTAAGTCTTGTAATAAATTGTTTTTGGAAAATTTCGATGAGTAAAAAAGTTCTTTCCTTCCTCGTTTCTAACTAGACAATTATGTCTGTTCTGCCCATTGGCCTGAAAGTTAATTACACTAAAATCAATGTTTCTGACCACAAGTGGACATTATTTGATAACTTTTGAACTGTAGTGATTTTTTTATAGTTTTCATCTGTATTTTAGAAGAATCTTACCTCTTGTTATGTAATTTT
This sequence comes from Chinchilla lanigera, assembly GCF_000276665.1. NCBI lineage: Eukaryota > Metazoa > Chordata > Mammalia > Rodentia > Chinchillidae > Chinchilla > Chinchilla lanigera. The sequence continues at coordinate 1,321,797 of NW_004955435.1, forward strand.
GCTTTTTGAAATGGTTAGATCCATTTTTAGGCAATAATATTAATTGTCTTTACTTAACTCTACTTTGTGCTCCATTTGAGTTGCACATTTCTTATATATTTCAGCAAATTTTATAGATTGACCAACGTTCTTACTACTCAAGGCTGTTGTCATACTGAAATTATAATGAAAAAGAAATCTGAAATCTTTCTGTGGCTCCCCACACAGCTTTAAGCTCAGACTAAAATATGCCAGCCGAAGGCAGGAAGGGATGCGTGAGGAAAACTCTTGACAACCTGCTGTTGTGAAGAAAGGAAGGAAAGAAATGCACGCCAGTTAAGGCTTCAAGATCGCGTGTAAAAAACAGCATTTGCTAGGGCCTAGGTGAATGTGGCCACCAACACAGCTTCAACGCAGCTTCAGCGGTGCGCAGCGACTCCATCTTTTACAGTTCTCTTTTCCAGCGTTGCATTTGTAATTCTGCAGAGCCCTTCCTGGGAGCACACAGTAGTTACAAAAGCACAAATGACTGATTAAAATAGATTTCATGAGTGTGGCTTGGGCAATTTGGCACACAATCAGAAAAGTATTGCTAAATATAAAAAAAGATAAAATGTTAATGCATCATAAATCTAAAACAAATATTTTAAAAAGCTAGAGAAAAATCTTCAAAACCCCAGAAAGAGAAAAAAAGCATTAACATTCTAAACACCTTCCACAATGTTTCACATTAATAATACATGAATATCCAATTACAAAAGGATAGTCATGTTTGATTATTCTTTACCAGTTTGGTTTTAGGCAAATTGATTTTGACCAAACTGGCTGCTAGCAAATAGGAGTAGTCTCTGAGCCAGAACCTTTCATTGTGGCCTGGCTTCGCGTACGGCACTGTAAGCCAGGCAGAATTTGACCTGGGCCTAAAGACACAACTTACCTCAGACTGTTCACCCTGCCGCCCATGGGCTCGTAGAATCTTTTTCAGTTCTGACTTCACAATGGGCCTCTGGTGTTGGAGTTTGGATCTAGAGCCTCTGCCTGAACATGCATCTAGGAAGAACTACTTGGGTGCTTAGGTTTCTGTTTTCCTTCTTTTTCCTTTTGTATGGAAACAGTCCGGGATGATCATCAGAGCTCTACCTTTTGGTTGTTCCCCGTCTTCACCCTTTCTTTGAGATTGCTGTGTCAGGGGTTCCCCCAGTCCTTCATGGCTTCCGTAACCCACTCACAACCTCAAGATAGAGGTCTGCAGACTTTGTCTCCTAGCTCCGTGGCCCAGACGGTCTCACAACTTCCCTCGAACCCAAAGGAGTCACCCAACTGGAGCCATGTTTGTATTAGACGTCCACTCATTTTCCACTTACGGCCTGATCTTACCATATTTAACCCTGAAAATGTCAGGAGAGATTTCTTTTGCTAAGATCCGGAAGGCTGTTCTAGTGTTTGTTAGTGGCTGGAATATAAATACAAAGTCAAATTGTAGGGACTGGAAGGAATATCTCATTACAACAACCAACTGGTTAGAAAAAGACAATTGTTTTCAACCTTGAAACAATATTTTATTCTTCATAAGCAACATTCCCTCTCAACAGTGGATGTTGAGCAGCTGCCCACCAGAAGCCCAGTCTCCTCAGACTCTGCAGTGAGTGTCCACAACATAGTGGCATTTTCTGCTTAGCAAACTGATTCGCTCATTAACAAATTACTTAAAATTACTTTCACACTTCTACAAGATTGTGGCGAAAATGTACATAAAATCTATAGCTCTATGTTTAAGTATACAGTTCAACAGTACTAAAAGCACATTCATATTTTGATGTAGTTCATTATAAAAACTTCATTTTGCAACACTAAAACCCTATAGTCATTATATAGAACTGCTTTCCCTTCTTTCCCACTGTTCTCCAAGAAACAACCATCCTACTTCCTGTCCATATGAACTTGACTACTCTCAGGGACCTGAGGCCCCAGCCAGCTTTCTCTCTGGCGGATGCAGTACCTGACTTCCACAACTTAAGGGAAGAACGGTTTAATCTGGCTCTCATCTTAAGGGGATTCGGTCCATAAAGCTACAAGACAGGAATATCACAATGAAAGTGTTTGGCAGAGCAAAGATTTATGATGAGCAGGAAGCACACCAGAGGATCAGGAGAAGAGACCGAGGAACCTAAGGCCACGCCTCCGTGACCCACCCAGACACACCCAGAAGTGTGCACTATCAGCCCCGCAGGCAGATCCCGAAGCAAATCAGGCTGACACTCAGCCCAAAGCACCATGCCCATATAAATGAAATTATCATGCTGTTCTTTCATGATTGGCTTATTTCCCTTAACATTAACACCCACAAGGTCCATTTACGTTGTACCATGTGTCGAAATCTGCTTCCGTTTAAAGACGAGTAATATTCCAATGTATGCGTGTAGCCTGCGGTACATATTCACTCGCTGATCAGTGGAACCTTGGATTGCTTCCAGCATTTTGTCCATGTGAATATTACTTCTATGAATAAGGGCGTACAATTGGAAAACTAGTTTTTAAATAAACAGAAAAAAGAGAAAAATGAAGACAGTGCACTTGATGCTTCTCCTATTCCTGATGCTTCTCCTATTCCTGATGCTTCTCCTATTCCTGTTTTTCATCATCTGCTGAAATCCAGCTGCATCCCTGTTCTTGAACTGTGTGAGTCAACTCTGCCTTTTTGTGTAATAAATTCTCCTTTTTTGCTTAAGATAGCTCAAGCTGGTTTCTGTTATTTACAACCCAAAAGTCGTGAGCAATACATGGGTAAGTGAAAAATCTCTGCATATAAACACAAGCTCAAGCCATAACAAATATTCCCTTCATTCTGCAAGGAAAAATTAGGTAAAATTTCTTTTTTTGTTTGTTTGTTTGTTTTTTGTCTTTTTGAGACAGGGCCTCGCTATGCAGTTCAGACTGGCCTTGACCTCACTTTGTAGCCCAGGCTGGTCTCAAACTTGCAACAATCCCGCTGCCTCAGCCTCCTGAGTGCTGGGATTACAGGTGTGCGCCACCATGCCAGGCTGATAAAATTTCATTATCAACAAAGAAATTATAAACTCCCAGTACCAACATCGTTGAAATGCTTGTGACATTCCACCCCTTTTGCAAGAAGGCAAGTAAAGTAGGAAAAGTGTTTAAATGAAAGGCAGGTCAGTGACGTTTTACGTTGCTTTTTAGTTTTTGTCCTATTTTTCCTTTAAGTTTTCACTGTTCCCCTGCAAAGCCAGAACTGCCCAACACGGATGAAAGTTTTTGAGGGCAGTTTGTCTTCCATGAGATTAACTGACAAAATTAACCACCATGGGGAAAAACAAGATGGTCATTTTGCAAGTTTATCATAGTTTGCTCAAGTCTCTGGGACATGTTTTTCTCTCTGAACCCATCAGCTTCATCTATTTTTCTGTTACTGCTATAAAAGGTCATACACATCGCCGATGTTCACGGTGTCCAAACCTCTCCCGCCCACACTTCACAGAAGTACTTAAAACGGGCAAATCCCAACACAGACTCTCATTCTAGCCTCGTGGTTTTCACGTGGTTGTCAGCGTTTCAGTTTTGCGGAGTCTGAAAGAAAAACCTCTTCCGCAAAATGGCAGTAAACTCTCCTGAAAAGAATTAATTTCTGTACTTTGCTGCCCCACTGCTTATCCTTTACCTCCAGAGTAACTCAGCCTTTACCTTGGTCTTCAGTTCCACCATCTTTTTCTCTGCCTCTGGCTTTCTGACTTCTCGTGCTCGTTTCTCAGGTGTCTTCTTTTCTTGAACACGCTTTTTAAAAACCATTTCCCTTCAAAGTCTTGATTTCTGAGAGATGTTGCTAAAGGAAATATATGAAATAAAAATAGGGAAGAGCTGTATTTTTACAGTCTTTAGTTGTCCACGTTGGTATTTTCCTCTATTCTGAGACGCAGAGGCCTCAGTGTCTGGTATGCTCTAATTTCTGTATTGGAAAAGTTTAAAGACCCATAGGAAATGTTCCCAAAAGCCTCCTGAAGAGAACTGTATGTGTTGGCATTGGTGAATGATGTGAGCATCCAAGTCAAGCTCTAGCAAAGAAATTATCACCGTAACAATCCACATGCCTAAGAGGACTGGACTCCTGTACACGTTAGTTACAACTCTTTTCTGTCTGAACGTCTCTTATCAAATCAATGCAAGAACCATGTACGGTAGTGCACACACCTGTAATCCCAGCACTTGGGAGGCTGAGGCAGGAGGATCTTTGTGAGTTCGAGACTAGTCTGGGCTACAAAGTGGGCTCAAGGCCAGCCTGAACTGCAAAAAAACAAAAAAATAAAATAAATAAAATAGAATAAAATAAAATAAAATAAATGCAAGAAACTGCAACATGGGATCAAGTAGCTTTTTATAAGCAATTTCCCCAAAATAAAACCACTGATAAACTATTGATATTCCTTGTTTAATGATCAAGTTGCATTTCTGCAACTAGATCATTAACTGACTTGATTGCTGAGTGAAGTGTATATAATATGTGCATTACAATTTTCAGAGCAAAGACATGGTCCAAGCAAACTCCAACTTGATGACTTTGTTTTTATTTGCGTAACTGTTACATGCAGTGATGTATAACAGAACATAAAACTATAGTACTCTACCATACAGTGCAGCCAGCAAAATTGCAATACTGCATAAACAAGGCATACTGTACAAAAAAGGCACTGAGGTCCTCAAGACGTAAAGAACCACACCAAAAAAAAAAAAAAAAAAGAAAAAGACAGATCATAAGTCTGAGCTGCAGGTCATAAGCCTGAACAGTCAGTCATTAAACAGGTAGTCTTTAAAGGAGAAATACCTGCACTTAAGATTTGAAAAGTTAAATATGATTTTGGGTATATAGCTTTCTTTAGTTCAATACTAATATGTCCTAATGACACTAAAAATAAGTAACACTAGAAAACAAAAGTCTTGTATACATTTTTAAATAGCTGCCTAACTCATAAAAATAGCTTACTTTGAATTTAAAAATCATTCTATATCTGTAATTCATAACATAGTGTGGAGTCAATAGTCTCCATTTAATACAAACAGGTTAAAGCAGACATTCAATTTCTGTCATCACAGCCTATATCAAAGCTAAAATGTATAATAAAGCTATAAAATTCATTACTCCATCAAATTTTTATCTATGCCTATCTTATGCACAATAATGAGAAACTGGTAGGGAATAAAATCGAGAAGACACAGGCAGCTTCTCTTCAGGGACTCAGAAGTCTATTTGGAGAAATCCAACGTAACACAAAATAATTGCCAAAAATAAAACATACAACCTGTTCAGTGTAAGACTCTCAACAAAAATTGTGAACAAAAGTCTCTATTAAGGTTCAGACAAGTGAAATATAGTCATAGATATGGATGGGAAAGAGTCCAGAGGAGGCAGACACAGAGCTCAACACGGAAGAGTTCGTGGGGATGAGAGAGGTATGGACTGACTGAGCTTTGCAGTGCTTAGCTGAAGAACAGATATGATCAAAGACAAAGGCAAAGTCACCCCCAACGCGTCTTAGAGAAAGGAAAGAAAATGCAGCAATAGATCCATGGAAGAGGATTTTCAGGGGAAAGAAAGGAATTCATCTGACATCTACAGTCAGGTAAAAAAAAAAAAGGGTGGGGGGCTTTTTCAATAAGTGAACTAGCTGCAGAGAAACTGGAGTTCTAACTTGGCTCTGTTTTCTATAGAAAATGAATCAAATGCCCACTTAACTAACCCAATCTTAATGGCTCCACAAATATCTCAGAAACCTGTTCCATCACAGATATTAAACAAAAATAAAAATAAAATAAATGTCTCAGTTTTGACTGTAGATTATTTTATTCAAGGAAAAGCACATGTATTCAATATGTTTCCTTAAATACACACACACAAACACACACATGTCAAAGTTAGCTATAAGTGAAAATTATATTGCCAGTATTTTGCTCTTTTAAAGCACAAGATTCAGATTTCTGAGTAGAATCTTAAAATTTAAAAGTCAAGAAGCAAAATTTAATAGTAAGAAAGTTGAAAAATACTTCTTGTGCACCTTCACTAAAGATTAGGCATAAAACTGCCCTTGCAGAGAAAAAAGTAGAATATTTCTTCAGCCTGATGTACTTTATTCTCATAGAGATCTTCTCAGATTAGATTATGTGTATACCTAAGGGTATGTGGTTGTGTGCTAGCCCACAATACTGAGAGATAAATGCCTTGCATCTTCCTGGAATAACAATTTTATCTGATGATTAGGAAGTAGGGCAAGTTAAGTAATTTAATAGTAAGTAATTGAAGACATAGTTTTATATTAAAGTATATATGGAAAAATTATAGTGCACAATGCAAAATGCTCCTGAAACTTTATGAGAAAATATGAGGTATCAAATAAATTTCCCTTGTGGTTGGCTATGGAAGCTGTTTTCCTATATAGCACAAGGAGCAAAGAAGGTCTCTGAAAGGAGTTCAGAGCACATTTGTTCTTATTAGGGGTGTTCTGGGAAAGTTTTTTACATTATCATTGGTCTAATAGATTATTTCTTCTATGTCCATGCATCTTACCTTTTACTTAAGCTTATTATAGGAAAAAGGAAAAATGATTGATCATGAGATTGGTTTCAATGTGTTAGAGACAGGTTTGATAATCCACTTGAACTTTTAACGGGAGCCTTTAGTTCTTTTTGCATGGCCTCTGGGGCTTGAGGCTGGTGCCAGCACCTCCAACCCCATCTGCACCCTGTTGAGTTGTCATGGGTCCCAGACAATGTCCCCAGCGCTGTGGGTAGTGCCGGACAATCAGCTCTGTCTGCGCCTCTAGCCTCCAGGGACTGGTAGCTCTCAGTGCAACTGAATGTTCCCAGATTACCCCTGTGATGAGCCACCTGCCAGGACCCAGCACATCACAGGCAAGCTAAGCAGCCAGCAAAAGATTTAAAGCTCAAACTTGAGCTGAGCAATCAGGATATTTTTCTCCCACAATTTACACCTACTGTAGCATGACCCAATTTCTCACTTCCAGTTTTTTCCCTTAAATTTTGAATTCTGATTTACCCGGTAGAATTTGTTTTACAAAAATCAGTGGAAGAAATTTCAATCTCCCCATCATAGAAGTGGGAAACCTACTGAAATCTAACATATTATTTGAACTGCCATTAAGTTCTATTGCGAACACTTGATATTTATTGAAATAGAAGTTCTTGGCCTCTCACAAGGCCACCTTTTATTTGTGTGATAGAATTGCCCGGACAATAACAGGGCATGTAGGAAGCCTCGGGTTCTGCATGGAGTTTACACAAAGTATACGAATAAAAAAGTCCTGCTTTGACTTGCTGTACATTGACATGACCATGCATGTAGTGGTCGGATATTACCAGCTTACAAGCTTAGAAAGGGAGAAGAATTCTGTCGCTCAAAAAAGTGGCACGAGGGAAAAAATGTGACCCACTCTTACTTGAAATTACCCAAACGAAACAAAATGAAACATATCATAAAATAGTTTTTAGTACATTAGATCTCAAGCAATAAAGGAAAATAGAGCCTGAGAGTTGGAAAACAAGGGAGGACGGTGTCCTGATTTACCCAGTGGCCTGCCTTACGTGTTCAGGGAGATCACAGCACGTGGAGAGCCTCGAGTAGCAGACAGAGCTGAAGGTCTGAGGGACAGCTGAGTGAGTTAGAGTTTGCCACAGAGGATACTAGAGAAGAGGAGGAGTACAAACAAAACATTTCTGAGACGGCAAAGGGTTTTCCTCAGATTTGGTACAGCTACAATCATTGCATAAATGTGAGAAAATCCCCATGAAATGACAACTATTGCCTTCTTGAAAAAGGGAGGAGCACCCAGACATGCTAAGAATAGGAAAGTAGGGGTCTGGCCCATGGCTAACATCCCCAGCCTGCCCTGGATTCCCTCGTTTCCGTCCCGCCTTCACTAGGTTGCTGCACTGGCAGCTGAAGCTGTCCCGAAGTCCTGAACCAGTCACAGTCTGCTTCGGGGCCAGTCACAAGCCTGCAGCCCTTACGTGAAAAGCACTCCCCAGCCTCTTCGCAGGTCTAGCTAGGAGGGTACTGACCCTCCTGGGCTGCAGCGCAGGTCCTGTGAGCGCGGCATAGAGCCAGTTTTGTGGTAAAGGGACACTGTGGTAGTGTATACCCATGTTTATTCCTCAGAACATTTCTATTCATGAATTAATTTTAATCTTATGAACCTTGTTACATTAAACAACGACTATTTAACAGGAAAAATATCAAAAACTGAAGTATTGAAATTTTAATATTTATTGAGTGTTTGTAAAAAAAGCATGAAAATTATCAACATTGACTGTTTTGGGGGTACAAAGTCTAAAATAGAACAACAGAAATAAATGTCTATATGAACTACAGTGAAAACACTAGTAACACTCAATAAAAAATCTTTACTTCAGTTATCCCACTAAGACAGTCTGCACACGTGACAGCAGCACCGTCTATACACATGAATTGCCTACACAGACAGCACATGTGTTTTGCTTTCCTGGTCTTATTGTAGGACATACTTGACATCTTGGTAGTTTCACTGCTTCTTCAGGAGGTTCTTATACTATGCAATGTGTACTTAACAAGAACATAAAAGATCAATAAAGTTAAGTATTAAATTCTTAGTATGTATTGCACATTTAGGAATAAACATCAACATTTTCACAGCATCTCTATATTTGGTTAAAAACCTAAATGATAACCTCAGAAATAAATTCCTACGATCTACAATGAAAATACCAATAGAACTCTACAATGAAAATAATCTTTGCTTCAACTGTCAGACCCAAGGCAGTCCTCACACACGAACATTGCATGTTCCATGCACACATTTTGCTTACACTGACAACGCATGTGCTTAGCTTTAATTTCCTGTGTGGCAGGCCATTCTTGACAACTCTCTTGTCTTTCTCTTTTGTCAGGAGCTTCCCTCTATACTGTACAATGTACACATAGCAGGAAAATAAGATATCAATAAAATATCAAATATGTAATAAGTACTGAGAATAGACAGCAACATTTTCACACCAGCTGTTTACTTTCTTATAAAACTTAAAATGTAAAATCGGAGATAAAAACCTATGTGAACGACCATGTAAATACAAACAAAGGTCTACCACAGAAATAATCTTTTCTTCAACTGTGTGCATCTATTGAGATGATCATGTGGTTTTGGTCTTTGGCTCCATTGATATGGCATATAACATTTATAGATTTGCAAATATTGAACCAACCTTGCATTCCTGGAATGAATCCAACTTGGTCGAGATGTATGATTTTCTTGATAATTTGCTGCATTCTGCTGCTAGTATCTTATTGAGTATCTTTGCATCTATATTCATTAGGGAGATTGGTCTGTAGTTCTCTTTCTTGGTTGGGTCCTTCTGTGGTTTTGGTATCAGTATGATGCTTGCCTCCAGAAATGAGTTAGGATGCTGTCACATCCACAGCAGTCTTCACACATGACACCTGCATATCCCATGCACAAATTTCCCTTACACTGATAGCATGCATGTTTTATCTTCCTGTCCTTTCTTGTAGGGCACAGGTGACATCTTTGTGGTTTTCCTGTTGTCATAGTAGATTTTTGTGGTGTTGTACCTGCATGTTCACCTGACAGCTCACCAGTATGATCCACAATTTCTTGGTGTAGTTCCCTGGGCAGGAGCATTTTATTTTTTTCCTCCACTGTAAATGTTCTCTTATGAGTTCCAGGTCCAATCCTCTCAGAAAATTTCTACGTGGCATTTTGCACTTATTATTTTTGTTGTAAGCTATCAAACCATTTATGCTGCACATGTTTATGATCAAGTAAAATATGACCATTGGCCAACACTTTGTGTTTCAAATTACATCGTGGTTGCTGCATAACTCATCAACAACATCTAGTTCACCTTTAATTTTGTTGTGAAAAGTTACCTTCTCAGAATTTAGTTTCCTCAAGGTCTTAGTACAGTTAGAAACCAAGTAAAGAGTCGCTCCTTGCTCTTCCCTGCATTCAGCTGTAAATGTCATGCCATTCTAATATACTGCCTAAAACTGTAGGGACAACAAAATTCTGGCTCTCAGGCAGGGTGGCAAGGCAAAGGGGCAGCCATTCATGGTGGCAGCTGACACCAAGAGCAACAAGAGAGGAAGGGAGAGCAAGCCTCTTCTGTCCCTTATATTGCTTGCAGGCTGCCCGCCCTGGGACAGGTGTAGCACTCACACCCTTAATCCCAGCACTGGACCATGAATCAAGTACAAACTCTAGATTCAGCTGCCTCTGAAAAGCCAACATCCCACGACCTGATGAGGCTTTGGAGGGATATCCAGACACAAACCATAACAGAAAAAATAGATAAATGAAAAAAGGTTAGAAAGAGACCCCACACATTGTGAAATGAAAGGAAACTGCTCAAAAGTAAAGAGCTACTGGGATGAGGGAAAAGAGAAAAGAAAGAAGGGGAAATTATGTATGTATATATATACAGGATAGGTAACATAGTTGTACTACTGACTTCTATCACTTTACTGAAAGGAACAGTTAATGATTAATTATTTGGTCAGTCTTGCACGTCTCTATTTGTTTTCCTGAGAAACCACTTTGAAGATATCAATACATAATACAACAACCATTGTTAATTTCCTACCACTTTGTCTGTAACTCCATATTGCTTGTATTGAGGATAGGTAACATAGTTGTACTACTGACTTCCATCACTTTACTGAAAAGAACACTTAATGATTAATTATTTGATCCATCTTGCATGTCTGTATTTGTTTTCCTGAGAAACCACTTTGAAGATATCAATATGTAATACAGCAACCATTGTTAATTTCCTACCACTTTGTCTGTAATCCAGTATTGCCTGTATTGTTCTTATGCTATTTTGTAAATGGATGTCTGTTTGATAATATTTTTTCCTTTCATTTTTAAGATAAATAAAAAATTAAAAAAAGAAATAGACTCCACATATATAAACCACTCATTCTTAACTAAAGTGCAAAGATAATTGACCATTCAAAAAATGGTTCTATGATAACTGGCCAACCACATTCCAAATAAGTACCAATCCAAACTTCATACATAAATTAATTTAAAAAGGATCATAGGTATAAACATAAAACTTAAAGTTGTAAAACTCTTGTAAGAAAACATAAGGCAAAATCTTTGGTACTTCATATTAGGCAAAAATTTAATGTAAAACCAAAATTATGCTGCATAAAAAATTTAAAAATTAATAAAATAAACTTTACATTTAGAGTTTCTGTTCTTGAAATACATTGCTAATTGTGTAAAATGCTAAACCATTTCTAGGAAAAAGTATTAGTAAAGTATATACCCAATAATAGACTTATATCCAGAACAGTAATTCCAAAATTAAAAAATAAGAAAGTGATGTAATAAAAATTGAAAAACTATTTGAATATACTTGATAAAAATACATAGATATATGATAACCAATGGGCACTTGAAAAATACATACTGCCTTAGTCACAAAGGAAATACAAATTAGATAGTAATGATAGACCATTACACACCTCTTAGGAAGACTAACATTAAAAGGCAGATACACTTTAGTATATTATTGGTGGAAATTTTAAATGATATCACCATTTGGCAGTTTCATAAAAATCAACTTGTACCTTACAGTTTACCCTTGCCACTCCTGGGTGGTTTTCCAAAAGGAAAACACAAATATGTCCTTAATGAGAAACTGCACGTGAATAAGTAACCCAAAGTCTATCAATAGGTGAATGGCCAGCAAGTGAAGCCCACTGAATGAAAGAACCCTGAATAAAATAGAATCCTCACTATACTGTTCTATTTATTTAAAAGTCTGGAAAACACAAACTACTGGTAGATCAGGGGTTATTTAAGAGAAGTTGGGGAAAATGACAGGAGGAAAGGATTATAAAGGGCATGAAAGAACTTTTAAAGGGGAAGGTACTTCAAAGAATCAA
>NW_004955435.1:1334776-1357361 GCF_000276665.1 Chinchilla lanigera
TCAGTCTTGCACGTCTCTATTTGTTTTCCTGAGAAACCACTTTGAAGATATCAATACATAATACAACAACCATTGTTAATTTCCTACCACTTTGTCTGTAACTCCATATTGCTTGTATTGTCCTCATGCTATTTTGTAAATGGATGTCTGTTTGTTAATATGTTTTCCTTCTTTTATTTTTAAAATAAATTTTTTAAAAGGTGAAGGTTATGTTCATTATCTCCAGGCAATTGTTATTATAGAATCCACATCTCCACAAATGCTCTTGGTCAATAGTCCTCATGGTAAGAAAGCTAAGTGATGCAGACAGAAGTATGATGTGGTGGAAAGTGACATAGACTTTCTCCCCAAAGGGTTTCCCGGAAGAAAAATCTCTTTAAAGAAACTATTTTTTAAATGGGTGGTCCAGCACCTCAACCAACTGCATGCATTGGTTTTTCATTACTGGCACACAAGATGTAACACCCATAACTTGAAGTAGGAGAGCTTAAGTCTGGCACACTTTCAGAGAATTCAAGTGATCCTCAGTTGACTCCAAGGAAATACACCATGGCAGAAGGACATGGAGGAGCAAAGCTATTTATATCATGGGAGCCTGAAAGCAGAGCAGCACACGGTGCCAGAAAGCAAGGAACAAGAAAGCAGACATCAACTCCAAGGCACACGCAGACACACAAGTGTGCTACACAAATCCCTGGGCGGTGGCTCCCAAGCCAATCAAGTAGATACAATCAAGCTTAACTGTCACATCCCACCCTGTGTCAATGCAATGCAGTCATGTCTCTTAGAATACACTTAATCCTCCAATAAATACAAGGTCATAATTCCATCTACCACAAAACATCTATCTTGTGTACAACCAAAGCAACAATAAGCTCCTGCTCAAAATCTCAATAGTTCCGTTATTTTTTAAAAGTAAGTCCAATTTTCCCCTGAGACTCAAGACAAACTCTGAACTGTGAACCTCTGTGAAAATGAAAATCCAGCTATAGAATTCTATGGTACAAGGTACAGGGTAAACATTCCCATTTCCAAAAGGAAGAAATAGTGGGATAGAAAGAATCAGACCAAAGGAAGACAAAAAGAGCATGGCAAACATTAAATCCTATAGTAGGTCCATATTCAGCATCCGGGGACACAGGAGTGAGATGTGAGCTTCACAGAGCTTAGACAAGCCTTACCCCTATTGTCTTTTTGCTCGAAGAACACTTGGCTTTTCTCAGGCTTGATTTGCTCACTGCATGCAGCTTTTCTTGGCAATCATCCCATGTTCCTGGCTTCTCCAAATTTCTGGGGTGTTCATCATACCTTTGGCTTCATTATTACAGTTTCATGCACTGCCCTCTCCGCATCTTCTGTGTGACCTCCCAGGCACTGCTTTATAATATGGGTAGAAACCTCTTCTCACCCACAACTCTTGCATTCTGCATGTCAATGAAATCAGTACTATAAGCATGACACCACGATCTGCTGTCAGTGAAAGCAGTAGCCAGGCACCCTTGGACCATTAGCACGGTGGCCTCTGGATGAGTAGAATGAAAGAATCCCAAGGAGCTGCATGAAAGTTTTATTCTTCTCAAATAAAAGGTTCATAGCTTTGCACCCTAGAGCCTTGGTATGGGTGAGGTCTTACTGACTTCTGAGATGTTCTCCAGGTATCTCTCTCCTTGTCCTGTACCACGTACTTGATTTCTTTCTAATGGTGTTAATGTCTTCAGCACTCACACCTCCTGTGAGCCAAATTTATATAGTTCCTTTTAGGCCAATATCTAAATTCTTCAAATTTTTTTCACTGCTTTTTGCCCCAGATTCTCACTGTGAACCTGACTGAATGCAGCCACAATGAGAATATGGAGTTGTCTTGAAATTTCCTCCCCCAGTTAATTAGTCTATCACCCTTATTCTCAGTCTAGTGTAAACTCTTGGGACATAGGCAAGGTGTACACAGATTTTCTGCCATAGTTCCACACAGTTGGCTCCAGTCCAGCTGCCAGTGTAGCACTTGTTTCCAGTGAAATCTCCCGACCCTGGCCTTTACTGTCCACACGCTTATCAGCATTCCAGCCTCCTGATTTCTGACCAGAATCACTCATCAGGCATTCTAAGGTGTTTCTAGTTCATATCTCCAAACCTTTCAAACTCTCCTGAAAATCAGTTCCAAAGTTTCTAAACTGCATGATCAGGTATAGTCTCAGCAGCGACACCAACTCCCCCCGTACCAATGTTCTGTTAGTCAGCTTTGCCTTTGCTGGGACAGAATATCTAACACTCATGACTTAAGGAGAGAGAGGTTTCATTGGGTTCATGATTTCAGGGGATGCCATCCAAGTTTAGCTGGCTCCATGACCGAAGCACCATGGTAAAAGGGCAGAGTGGAGTAACTCTTCTTAGTTCATCGCAGCCAGGAGGCAGAGAAATGGAGCAGAGCCAGAGGTGATGCAATGAAGAATCAGATGCAGTACCAAAGTTAGGCCTCTATAACCCACCCAGACACACTCAGAAATGTGCTCCACCAATCCCCTATGCACTTCCCAAGCCAATCAGAATCACACAATCAAGCTGTCTATCACACTGATGTAAGAACTCCCAGAGAGATATAGATGTTCTGAGATACTTTTGCATTTTATGAGCTTTAAAATCTTTTTAAAAATTTAAAAGCAAATGGAAATAATTGCAGTGAAGGGAATTACCAACATTTAGAGCCATTGTAAACAACAGCTGAAGGTACTTGGGAGCCCTGACCGTGGGAGCAGCAAGTCAGATGTTAACTGGAACACCAGGATTGTTTGGGGGAGAAGACCCATCCTCTTTTTAGTTTTTTGGGGTTTTTTTTGTCTTTTCTTCTGGTACCAGGAATCAAACTCATGACCTTGTGCTTGCCAGGCAGGCACTTTGCCACTGAGCTAAATCCTCAGCCCCTCCATCCTCCTTTTTAACCAGCATTAAGCACCAGGTGATGACTACTGAGTATGACGGCTTCTACTTCATTCTCCTGCTCACAGGGGGTGAATATCAGCTTCCTTTCAGAATATTAACTGGATTTGAAAAGCCACATACTCTTGACAGTAGCTCAAGTCATTTACAATAATGTTAAATTTTTGACCTGGGTTTAAAGTCCCAGCAGAAAGTGTGACCCAGGAAAAGAGGTCTTATTAAGGGCATTTAGAAACGGAACTTCCCCAATAGAACATTTCAAGGGTATCTTGTGAGCAGCAGGTCTTGGAAGTTAAAATGCGTTCAATCACTCTGCTAAGCTGACTGCACAAGAAGTCAAAAGAGCTCTCCAAGTACAAAGTGTGAATCTGTGTTTGGTCTAAAAGACAACCTATGAAATTCTTAATTTCAAGATATCTGGGTGCCACTGAAGTGATTTTTCTTTGCTTCCATTGCATAGAAATGCAGAAAACCATTCGAAATGTGATTAAAAGTTCAATATCTTAAGGGAATGCTATATAACTGAGTTGGTTCTGTATAGCTAGTTTTAGCTTAAATGACTAATGATTAAATGATTAAATGGATTACCTGGTGTGGGAGCTTCTAGGTAATGGTTGCAAATGATATGTAAAATTTTCATATAAAGTTAATGTTTTCTTTTTTTTTTTTTTTTTTTTCCTCCAGCACCGGGAACCGAACTCACGACCTTGTGCTTGCCAAGCAGGCACTTTTGCCACTGAGCTAAATCCCCAGCCCCTAAAGTTAATGTTTTCAACATTACATTACACACTTCAAAACAAAATTTCAGATCGTTATTTTCAATTTTGTATAAGCTATTAATATGACAATACCAGTATTAGGCAAACTAAGTATCACTTTGTATTTTCCCTTGTACACACAGAACATGATCTATCTCTGGTCTTTGTAGCAAGGGAAACAAAAGGAAGAGAATAAAGAGGAAGCAGATTGTTAAAACTATTAAACTGTGGTAGACTTGTCCCATGGGAACAGGTAAAATGACCCTGCTTTGTATGAATATTACAGGGGAATTGTTGAGTCCCACTAAATGAAATTTCTAATAGAAAGCATAAGCTTACTACATATTAGAAATCATTAGGTTGTGTAGGTCTTATTTTCCAAAGAAAAATTTTAGGTAATGTGAGTAGCTGTTGCCTTAATTTTACAAAGAATACATGGTAATACCATGGGGTAATACCTGCCAGTGTTGTAAAGCTGAACAGCTTAATTTAAGTCACCAGAGTTTCACGAGCTGTCTCAGCACTGCAGAATGCACTGGCCATTAGCTGCCCTTTTCAGGGTAACAACTTGACTTTACTTCCTCAAAAAGATATGCAAACACAATTTACAATAATTGGCAGCAATACAGTTCCGGAAACAATGGAGCCAGCTCAAAATGGGCAACACGTATACTATAACTTCTAATACAGCAGATAAAAATCTTCAAAAATTATCTTATATGCAGTTTTACTTACTTTGGTTTTCTTCTAATATATATATAAAGCAAAAAATTTAACAGAAATATTTAAAAATCTTTTCTCTCGTATGTATGGTACATATAATTTAAAATGCTGATATTTAATCTATTGCTGTAGATACTGATTTTAGCACTCCTTTGTCCTTTTGTCGCACCCCTGGAATGCTACTGGCCATAAGATGTTGGTTGGCCTCAAATGCTCTGATGTTGCAAAAAGCATCATTCAGGGCATTGTGTTGAATCACTGACAGCCTCTGTGTAAACAGAAGACGTCTAAAGACTTCAGTAACTTGTGACTGGCTTTTAAGGTTCTTCGTGAGCTGCTTTCCACAGTGTCGAATGGATACTACTAAAGACTAGGATATGCTCATCACCATATAGACAGGAGGTCTCCTGCTTCAGCTTGAAATTGTACAAGAAAGTTTCATTCCTTGCATTAATCACTGAGGTCTCCATAGGGTAATATTTTTGAATTGACCTTTATATTAGCTATTATTTTTGTTTACATTTTAAGTTAGTTTACTATTTACTTCATTTCTTTGGTTGAACTTTAAATTTACAGGAAAATTGAGAAGGCAGACAGCACCCACATGCCCTCACATCCAGTTTCCCCAGTATTAATTAACAATTTACATTAGTATGCTACATTTACTTCGACTAATGAGCAGGTAGCAAATCATTCTTGCTAATCGAAGTCCACAGCTATAGATCTTCCCATATCCTTAGATTTCACCTAATGTCTTTCTTTGGTTCTCGAGTCTTACCCATGTACTCCTTTCTTTTCTTTTTTCTTTCTTTTTTCTGTGTTACAGTGGACCCTTGAGTTACTGGGCCTCACATACAACTGGCCTCCCATAGGAACGACTTCGGTTACTGGAATTTAGGTTTCATTTATAATCACAGTCTTGAGTTATGACCGTTATGAGCTGAATGCTGGCTGCTTGTCTGGTTGTAAACAAAGACTTGTGATGCCAGAAACACATATGTTAGGGTACATAAGCATCAGCCCGAGCCCAATGCATGTGCTTGTGGACATGATTTTGGTCAGTGCTTTATATAATTTCTGTGATTACTGCTGTCAAAATGGCCCCCAGAAATCTAGAAAGAAGCTAAGGGAAGGAGAGAAGGTAAAGAAAGCAATCACAGTCAGAAAGAAGGAAAATGTGGAGAGATATGAAAGTGACATTTATGTGACTGATCTTCCTAGTACCTACAGCATGTCAAAATCTACCATCTTGATAATCTTACAGAGGAAAGATTTGCATAAGGAAGCTAGTGTCACTAAAAGTGTTACTCAGATTAGTAAGTCATGATCAACAGTGTCAGAGGAGGCAGAAAGGCTATTGTTAGTGTGGATGAATAGAACGCAGATGGCAGGTTATAGCCTAACAGTCTATAATTTGTGAAAAAGCGAGGGTTATAAATGCAGATCTCATGTAATATCAGCAAGTGATAATGGTGCAACACTTCATACTAGGAAGGGCTGGGGCTTCAAAGTGGGAGCTGGGATTCATAGCACAGCTAGGCACAGTGAAGCAGGCGGTGCTGAGAAAAGGGCTGCTCCAGATTACATACACCGCTCTGAAACAACGGCACAGGAAAACGGCTTCAGCTCTCACGAAGCTTTCAACTGTGACGAAGCTGGCCTTTTCTAGAAGGAGATG
Source organism: Chinchilla lanigera (assembly GCF_000276665.1). Lineage (NCBI taxonomy): Eukaryota > Metazoa > Chordata > Mammalia > Rodentia > Chinchillidae > Chinchilla > Chinchilla lanigera. The sequence goes on from NW_004955435.1 coordinate 1,340,870, forward strand.
CCCAGGAGAACATACATTGCCCAGGAAGAGAAAAGAGTAGGTCAGAAGCCTATGAAAAATAGGCTGACCTTGTTGCTATATGGCAATTCAAGTGTGGGCCTCAGTATAAAGGCTCTCCTGGCTTATCACTCAGACCCCCCCAGAGTGTTCAAACATCATGATGTCATGAAGAGATGTAATGCGAAAGCCTGGCTCACAAGAGTACTTTTCCTTGAGCAGATCAGGGAGGCTTTCTGTCCCACTGTTAAGAAATATCTAGAATACAGAGGTTTACCACTTCAGGCTCTCCTCTTCATGGACAATGCTGCTACCCACCCACAAGATTTAGAACTGGCTCTCGGTCGAGTTCCTCCCACCTACTATAACTCCTCTACTGCAGCCTATGGACTAGCAGATTATAGCTAACTTTCAGAAACTATACACCAAGGAACTGTTTCTGAAGGGCGTCCAGATGGTCTTAGACACAGATTCAACCCTTAAAGAGTTCTGGAAGGAGCACTGCAACATCTTTTCCTGTGTGGGGTTAATTGACCAATGTCAGTCTGAGGACACTGAGATCTGCCTGGAAGAAAGTATGGCTTAAAACCGTATAGGAGAGAGACTTTGAAGACGGTGTAAAGGAGCTTGGGCCTTTAGTTGCCCCTGTTGTTGATGGCATTGTCACCACAACAGAGTCCGTATGCTTGCACGTAGTCAACGGTGATGTGGAGAAATGGTAGTGGACCACTCAGAGGAACTGTCTACTGAGGAACTTCAGCAACTTTTGGATAAGCAAGAGAGAACGGCAGCTGAGGAGCTTTCTGAAGAGGAGAAGGAGTGTCAACAGTCAGCACAAAAGAGTTCTTCTGAAATAAAGAAAATCCTGAAAAAATGGACACAGCTGCAAACATTTGTAGAGAAGACTCACTTAGAGAGAAAGCCAATTGTTGCACTCACTTGCTTAATGATGATATAATGTCATTCTAAAGAACGGAGTTAAAGAAAAGACAACCTTACACTAGTTTTTAGTTCTGAAAAGACTGAGATCTAGTGAGCCAGAAGCAAGTCCTAGTGGGCGACAGACTCTCTCAAGGAGAGAAAAGACACCAGAGAGCCAGATCCATGTTGTTCTTATAGAGGAGACGGTCTTTCCAAACAATCTCCTTCCACTTCATCCTCCCTTCCTGCAAGCCGTAGATGTCAACTTGAATGTTGAGTACAGTATAAAATTGTTATTTCTGGTAAACTACGCACACTTTGTAACTTTTTGGCAAATACATGAGGAAAATTATTGGTTTTTCTGGTAAATTACACACATTAAATAACCCTTTTCATTATAAAAAGGTGGTTTAAGGTGGTGATTTGGGGGATTTAGAATGCATCTTGTGTATTTCTATTATTTTTATGGGAAAGATAGTCTTGACTTATGACCAACTTGAGTTGCAACCAGCTCTCATGAACAGATTGTGTTCATAAGTGAAGGGTCCACTGTACCGAGAGCCTTCCTACTGGACTACATCACCAGCCTTATTTTGCTTGTTTGCTTGTTTATTTATTTGTTTTATTTTGAGACAAAGTCTCACTAAGCTGCCTAGGCTAGGCTTAAACTTTGGAATCCTTTTGCTTCAGCTCTGAGAGTTCTGGGATTATAGGCATGGCCCCATAACACCTGACCCAAGACACTAATTTATATTCAACCATCTTCTACTTATGCTGCTCCTGGCTGTCGCAGTTTTGCAGCTTTGCTTTGTTTGGGGTATTCTGCACATGTCATTCCATGGATTTGTTCAATGTTTTTCTCATTACAGCTGTGTTAGGGATTTTTTTCAAATGATGATCCCAGAGATGAAACGCCGTTCTCATCAAATTGTGTCATGATTATATGTTATCAGAAAGAAATATTAGAAACACATGCATAAAAGAACACATTACCGTCCTCATTGCTTTTGTTCACTTCGACTGTGTGTTTAAGGTCATACTAGTTAGGTTTCAGCACTTTAAGTTTCACTTCTCTCTTTTCACGCTAGGAAGAAAGAAAGTCAGTTACTACGCACCTAATGAATAGGAGGTTAGGTTTCATCGCCTTGAGGGAGAGTAGTTGCACGAATTATTTTGAAATCTTTGAGGGAGGGATTTATATTTTCTACTCGTTTATTATATATCTAGAAATCTATATATCCATATATATCTGTAATGTTTATTTTATAGTCTAAATTATAAACCAATACTGCTTTGTTTTATTGTTCAGCTTGTTCCAGCTTTGGTCCCTGGGAGCTCTGTCCACTGACCCAGGCTTACATTGACATAGTCCCACAACTGTGGGCTGCTGGAGGTTTCTTATTAACATCTCCTTACTTTCTAGAACTGCAAGATGTTTCTAGATCGTCTCGTATATTCCTCTTATTTTCATGTGAAACAAATCATTTCTTCAAAAGCCATGGTTCCCTTTATTGGCAAATATTGGAAACCAAGATTAGAGAGCTAAATATGTTTGTTGATACTGAAGGGTCAGTTATTGTAGGACCACTCAGCTGAAAGGAGCAAGAGAATATATGCCTATGCACTAACACGTGCATGCACAGGTAGACCCGTTTGAAGTAGTTCTGTGTGAGGTCTTCAGTATCCACGACAAACTCTGAGATCTTTTTAATGTCGTCATTCTAGCTTATTGTGAACACCCAGTCCAACACTGAGTAATCAGATTCCAGTCATCTACCAACAATGGGATTAACAGTGTACCTGCAGTATACAAGGACAGCAGTGTCAAAATTGCTAGTCTTTACCACTGTGGTGGGAAAACATTATCAACTGGAGTGCAATGCTCATGATGAATTTCTTTTACCTTGAAACTTAGCCTTCTCATCCTGAAGCTACCCAAGTCTGCACCTTTTCCCTTCACCTTTTTTAGTGAGGTTGTTTCATATATTGGTAATATAATTAAATAGTTTATCACATTTTACCTCTCATCCTGTGATCTCCAAGCCTTCTAGGTACTTTTTTTACATTTTATATTTTAAGGTTCACTCTGTGCTATGAGATACCACGGGTTTTGACAAATACATCATGTCATGCATTCACCGTTACAGTATAATACAGAATCACCTCACTGCCTTAAGAATCCCCTGTGCTATAACTATCCAACTGTTCCTTCCTTTCTACCAAATTATTTGTAACAGTTGATCTTTTTACTGACACTATAGTTTGGACTTTTCCAGAATGTGACTGAATTGCAGTCAAACAATATGTTGCACTTTTTTTTAAAATTTATTTTTTTTTTTTTGGGTTTTTGGTTTTTCTCCGGTACCGGGAACGGAACTCATGACCTTGCGCTTGCCAGGCAGGCGCTTTTTGCCACGGAGCTAAATCCCCAGCCCTATGTTGCATTTTAATATTGATATATTTTACTTGCAATGTGCGGTTATAGTTTACTCTTGCCACGTTGTGATGAGATGAGTCATTTCTTTTTATTTTAAATAGCATCTCACTGCATGCATATGGGCTGTAAGGATAAGCTACAGTTTATGTATTCATTCACCTACTAAAATACCTATTGTTTCTAGTTTTTGGGATATTGTTAATAAAAGTTTTAAACCTTCATATAGACATAATTTTTAAATTGATTATACTTCACTTTATTTATTCCTTTTCCTAACACATTTCTTTCTGTAAATAGGACTTTTTGACCTGCATTATTACCCATCCTTGAAGAATTCTGTTAACATTTCCTACTAACTAGATTAGTGGTGACAAATTCTATCCATTTTGTTTTCATTATTTCTGCCACTTTCAAAAGTAATTTCACTAAATAAAAAACTGTAAGTTGATTTTTTTCTTCCTTTAAACACCTTGCTTCATTCTATTCACTCTTACTTGAGCAGTGTTTAGATAGGCACCTGCTGTAATTGTTCATTTTTCCTCTACAGGTTTTTTCTTTTTTGGGGGGGTGTGCTCTGGCTTCTTTTGAAATCATTTTATTATTTTTGCAGTTTAAATATGATGTGTGTACATTATATGCATAGGATTTTTAGAATTCAATCTTTCTTCCAAATTTCTGAGAGTTGTAGTTTGGTATTTAGTCATTAATTTTTAAAAATTCTATTCCTTTATACTTCAAAGCTTTTTAAAAAATCCTATTCTCTCTCTTCCCTACAATAATCCAATTACATGTATATTATACCTTTAGAAATTATCCCACAGTTCTTGGATTTTCTCTTTCTTTAATTCACTTTTTCTTTATACTTCAGTTGCGGATATTTTATTGACATATATTTAAGCTCTCTGATGCCTTTCCCAGCCATTTTCATTTAACTGATAGGCCTGGAGAAAGCATTTTTTTCTATTACGGAGTTTTCAAATTCTAGCATTTTGTTTACATTTTTTCTTAGAGTTTTCAGTTCTCTAATTATACTAACATTTTTATACTGCCTACCTTTATATAGCACATGTACTATATAAATCATAATTATTTTAATTTTTTGATAATTCTAAATTTTGTGTCATTATGTGCACCTGGTATTGATGTATATTTTGCCTGTTTAGAATTTGTACATCTTCCATTAAGTATGTTGTCTTTAGAAAAATTGCATTTTAATGATTTTTGTTCAAATTGGTCATGATTTGTAGGATAGTAAGAACTCAGATGCAAAGATCTTTAGTGTGAGATTCTAAGCTGGCTGTACATGTAGATTCCAGAGACATTAAATTCATTTATTGACCTTTATTTGTCTCCCCTGTGGACCATGGTCATCCCTAAGGAATAGTTGATTTCTTGCTTCTCTTCCATGTTATATCCATTTCTGTCCTGGAAAGCAGCAGTGTGACAGTAAAGTTTGGGGGAGGAGAAGCATTCCCTAATCTTGCTATGAAATCTCAATGGAGTTTGTCCCTGGGCTGTGACCACTACAAGTGTTTCTTAAGAATTCTTCCTCTCTTCAGGAGACATAACAAAGCCAGCGAGGGATGGAATGAGAGAAATGGACTTCCTTCAAGTGGAGCAAACCTCTAGTAAACTCTTTTCCTATGGAGCGTAGGTCTTTGGTGTGGAGAATACCCTGGATGTACTTGATAATGGTCACTCTCACCCTTCCCTCTAGAAGCCGAGGTTAAAACCCAGGGAAGTGTAGATGCCCCGAGACGGCGGTGACCAGGCTGTTCTGACCCCACCCGCACACACACTTGGTCTCCCACAGTCCAAATGCAGTTTTGCTGCTTCTGCTGGCAGTGAGGAAACCTCATAGGTAGCGTTCTCATTTTACCTTTGTCTCTAGATTTCAGACTGATGACTTTTCCTGTGACTGCAGCTCACTGTTGGGCCCGGAAAATGAATAAATCCTGAGTTTGGTTGATCTTTTATTTTAAAGGAAAGGGTGACTTCCAAGCTTCTTTCATCCAGACATCTACCTGGGGTAAGATTTTTAAAAGGAATGTTCTGGAAGAAATAACATAATAAAGCCTTGGACTTAGTAAGTACCAGGCACTGTATTACATACTTTGCATTGTCTGTTATTTATATAATGGAACAAATTTATAAGGTCATTGTAAAGTGACCTCATTTCCAAAGCTGTATGTTTTCACTCAGTCCTGCTACGTCGTCTTTCAGAAACCTTAGTCTCTCACATCAAAATAAGAATAATTACAGAAAAAGATGCTATTTGGTAAGAAATATTTTGTTCATCTGGATTAAACTGTGTTAATTACTGGAACAATGTTTGACAAGCAGACTCCATGTAGAGAAAAAGCCTTGAGGCATCTATCAAACCTCTTTATTCTTCTATTTGGTCTTTAAATGAATTACATTTTACTCATACACCTCTGGAATCAGGTTAGGATTTTTTTTTTAAATGAAAGGACTATTTTTTTAGAAAGGTCAACTCTGAACAACTGAAAAATTTTCTTCGTTAGAATATAAAGAGGAGTTTGATAGAATAATAGCCACAACAGAGAAATGCTTACTAATATATGAGTACTGTACCAAACCATGCAGCACATGGTACCGTGTTGTCTTCAGCAAAACAAGCCTCCTTGGTGCTAGTCACAGCGGTAACCGGAGACGACGCTGCCTGGTGTTCGCGAATGCGCTCCGCATTAAGTGCAAACGCATAGCCAAGTTGCTTTCCTCCTTCCGCCCATCACCGTTCCGAACTTTTGATATTTGTCGTACACAATTCCAGGCATCAAACTGGAAAGTTATTTATTTCAAACCAAGGGAAAGTTTTTCTTTAATCATAGCTATTAGAGTGTAAATAAGAGCTCTGAGGTTTCAGAAGAAGTAGTAAAAATAGGAGGTGGTCTCATAGTGGGTAAGAGCTTATAAAATTAGGTTTACCAGTGAATATTTAAATGAAAGAACCAGCCGGGGATATAGCTCAGTGGCACAAGCACTTGCCTGGCAAGAGCAAGGTCATGAGTTCAATTCCCGGTACCATAAATAAATAAATAAATAAATAAATAAAAGAACTAGCAAAGAGTTCTACAGAATCCTTCACCAGCATCTTCATGGAAACTGCAGTACAAGTTTAAGAGAGATGAGGGTATCTAAGTTCAAAGGCTTTGTACTAAGATACACTGATGGTGAACAGGGTGACTTCAAACACAGTGGAAAGATCCTAAGCAGAAGAGTGCGGGCAGTATCGGTGGCACAATTTTGCGTTCTAAATACAGGAACCACTCAAAGTAGATTGTCAGCATAAAATTTGGAAATCAGTTAGGAATAAGGAAACAAGGGCAGGCAATTTCTCCAGCATTTCCTGTAGCGGGTGGGAGTACAGAAGAATGGAATTAGAGGGCAGAGAGTGTTCTGTGAAAATCATCAGACTTTTTGGTAATAATTTTCTTTCAGAATCCTGAACATGTATTTTTCCTTTTTATTTCTGTCATTATGGCCAATGAAAAGGTTAATGTCACTTTCAAGTTTTACATGAAGGGTCAGCCTGATAAAAGTTGCCAGCTTAGTGCATTACAACTCAGGAAATGACCGGAAAGTTGCAGTGCGAACCCACATGTCCCCCTCTGACCAGTTAGTGGAGCGAGCTCCTAGGAACAGGGCCAGAACCGGAGGAGAAGCAGAGCCCTGCTGCATCGCCTGGCGTCCAGGCTGGTCCTGGGCAGAGTGCTTCCAAAGAGAACAGTGGAACCTTGTTGTGCAAAAGATACACACTGAAACTTTGGAAACTTGCTTGCAGTACGTTCTTGATCTCTGGGTAAGTCATACTTCTAACATTTCCTGGGGTTAAAATTTTAACCTTGTTAAACACACTTTGGCTTTTTCCTTCCTTTGCTGTCACTAGGCATTTATAATAAGCAGGAAATAAAGTTCACCAGAGACTGTCTGTAACATCTGTCACAATGAATGCTCCACGGAAGGCTGATTATCATGAAGCTGGACAGGCCCTCCAGTTGATTCTTGATTAAAGGCATTAACGGAAAAGGAAAAGGCACAAGCAGTCCAAATCAGAAGGATGGTAAAATAGTGTTTGGGGCTTTACCACTCTGTTCTGTGATGTTCTCTGGAATATGCGTTCTCATAATTTTAGATACTTTCTCTCCCTAAAAACTCTTCGGTTATTACCATTACCCATAGGCTACAGTCCAAAGCCCTTAACACACCTCTTGTGTGTTGTTACCTGTGACCGACTTCTGTTCCCAGGGGTATCCATTTCCAGCCATACTGGACTGTTCTCTGTTCCCTTGTCCTTATGATTTTCATATGCAAGAGCTAAAGTGTGGCTGAAATTCCCCGTAACTCCTGCTTCCCCTGGCAACATTTTACTCTTTCCATATTTTTCTTTCTTTGAATTAATGTAATACAAATAGTTACACTTGTATTGGGATATTGCTGCATAGCTATGTGATAACCTGATCATTTTTTGATCAAATTTAACCCTCTTAGTTCCCCCTACTCTACTTCCACTAGTCTTGTCCTATACCTCGAAAGGGTCTACCTCCTTGTTTCCTACCATCTCTCATTTATTTTGCTGTTTAATTTATTTACATCACATTTTGTGTTTCTTGTATTACAGAAAACACGCAATATCTAAGTTTCTGTGTCTGACTTATTTCACTTAATATTATGGTCTCAGGATCATTTTCCTGAAAAGGCCACAAATTCATCCTTCTTTATGGCTGGAGAGAGTTGGCCTGTGTATATACCACATTTTCCTTACCTGTTCGTCTATTGGTGGGCACCCAGGCTGTTTGCAGAGTTTCATGACTGCAAATAGTGGTGCTTTAAACACGAGTATGCATGTGTCACTAGAGCATGATGTGTTTATCTTTCAGGAATATATCTAGGGCTATACAGCTGGATCAAATGGGAATTCCTTTCTAGTTTTTTGAAGAATCTTCATTGTGATTTCTAAGTACCTCTACTAGTTTATATTCCCACCAACAAAGTAGAAGAGCTCGTTTTGTTTTTGTGTGTCCTCTTCTTAATAGCAATTCTGACTGGGGTAAGATGGAATTAGAACAGAACTGTTTTGATTTGTACTTACCTAGTAGTTAAAGATGCTGCAAATTGCTTCATGTACTCCTTGGCCATCTGCAACTCCTCTTTTGAGAAGGGTCTGTTTGGTTCATTTGCCTGGATTTTGATTGAGTCATTTGTTTCTGAGGAGTGGTTTTACATAGATGAAGATATAGATATAGATGAAAAATTATTCCATTGGAAAAACAGTTGGCAAAAATTTTCTTGTAGCTCTATTAGTTTTGTAGTATAACTTGAAATCCAGAATTATGATATCTCCTCTTTTCTCTTTTTGTTCTGGATTACTTTGCCTATTCTGGGTCCCTCATGATTATTTTTTTTCTAGTTTTGTGAGAATGGTGTTGATATTTTATTAGGAAATTGCATGTATATTTTAGCAGTTCAAAATACTAATAAATGTCTAGGAGCTAATGGCCATCACGTTGAGCACCTCCTGTAATTGTAGAGGTCAAAGGTAACGTGTACTGATCATATGATGTCTCAATAACTTTAAAATTAAAATATTTATACAAGTTTTTCTTTTCCTGGTGTATGCATTTTTGACAGTCCCTGTATATATGTATAAAACTTTTGGTAAAATGGCCATTTTAATGATATTAATCCTGCCTGTTCAGGAGCAGAGGATATCTTTCCATTTTCTATTGTTCTCAGTGTCTTTAGAGTATTACAGCTTTCTTCAGAGTATTACAGTTTTCATTACAGAAGTCCTTCCCAACCCTTTGGTTAGGTCAATTCCCAAGTATTTAATTTTTTGAACTTATTATGAAGGGAATTGTTTTTCTGATTTCTTTCTCAGGTTTTTTATTGATGTACAGGAATGCTATTGATTTTTCTGTGTTGCTTTTATATCATGCCACTTTGCTATATTTGCTTATGATTACTAAGAATCTTCTGATAGAGATTTTTTGGGGAGGAGGTCTTTTATGTAACATAAAGGATCATACCATCTGCAAATAAGATACTCTGACTTCTTCCTTTCCTAGTCCTGCTCTTTTTATCTCTTTGTCTTGCCTAATTTCTCTGGCTAAAGCTTTACACTCTGCTGTAAACAAGAGTGGATAGAGTGAGAATCCTTTGTCTTATTCCTGATTTTTAAGAAAGTGCTTCTGCTTTTTTCTCATTGTCGGATGTTAACTATACTTCTGTATTGAACCAAGAATCCTTTCTCTGAATATTTTCTTGCCCTGTTGCCCACTTCACGGGGAGATATTAAGGAGCTCTCCTCTGTATTCTTTCAGAATTCTGGCCCATCTCTGTCTCAGAACTCACAACACCACTGAGTAATTATTTACTTACGTGTTCATTTTCCACCAAAAGTACTTGTGCAGCTTGAGGCCAGGAATTAGATGCAAATCTTAAGAACCCTAAACAGAAATGTACAGTGAATGATGAAGCAACTGAGTTATTTAAAAAGAAGATAGATAAGAAGATTTCAGGAAAAGAAATACTCTGGAATTTGTCTTTCATGGGAGAAAATCCACACAGTACAAAATCTTTCCAGAATAAATTCATAATTAGCACTGCATATGTGTATTTACCAGCAGATACAAACAAGAGAGGCCGTTTGTACAATTATCCTCCCTAAGCAGTGCTCAATTTTCCAAAATGCCTGAGAAGTGACTTCCAGGGAAAACTCATTCTCTGTCTCAAAGGAAGATCATTCCGTTGTTGAATGCTTCTAATTGTCATAAAGTTGTTTGTTTGTTTTACACACCAAGCCAAAATCTTTTCCTCTCTTAATCTAGCTCTTTTCCAATTTTGGGGTTAGAATTTAAAACTGGATAGGCACAGAGAGTAAAATTAACACAATTTCACATAAAAAATCATCAAAAATTTGAAATCTGAGAACTGAAGCAAGTTTCTTAAATTCTGTACTATTTAAATTTTGTTTCTTTTTTATATCTTTCAATGGGATTGTTCTTTAAAAAGTCTGCAAATACAACCAAACTCACAGGGCTATAGGGAAGACCCAGTGAAAACAAAGATGTACAGCATTTTCAACCGTGTCAGGTAAATATCACTTAAAAAGAGCTGTGATACTTTTACAGCTTTGATTATGTTGTCTTCCTACCATATCCCTTTCTCTTTATTCGGTTAAACAGCACCTAGTTCTTTCAACCGCTGATCATATAAAATTTCCTTCAACATCCTGCCCTCCCTTCTCTGATGCATGCCAGCTCATACAGGCTGTTCTAGTGGGGCACACGGAATGCACTCATGATACTCATGTGGATGAAGTGGCACAGACGACAGTGGGATACTTTTCTTCCTTGCTGAGACATCGGCCTTCAGCTGGAAAAACAACGTGTATATTGGCTTTTTGGCAGCCCCATGATACCGTTGATTATACCCAGTTTCCGACCGACTAAAATCCCAAAGTCACCTGTGAGTGAACTGCTCCAATCCAGGTTTCCACCCCTCTGACCTTGTGCCACTGGTCACTGGGGATAAATATGCAATACTTTAATTTTAATACAGTTTTTTTCTTGTTCTTGGATGTAGTTGTTTATTAATCATCTCAAAGTACAAATTCAACCAGATATTAGCAAATATTTTGTGATTTGGATGAGAACGCAGAACATAAAATAAAATTTTGACTTGGATTGTGGCAATGATTCAGCAACATATACACAATTTCAAGTGTGTTCCCTAGAATTTTATAAGTACTTAATAAAGTATACTTTCCCACTATGTGATATTCCTTGATGTAGTCAAATGTTATATATTTTAAATGAAAACAATAATTCTCAATAATAAAAATCAAACAGACATCAATCAACTCCTGTGGTCAGGAATATACTTCAAATTAGATAGGAATTCTTGTCATTTGGCCATTATATGTGTTTTCTGATTACTTTATGTTTATTTTACAACTAACTTTGATTATAGAATCCTTTACAAAAAAGGCCCATTAACACTGGGGTACAGTGCCAGGTAAATAGCACTAAGAACATAGTTTCTGACTTTCTCTGCCTTGGGGTGGGTTTGTGTGTGTGTGTGTGTGTGTGTGTGTGTGTGTGTGTGTGTGTGTGTTAAGCTCTTTCAAGGATACAAGCATAGAAAGAGTTTAGTCTTTGAAATAATTAGTTTTCTTCAAGCTCTTCTCCTATGTATAGGGCCTCTATTTTCTCTGAGGTGTTTATTCTGTGCATTTTTCTATAAGCTACTGCCTTGAACTACATATGCCATTCTGCTAAAATATTAGTAACAAGTTCAGGTTTAACACTTTGGCAGTATTTTTTGACATTAAAACATATGTTTATTTGGAAATATTTTTATACTTAGTAAAAGAGAATGGAATATTTCTTAGAAGAATTATCATAATTTGATAGGATTCTAGGTGCCTTAATTATTGCCCTCTTTTTGCCCATATCCAAAATATCACCACAGACTTATGAAGCCCATTGGTAACCCAAACTACCTATCACATTAACTCTTGCTTTCAACAAACGTTTATTGATTACTTACTATGTGTCTCAAATTCTTGAGATAAATGATGAACAAGCCAGATAGAGTCCATTTACTCCAGTAGTTTAAGGACAATTTTAAACAAATTAGACCAACATAAATGGCAGTGATAGTAAGTTAATATTTTATGATACTAATTTACTCTTTTCTAACTTTCATATTTTACTTTCCCTTTTCTTATTAGGGCCCAAACATAAATGTTAAAAAATGCCACATTTTCTTTACCCACTTCTCGGCTGATGGGCATGTAAGCCACTCCCATAATTCAGCTGTTGTGAGTTGTGCTGCTACAAACATGAGTATGCGTGTGTCACTGTTCTGTGATGGCTTTGCCTCCTTCAGGAAAAGACCCAAATGAGCTATAACTGGGTTAAAACTATAAATAATTTAAAGATTAAAATAAAAGATAAGTGGCAGGAAACAGAAAGGGAGGCTGTGGACAGGGGAAGTGGATCTGGAGGAGAAAAGAAAGGGGATGTAAGGGAGAAAGGAGAGTAAGAAATAATCAAAACGTGGTATGTGTGTGCACCAGTTCTTCAAGACCAATGTAATATTATGTATATAAAACACATAATAAAAACTTTTAAAACAATAACATTCAGTTTCCTTCCTGGCTTTAGTGCTCTAAAAAGAGAGGAGAAAGAAAAGTCAGAGAGGACAGGCTTTCCCTAAGAATGAAGCCAGTCCACAGAAGTTGGAAGGAGAGAAGACTCCCCCTCCAAGCAATGTGGGGGCGTGGGTGTGCCTCCCTGGAAGGAGGATCGCGTCCTCCGAGCGAGGCCGTGTCGTCTGCAGACTGAGGAGGAGCGGGCTGTGAACCGCAGCCTGGGATCTCCAGTCTGCCTTGCACCTTTCCACTGACTGGAGCGAAAGGCCCCAAGTTGGCCGAGTTCAAATCCCCTCTATCCTACGGAACAGCGGCTTAAAATTAAGGTGCATACTTTATGCGTGCTTCAGTTAGTACAATGAAATATGTAGTTCTTTAAATGCTATGAATAAAATAAACAGGGTATTATGATAGAAAGGAAATGGTTGGGACGGATATTTTTGTGCACACTTTTAATCTATGACCTGAAGAATAGGAATAAATCAGATATGTAAAGCACTAGAAGAGCATTCCAGGCATAGGCAGAGTCAGTGCAGAGGCCGTTAGATAAGACAGACTTTGGCACGTAAAGTGCCGGAATAAAGATCAGCGTGGCTAACGCATACTGAGTGAGAGGCGGAGTGACCAAAGGTGAGGAAGGCAGAAGCCAATCAATTCAGGGGTTTCTGCACGTATTAAGGAGTTCGGATTGTACTCTGTATGTGCGACCCGCCGTGGAGGAGTTTGTGGCAGGAGACTGGTTTAATTTTGTTTGCCGTCTAAACCTACCAATCCAGCTGTTGTGCGGACACTGTCTAGGATGAGCTTAACAAGTTATAAGAGATGGATATGCAAGCAACAGTGCAAATGAGAAAGCAGTGTGACCCAAACTAAGATGGTGGCAGTAAGGGAGTGAGTGTGCTGCAAATACACACAGAATTCCAAGAGGGGGAGAGGGGGAGGACATCTGGGGTGCTTGTGGGTATTGCTTGGCTCCTGGCTGTAAAGCAGAGTGAGTGTTGGTTCCAATTATGGAGATATGGAAGTCTAAAAGAAAAACAGGATTGGAAGAGAAAAATTAACCCCTGTATTGTCCCTGTTAGATTTAAAAGTTATGCAACCACCCTAGTGTGTTCCTGTGTATGAACTGATTCTACATACACAGAAAAGTTCGTAGTCCTTTAAATAACCCTGTGGTGGATTAGCTAATGGTCAACCTGTAACAGCCAGCTGCACTGAATCAGCGCGATTCTTGGTGTGGAAGGCCCTCCTGAGGACGGCTGCCAACCGCATAAAAGGAGAGCTGGAGGGGCAGGTGCCGTGCTGTCGGTTCTCCTGGAGAGGCTCCTCACGCTGGCCTGATGTGACTCAGCCGTTCTTATCACTAGAGGAGCTCAGGTCCTCGCTGTCGCTGAGGATGGCTGCAGGGCTCTTTGGGGAGCACTGGTCCTTACCTTGAGCGTCACTTCCCGGCTCCCCTCAACCTGCTGGCACAGACCCTTCTCCCCACTGCTGCAGACTTTCTAGCTTCCACCGCTGACCTTTGGGCCTTCCCAGTGCAGATCCTTGACACAGACCTGCATGAGACATTGTGTGGGCTCTAGGCCTCCAGCTGGACTCATGGAGGGCATTGCCATGGCTCTAGGTCTTCAGCTGGACCCATGCAGGACATTCCTGTGGGATCCAGGCCCTCAGCTCGATTCTTTGGGTCTTTAGTGTGTGAATAGTTCTCCTGCACTCTTTTGCATTTGACTCTATGGATGAACATTGTAAAATAATCCTGTAAATTATGTGTCCTATTTTAAATATTTTCTCTTGTAAACCCTGACTACAACAAGCCCTTTGTGCTACATCAGCACCAATCTGTAAGACCTTCCCATGTCTGTGAAGGATACAACACTTTACAAGGTTCAAAATACCGGGTTGCCTAATATGGAAATACAGAGAGATTATAGGTAGATAGTGGAGGTAACAGACCAGGAGCACCAGTCTCTTCTCTGATGAACAAAATGAATTGCTTAACTTATTTATACATAAACTTTTACCTACTTGGGTAGAAGTAGTATAATTAACACATTCACTGTTCCAATCTGAAACTGACACAAAAAAGTTTACTAAGTATAAAAAAATTTGACTTTTTACAGCTCAGTAGTACTTTTTACTGCAGGAGCACATGAAGTCCCTCCAGTTTTTTTCTTCTCCCTCCAGTTTCTTAATGCCAGAAGACATGAGGCTCTGGGCCTATATTTTGTGAAAACTTCTTTCCTGTTCCAACTCACTGTGACAGCCCTCCTTAGCTGTCAAGGAAAGAAGGAGCGCCCATCCCCCAGAAGGCCCATTCACAGGCACCGTCCCTGTCTATAACAGCAGAAAGTCTTGGTTTGGGACCGTGGATGTAGTCCAGTGCAGAGTTCATGATTAGCATCCACTGGGCTATGGGCGTGATCCTAAACACAGCACACACACAAAAGTATGCTTTGGAAAGATTGTATAACTTTAAGGAAGTTTATGAGGGAAAATCAGTTGTTATCTGAGATAATTCTTTAATAAAATAAATACAGATGATGTGATCACTTCTCACATTACTATATCAATGGTAATTGAGGGGGTATAAGCTCTAGGACACAGACCACCTTACTCCTGACCCCAACCCACCCCACGGGAAAGGAGACATCATGAAATGTTAGAATGTTAAGCTTGTACATTTGGAACTTAACACAAAATTCTAGGCTACCTGTTCAGGCTGAATTTGGAGATGCTCATCACAGAAATAGTTCGTAAAGCTACGAGACTAGATGAGACTGACTGGGGAGCTAGGGAAGGAGGGCACTGTTCCTGGACTGAAAGTGAGGCCGTTCCAGACTGCTGATACCTTCTCCACTCAACATTTCTAGCCAAACCCAGGAAACAATGGTAGAAAACATGTCAATTAACTATATAAAATCATGATTGGGAGAAATGTCTCTTTGGCCCAAAGATTATGAAGAAAATATAAAGCTGGTATTGGAAAAAGAAAAGTCCTATACACGATATGCACGCACACATACACATGCATGCACACACAACAAACTAAAACATGAAAAATAGCAATTGTGGCTTCACATCATTAAAATATATGTGAAAATTTTTCCCAATTCGTGGGTTTTCTTTTAACTCTGTTAGTGATTTCTTTTGATGTGCAGAAACTTTTCAATAAGGTGAGATCCCAGTGGTTGATTCTTTAAAGCATTTCCCGTGGTTTGGTTTTTGTTCATGAACTCTCTACCTACCCCTATGTCTTCAAGATTTCTACCTACTTTCTCTTGCAGTAGATGTAGTGTTTCTGTTTCAATATGTAGATCTTTGATCCATTTTGACTTTAGTTGAGTGTATTATGATAGACATGGGTCGTTTTAGTCTTTGGCATGTGGAAAGCCAGTTTACCCAGAACCATTTATTAAAGAGGCTATCTTTCTTCCAGTGAACATGTTTGGCTGAGTGTGTTTGTAGTTGTGTCTGCACCTTCTAATCTGTTCCAGTGATCCTCAGGTCATTGTTTTTGCCAGTACCATGGTGACTTTATCACAGTAGCTTTGCAGTATAATTTCAAGTCAGGGATTGTGATGCCTCCTGCCTTGCCTTTGTTGCCAGGATTGCCTTTGCTATTCTTTAATTCCAGATGAATTTTAGGAATGTATCCTCTAGATCTGTGAGGTATGTTAATGGTATTTTGATCAGAATTACATTAAATCTGTATAACAGTTTTGGGAGTGTAGGCATTTTTACAATGTTGGTTCTTCCTATCCATGAGCAAGGAATATCTTTCCATTTTTTGTTATCCTCTGTGATCTCTTTTTCCAGAGTACTGTAATTTTCACTGTATAGATGTTTTTACTTCCTTTGTTAGATTAATTCCTCAGTATTTCATTTTTTTCTGGATGCTATTGTGAATGGTGTGGTGTTCCTAATTTCTCTCTCAGTGAGGTTGTTTCTGTGTA